>NC_051048.1:17724616-18064052 GCF_904848185.1 Acanthopagrus latus
TTTTTAGTTGCTGGTCAATTGGGAAGCTGTCAAATGACAACAATTTGACAGATTGCCTACATTTATACAACAGCAGCAATACATTTTGTCAGCATAGACGTTACCCCTCCCTGAGAGGGACATGCGAAGCAAAAGGCAGCCATGTGAATAAAAGGTCTTTTACATTATGTTGAAATGCAAATTGATGCTGTATTGTTGTTGGTTTTTCACCTACCATATTCAAATGGGGCTTCAACATTACAGAGGAAGTGGGAAATAAAACATTCACTGCGATTCACTCTGAAATTATGTTCACCATGCCATTTTAACCATTGCAAAATGTGGTGTGTGAGAGACTTCAGCAGGACGAGCCAGAAGTATCTACCTTACAATATCCCAACTGATGGTTTCTAAATAGGTCTTTCTCCTATAGAAGGCAAAAATCCCACTGTGTGATAAAGTAGTGGGACAGGCAGCTCTTCCTGCAGACTTCCACTTTAAAATACAAGGACGACACTCCAGACTGGACTTCAATTACTGGACGACCAGCGAGTTTGACAGAAAACAGGAGATTGCTGTGAGCGTAATTGATTCACCAGTAGGGATGAAACACTACCTGCATGTTCACTGCTAGTCCATTTTACTATCACTGGCAAGCACAGGTAATGTTACAATCCCCCCTCCGCCTCCTCTGGAGAAATTACCTCAGTCTGAATGGAGCTCTGGAGGGACTCTGGTGCATAACAATCAGCGAATTTGCTCAGTTCCACTATTTTTCACTTTGCTTAATTCTGACCAGAGGCATTCTCTGAGCTCAGAATTGCACACACGTTGCAGGAGAAGTTCATTAAAATTAAAAGACATTGATCAGTGTCTTCTTGCAACAGGAAACTTTCATCCGGGAGAAAAATAATTGAAACACACATCAGAACTAATCCATGTATTTTGGTCAAGCCCAAAATATAAAGCATATTGGTCCAATGCAATACGGTTGGGATCTCTGTTGTGATTCCTTTTAAGCTTCAGACATCTAAGAAACAATCCAGCCACCACAAAGTCATTAAAATACAAAATTATTCTCACAGCTACACCAGCCGGTCACCTGCCACCCCACTTATCCACACAGTGACTGCCCGGCAGAGGCATTAGGACGATTGATGCTGGTACTTCTGGGACCTCTGTGGTCACTTTAATGAATTGGCTGGCAATACAATAGTTCACCCACCATATTGTATCCGAAATAAGCTAATACATTCTGTTAGACGACAGCAGCGACGGCTAATTCTAACCTGAGGTAATTGATTGTCCGTGTGTGTTTGTGTTTGTGTCTGTGTGTGTGTGAGCAAATCCTCCAGCCACCAGCAGTGCAACCTTCACTGACCTTAAAACACGAGTTTAATCCCCAGGGAGAAGCCCCAAGTGTCCCGATGCAGCCACCAAAACACACACACACACACACACACACACACAGTTGGCTGATCATGAGGCACACTCCCTACGGCGTGGGAACAAACCCTCTTGACAACAGACAGCGGAGTGCTAAGGATGTAGTGTGTGTCTGTGTGTGTGTGTGTGTGTGTGTGCATGTGTGTGTCTTAAAGTGTGTTTGTGTCTTTTCGTTGCTCGAGCAGTCACCTTCTGCGTTTGATCACGAATCACCATTTCTGCTTGTGTGTGTGTGTGCGTGTGTGCGTATGTGTGTGTGCGTGTGTGTGTGCGTGTGTGTGTGTGTGTGTGTGTGTGTGTGTGTGTGCGTGTGTGTGTTTCAAAGGGGGGCTCAGAGGACAACCGTTAACAATGATATCATTTCAGCCCCTATGCATCTCTCTCTACCTCCCACAGGGTGGTGAGTGGTGGGAGTGAGGAGAAGAAAACAGGAGTGTCAGGAATGAAAGGGAAGTGTGTTTGCGCCTGGTGGGTGATGAGTGTGTGTGAGGTAGAGGAAGGGAGGGATGAAGGGATAAAAGATGACAGGAGAGACGCGCGGCTGTTGGCATGGCGCAAGCATGTAGATCAAGGTTGGAGCGGACAGAAGACAGACGTTATTAAAGGACACACATCAGACGCGACTTCCTGTGATCTGCGTTCACTGTGAACATCTCTGTGTTTTCTCTCTTCATTACTGGCTGTCCTTTTTTTTTTCTTTCTCTCTTTGTCTCTTTGAGACTGCCTCAGGACTTCTGATAGAAGTGTGGAGTATGACCGTTATGTCTCGGCACCGAGTTGAAACAAGCGTGACGCTGTTTCGGCACCACGAATCTTGTGTTAGTGTAGTGACAGTTCACATACTGTACCATTTACAGCCATATCTATGGAGGACTGAAGCTGCCAAAATTAAAAAATATGAAAGGTAGTGTAAAAAAAAAAAGAGGCATTCATTGATTTATAAAATGTCAAATAAATTAATATTTCCACTTTGATTTAACTCTGTATTTATTTACTTTTGTTTTATTTCAACTACTTACCTATAATTTCTTGTCAGTCTTACTTATTGATCTATCTATTTTTAATTGTATTTATTTACTGATTTATCTTTATCCACGGGTATGGTGTAGCACAAAAATCCAATTCTTGGCACACTAGTGGATTGTTAAAGCAACATGATGTAGAAATTGGTATTTTGTGCAATTTGCATGCCCATCATAGTTTCTTTGGGTATCTGTTCACTTTTAAACACAATCTTTAGGGAATCTTAAAGCTGCACTTACCAATATCCTTTTATGAGTAATATGCTTCACTGTTTCCGCTCAACCTCACTACTCTCAGCAACTTTGTTTCCAGCTGCAGCAGGCAACGAAGCAAAAATCCCTTGTAACTGTACACTGGTTGGCCAGCAGGCGTGTGTCAGGTAAAAGCGAGCGACTGATGCACACAGTGGAGCGTTTGCAGCTAAATACTTCTTTTAGGAGTTGGTGGAGACCAAAACGGAGCTACAAGGAGGATGAAGATTGAATGTTGAAATCCTACAGAGCTAGGAGTCTTTCCTGAATTAGCAAAGCTCCAACAACTCTTTGCTCATGAGCAGGCCACACAGCCGTGACAGTGCAGATGTGTAAATGCGGACGTGTGAATGTAAAGTCTGTGGTCATCCTTTCCTTCCATCCCTTCTCCTCTCATCTCTGTCATTAGGATAACAGCACATGAAGCTCCCCAGGAAGTGGAGAAATTAATTTCTTTTGGACGGACCACACTGATTCCCCCCCCCCTCTCTCCTGGCTACATTTTCTTTCTCTTTCTTCTCCCACTTCCTCTCCCCCTTCCACCTTTTCTCTCTCTCTCTCTCTCTCCCTTTCTTACCCACGGTCTTTCATGTACAGATCAGAGAAGCCTGCCACTTATCACAGGAGTCTAGAGAGGCTTTCCTATAAAAGCTGCCGTTACATGCCTGATTTAACAGGGCACACGCACAAAGACCCCTCTATCTCTCTCTCTGTCTCTCTCTTTCTCTCTCTCTCTCTGACTTTCTCCATCCGGATAACGCTCTCTCTTCCTTTTTTCCAAACACACTCTTTTCGCACACAGAAGTAACGTCACTCACTCGTGGACTCTTACTCTCCTTCACACACACACACACACACGTTGGCCTGCCTCTGCTCTTGTTCTTTCACAATGGGATTAGTGGTGTGATTCCTCCACTCCTTTTAAGTGGGCACACAAGCAATCCACTTACGATGGACTCCGGTGAATACTGAAAGGAGTGAAGAGGAGGGGAGGAGAGAGGAAGAGATGAGGTGGGGGAGAAAAGGAGGGAAGGGGAAGATGAAAGGACGTGTGGGCAGGAGAAGAAGGGAGTGAGGAGAGATGAAAAGAGGAGACGGGTATTTGTTTAGCGCATTCCAAAAATGCAAAAACACTTTTGAGATGACAAGCCGTAACGCCATGGGGAAAAGACATGGTGGACAGATGGAGGAGTGCAAGAGAAAAGAAAGAGAATTAAAGAGAATTGGTGGCAGACTTATCGCCAGAGGTGAGGCAATCACTGCACAACTCTAACAAGCGCGCACACACACACACTTGAGTGGACCTGTTGCCAGGGTGACAAGAGGCAGCGGAGGCCCCGCCCTCCCCCGCCGTGTTTCACACAGTGATGTCATCGGTTGCCGTCGGCGCCGGGCGGGCCCTTGGCCAATAGGACAAAGGCACCGGAGGGTGCAGCCTGTCCTTCTCTGTGTTTTTTTTCTTTTCTTTTTACTCTCTCTCTTTCTCTTTTTCTTTCATCAGGTGCTCTCTCGCCCGCCCTCTCGTTTTTCGGTCCCGCTTTCTGTTTGACTTATTCAACTCGGCCAGCGGGCGACCGCAGAAGTTGAGGCTTTAGTTCTTTCACTGCTGGTGAAGAATGAAGCTGATTAGACGGGCTGGGAGAATATTTCACAGCAGGAGGGGCCACAGTGATTGTTGAAATCCAGTACAGGGGGGGCGGTCAGAGATACAAGTTTGTCCGTTACAGTGCTGCCGCCTATCAAGGCATTATTCATTTTTCAAAGCAGCTCTTTGAGCCTGTATTGGTCATTGTGCAGAAAACTGAGCCAAAGTATTGAACAAATGGAAATGTTGACCTGATGATGACCCGAGATGAAAAGTCAGAGGATCACCAGACTCACCAGAGTCATTAACATCTGGGGAGCATGACTGTCTGAACAAAAACATATTCACAATCCATGAAATTGAAAAAGTTATTGATATATTTCAGTCTGAAGCAGTCCACCGACTGACCGAACATCCATTACTGCCTAACCTCGATCCAGGCTGCAGGCACTCACAGGGAAGCTGGTATGCTAACGTTAGCTGCGATCAGCTTCTGTCCGAGCGTGTTCCAGCGGAACCACCTGACCACAATAACATCATTTCAAAATTGCAGTGTCAATGCCAGAGATTTTATCCATCCACTTTCATTTTAAAGTCATATATTATGTTACAATATTACTGCCTACATAGAGTACTACATTACTTATTACACTATTTATAGTTACTTTCAACAAATGCCCAAATACGCTATATGGAACAATTAAATAGCCTGGTGTCTGACACAGTGGTGAGCAGGTTAGACGAAGGGTCAAAGTCTTGTATATTATGAGCTACTAATGAACATTTTTAATTGTAAACTACGTCATATGAAACACAATAGACAATACCTTCTGTAATGTAGCCTACATAAAGGTACATTACCAACAATTATTCTGGCGACTGGGTTAAATGCAGTGCAGACTCTTCCAAATAGCTTAAACAAGTCATCACATCTCAACATTTACAATGAAGACGATTGATGTTCGGTCTAGAAATGAGTGACGGAAAAGAAAAAAAAAAATAACTCCAAGATTAGGCTTAACTAAATCAGATGCTCATCAGAAAATGTTGAACTGACTTTAATCTTGACCTTTGGGGTGCCATGTCAAAGCTAATGCTTGATTTTCCTCACGCTGCTCTGATTAAGCACCCTAACAGGGCGAGAAGATTGCTGCAGTCCATTTCAGACGATGTTCTCTTTGACTTCTAATCTCACAGACAGTCTGTCGAGAATTCTTTCTTGTGACCACCGACAGTTTTTTGTTTTTTTGTTTTCTGCTGTTTATCTGCTGTCAGAGACTGAAAACCCTCCTTGTCAGAACACATTCCCCTCCAACATGCTGATCAAAGGAATAAATAAAATACTTTCTTTTGCATCTACTGTACTAAACGAGGCCGGGTGACTTTTATTATCCGTAGCACTTTCTATTTTTGATGCACACAAATGAGAGGAAAAGCTGATTAGAATAGAGACGAGCATGTATGGAAACCTCATTACCTAAAGAGCCTCTTCCATTTTCTGTCATCTAAAGAGGTTTATTCCAGTGTGTGTGTGTGTGTGTGTGTGTGTGTGTACGTGCTCCCACTTCTCTATTATCCTTTTTTTCCTAATATGTTTTTGTACTTGGCTAAAACCATGTTTTACTCTCACTCTTGTGACAATCTGTACCCGCTTTATACCACCTGACCTTGTTTTTATGTGTGTTCCTGCCGCCGCAATCTCGTGTTATTGTGACGAGTCTCTCCTCCGTGCCGTTATCGTGTGGTTCGGCCGAGCCTTCGTCAGAGGGGAGAACTACATCCAAAGTGTGTCGGTGCCTTTTTGTCCCAAAGCTGGAGCCTACAAGGACTCTTCACACCAGATAAGAACCAACACTGGGTGTGTGTGTGTGTGTGTGTAGCAGGTCAGTGAATGGAGCCACTGGGGCGAGACAGATTGCTAATTATTGCATTGGATGTTGGCTGCATGTGGAGAGAGGATGAGATAATAGGAGGGGCACAGAGGGCTGTCAAAGGCTTGTACCTTGCACACACTCGCTCAAAACACACACTTTCAAGCCCGTCCTCGTCCTCAAGGGGCTCATGCAATATGTAGTGCTGTGTGTGTGTGTGTGTGTGTGTGTGTGTGTGTGTGTGTTTGTGGGGCCAAAAGTTAAAGAGGCACAATGTAGCATTGGAGAGGAAACTCAAGTCCGGAGTTGTAATACTTACAATATTAATGAAAATAAAATAAAGTCCACAGAACAGCAAAGCAAGAAAGGTGGCAGGGTCCGCCACATATAAACAAAGTAAAACTATGAAACTGTGTTTATTTCGGTCACGAAAACAGTCGGTGATGATCTTTCTCTTCTGATTCAAATTTTTCCTCCAAAACTACATTATGCACCCTGAAATCCAGCTCAAAAAACAGACAGATGGGATGTGACAAACAGCTCCGACCTCTAACAAAGTGTCCCCCTTCGAAAGCGGTGAGGTGTTAAGTACCTTCAACAATGTGACCGCTTTGCAAAACATCAGTCTGCAGTTGCGTAACAGGACATACAGATTGCCGTTGACCCCCTTGGACAGCCCCTAGTAACACTTTCCTCGTCGCTAAGCAGAGACAGGAAGCAGGTATGGCCCGGAGGAGACCCCCACAGGACCTACTTCCTGTTTGGAAGTGAACAAAAGGTGGAGTGAAGTTGAGTTGGTTCTCACTGCCTGCTTCCACGTTAGCAGTTCCACGCCATAACAGTGAGGGTGGGAAATCTGACAGCAAGGTCAACCTGAACGTACATCCTGTTAAAAAGCATGTGTTGTCTTGCTGGTGGTGTTGTTAGCCTTGAGGTGCTGCTGAAAAAAAAAGATTACAAGTACTTAGTTCATATGGTTTAAAACTAAGACAAGGTGTCATTTCACATCGGTCTCTGTGTTTTGGATGAAATATAATAAAACAAATGAAGTAACCGTATAAAGTTTCATGCAGCTGTGGCAGGCATGTTGGCTTGAAAGATGCAAAAATCTAGTGGCACACATTAGCAACTCCACTCCAGGACATTAGATGGAGAAACAGGAAATACTTCAGAGGAAACAAGTTAAGGCAAACCACTGATTTCTTCACATTTGTCATCGGACGACTTACAATTTCTCTCTGTCTCATTTCACATTGACATTTAAACTCAGACGTTGGAGTTGAAGTGAGTGGAGTTACATGTGAGAGGGCTGTGAAGACAGTGGCAGCTGACTGTTGTTTACCGAGATTTCCAGACACCTCCAGCTGTGCTTGAAATAGGAATTTTAGGCTAAAATGTGATCCATAAGCACACCGTTGTCCCAAAAAATAAAGAATTGAACCCACTGAACAGAGAAATAAGTTGCAACATGAAGATACGTAAAGATTGATCACGTCTGTCTGTCTGTGGACAGTAAAGGTTTAGCAGAAACAATTCTGACACAGTGGACTTAATAAAGGATTAATATATGATATTTAGAAAATTAGTAAGTAAACGATTATTTGCTATGTAAAGATATACAGTCATGGCGTTCTGAACGGAAAATAATCCTCCTGTGTGTCTGAGCTTCTCTGTTCTTTGTTCCTGTCGTACTCTGAAGTAGGATTCTGAAAACACTTATAGCAAGAAATGAGACACGCAGTAAAAGAATATCGATCCATACCGAATCAGCACTGCGAAGTTTGACCTGACGAAGCCTCCGTTCCAAAGCACGGCACAAAATGGCCGCCGTCAGCACCCTCACTTATGATTCTGAAAAGATTTTTGAATGAGGAACAGGTCATACAGTGACAGAATCTCCGTTCATATTTGGTGAGTGTGTGGTCAGATGCTGCTTTCTTTTTTTCCAGCTTCTTCAGAGAATGACGCTCCCATTTGTGTTAGTCGGTGACGCTGGTGCTCTCACAGAACATGTTGTGGCAGTGAATGTCATATAGTTCATAAAGTGAGAATATCTAACTTTAAACAGAAAAAAAATGTGTATGTTGGCTAATACACAATACAATTACGTAATACACGACTACGCAAACTAGGGATACTATATAGTACATTTCACTGGCTGTATGACTCATGTCTGCTTGGCCTTCTGTACTCTGTGATTCAGTTGTTTGCTAAAATATTCATGAAAACTTATTTTACACACTGATTTATTTATCAAATTAAAAAAGGTTGCATCGGGAAAGGGTATGTTTTTTTGAACAGCATGGCAACCATCCTGAAAAGGATCAAATGTTTTTTGCTTGGTGTTCGCGGCTTAAAGAGTGAATAAAAACATTGCACATGGTGAAGAAAGGCAGCATTTCTCAGAGCTCAGTAAATCAGCAGTAATCACAGACACGCGCCGGCTGAAATTATCCATTTAACCTCGTGTTCTCTGCGATCTGGAGGAAAGTGATTATGTAATTTATTCCATAAACACCTCTTTAGTGGATGGATCTATACGGTGAGCGTACCACAATCAAGACATGAATATTTGAGATGTAACATTTGCCGGAAATCATGGCTGTGCTTCAGATCCAGAGGCCCTTGAATACTGATGATGCTTGATCAAATGAATCAGACTCTGAAATTATGGATATAGGACCACATTACCTGATTGCAACTTATTAGTGGAATTTTGCAGCAGACTATATTTTGAGGGAGTTCTCTATTTTCAGACTTTATCAGGTAACGGCTGGTGAGATCCTCCACTGTGTAAGTACGATTAACATGTATTTATATGGTCAAAAACAGATTTGAATTCTGTCCAGAAGAGGGGTACAAGCTCCCAATGTCTCTGCTTCAACCCATACCAGCAAATGACGTCCCATGAAATGAGGTCGATCAGTGGATAGACAAGAAACAAGGAGAGAAACAAGAAACAAGAGAGACATCAGTCTTAAAATTGTATTTAAAATCACCTCCTGAACTCCTGAACTCCCTCTGGGTCACGTCAGGCCCAGTCCATGAACATTACGCATTAAACACTTTTGTAAACAGCTTCTTAGATGAAAGAAAATCTCTGTCAAGATGAGCCGGTTTTCAGAAATCATCTTCGTTCATGCAACACACCTGAAAATACATATCCCACGGCCATTCGCGTGAGATTCTGGCAGAACAGAAGTTGTTTCATGAAGCCGAGGAGAACAGAGGGTTCATTGAAGGGTGATTAGGGCTAACTGTCTCCAATTGACTGTAATCAAAGGCTGCAGACATGAGAACAACATCATATGACGGGGCAGTGTCAGCCTGCTGAGCCAGTATCTTCATCAGGAGGAACAGAGCTCACTGGAGACAGTATGACTCACTGGGAAAGAGGGAGAGGGAAAAAAAACAGTGACATGAAGAGATGGAAGAAACAAATACCGAGAGAGGTCTGCCTGTTATAACAAAGGTGAAATTGTGCTTGTTTAGATTTGTATTTCTGTAAAAACCTGATGCCTCTTCAGTCTGATCTTGTCTGTCACAGAGGTTTGTGATCGAGGGCGCAGCCTTCTGAATGCACACTCTGCTTCTCTTACAGCACCGGAGATCACTGCAGGCAACAGAGCAAATAAGGGAGACACTTCAGACTGAGTCTGATGAAGGCCTCGTGCAGCCGAATGATGATTACTGAAAAATCATATGATTGCACCCACACACACACACACACACACATAAAGGAACACACACACGCACCGATCTCTGTAGTCTTGTGATTTAGACAAAGTGGCCCATTAGTTCTCCATTAATGACTGGAACAACTACATGTCCAATTGAGCGATCTGGTCTCTTATTCATTTTTTGGTTTCTATGGCAACAGACCTATTGAGCCTCTCAACGCTTGATTAACAGTGAAGAGTGCGCACCATAATGCACTCCATTATAACAGATGAACTCCAGACAAACGGGCTAACATATTAATAAAGACAATAAAACACAATAGATTTAGTTATCTGTTTCGCTTTTCTCTGTCACAGCTGACTTCAAATCAGTTCAGTTCCATTTCGTTTTTATTTCAGCTGGAATGAGCTTTTTCAGTATCCTCTTTTACACGTTTGTAAATTACATCCCAGAGAAGCCTAGCCGTTTTTCACAATCTATTAGCTGGGAGATCATGAAGGAAGATGGGATACTGAGGCATGTAAGCCCTTTACAGAAAAAGAAAACATGTTGCGTCTCATTTTGAATATTTACCTAGGACCACAATCTTAGCTCACCTTTACCGTGTCCTGTGAGTGCCTAAACATGAGCATTAAAACACATTAAAGGTGCAATATGTAAGAATCTGATACCTGTCAAATGTATAGTGGGGTGGGATATCAACCCCCTATTTGCTGACCACTAACTGCTGCTAACTGTAGCTGCCATAAACTAGTTAACTCAGTTAGCGGTGCAGCTACTGGTCCGGATTGGGAACTCAGAGCACCAGAGAAGTGTTGGCGTTCATGCCGATACTTCAGGTTGGTGGCCTGGTCCAAATTGTCACTCTTTGACTACTTCAGAATGAGACTTAACAAATTGTTTGGTTTGTCAGCAGGATTCCACAGAAAATACAAACTCTAAGAAAATATTAACTCTAAGTGCAGCTCCTGTTAAAGGGGCTGATCCAGATTTTTTTTTTTTCTCTTTCTGTTAAGAAATTGTGAGAATAAAAAAAATGTTAATTTATCAGGGACTAAATTCATGTTGATTCATGTTGATTTAATTATCTAATTATTAATAATCTAAGTCTGGCAAATTAAGTTGTCTGTTATCTATTAGTGAGAACACTTTGATCCAAATTGTAAATCTGGATCTGGTAGATTTAAAGGTGAACTATGTAAGAATTGGAATCAGTGTCCGATTCAAACTCAAAGGTGTAGCTGTTGGTAGCTACTTACCTCAGTTAGCCTTGCAGCTAGTTGTCTTTGCCATGAGCTTGGAGCACCAGGGGCGCGTACACCACTAGATTAGGAACTTTGGACTAGGATGGGCTCAGACAGAATGGTTAGCATGCTAACTTCTGTAGCTATCTGCTTAACATCCTGTTATTTCACATGCTGTTGATGAATTTAGTCCATTTTTGAATGTTTTCAACTGAATTTATTATATATTGCGCCTTTAAATATACTTTATTTGATCATGGATTAAGCTTTATTGAATCAAAGAGGACATTCTGGTTATACCTGGGGGCATATAAAATACATTTTTGGTTCTATGCACCAAAGGGTGCTTGTAACTTTTACTCATTTGGTTCAGAAACAAAAGACACTCACTGGGATATTAAGTAGTTGTTTTTTAAAGAGAGATCAGGAATAAGGATGATGTTAAAATGATGCATACAGGAGTATATTAACTACCCTTGTGTTACAATCAGGATAGAACATTAGTGTTTCTGCAATTGCACTCAGTGTCAGATCAGGGATTGAACAGATAAGATAAATAGGACCTACTCATGAGTGTCTACAAGCGGGGGAAATACTATCGAAATACAAAAAAAGTTGTCCTACAAACAAACTAAGAGATGAGTGCAGTCTGCAGAATTTAGCCAGACTAAATCAGCCCTTATCTCTCCACACTCACCCTCTGTCTTTCCATCCTCACAGGGTTATTAAAACTGGCCAATTCGCAGCAGTACCAAGGAGACTAAGGCATTCAGCTCTATCTATTTTGAGATGGCTAAGCGCCTAGCCTAGTTTTTCTTTGTGGATAGAGCGGTTTTTAGCCCGAAGCAATTAGGCAAACTCAGTAGCCCTGTCAGCGAATGCATTGAACGCAATCCTGCATTGAGAAATTAACCAGTGGGCAGATTTTCCACCATCCTGTCTCCATTCAAACGCATCTTTCTCCTCTTCTCTTTACTTCCTTTTTCCTCTTTTGATGAAATGACAGACCAAGTGATTAACTGCTGAAATCTGCCTGTTGGCCTCCACGGCACACACACACACACACGTTGACACACACAAGAACTCAAATTCATCATTCATGTTTCATGTGAGGGGCGCTGAATTGTGCTGTTTTGGAGGGCCAATTTCCATGACAACAGGCCCGAGGATTAGGGTGAAAAACTGTCATTCCAGAGCAATTGTCAGAGCACCTTGATTCAGGAGAGCGCTTACGAACGAAGGGAAGGAGCCGAGGACGGAGGTTGAAATGGTGGAATTTGGGTCCGTTGGAAGGATCAAGGGAGAAATGGAGGAACGGATAATGATCCTGCTGAGGATCACTTTACCCCCACATCCTAACTCATTGTAAGTCGCTATGGACAAGAGGTTAGACAGGATGAGAAGAATCAGTGAGAGGAGAGAAGAGGTGGCAGTGCAAAAGGAAGAAAGGGGAGCTAATTAAAAAACTTTTCACCCTTGAAGGTGGTTATGGGTGCCTGAATTTATGGTCTCTGGCTCTTCAGGTGAAGGCATTTGATGTTGTGATGTATTTGATATGTTCTCCTTGTATTTAGTTTTATTTCAACAACCTTATTTCAGTTTGTTTGGATTTTGTCTTATCGTGGTGAACCTAAATTGTTACAGTAAATTGCTGTTTAATTCAAAGATATGCCAACACTAAGATTATCACCAGAGTGTGAAGAAACAGCAGTGCTGACATTATGTCAAAACCATTATGTACTGTGTTCTAGAGATATCTAATGAAGTTAGCATGCTAGCCAGCCAGCCACATCCTCTTCCAGGAAAATCTTAATTAAAAATGTTGGCAAGAAAAGGCAGGCAACAGAGAATCCAGGACAACATTTAGAATGCAAAACTAATAACAATGTTGACTTGATCCTATGGTAGTAATACAGCTGTAGTTGTCCTAAAGAAGACTGAGGCAGGTAGGTGGAGGAAGGGAGGGAAACATGGCACTCAAAACGTAACATGGCCGTGAAGAATTCTGAGCAACAGAAGTAATTTTAGGGCTGTGACATAACGCTGGGGGGGGACTGGAGGCACGTTAAAGGAACACCTTGACATTTTAATTCTACTTTCCTTTGCTTCGCCTAATCTTTGTATGACAGAAGGATCCCCTCCCACAAATTTCTCATCCACCTTTCAGAGCGCTGCCAGAAAGAAAGAACGGTCTTGTGTGAGCGTGATGCATGTGGTGTCTGCTATGGCAGCTTGTCAGTCTTTTTCTCTTCTTCTACAGTTTATCACAAGCTTTTTAAAAATATTTTTGAAACCTCCGCGCAAAAAAAGCGTTGATGTATTAATTTCATTTTTTCATATTCATGAGACCCTGACAGGTTCTCTTATCCCGATCGATACGCTTTACTGCCGCGCAGAAGTGATTTTCTTTCGTCAGGCACAAATCCTCAACCAGCCCCCAAATCAAGGCACTTGTCATTCAGCCTGGTTCCTTCTATGATGATCGGCTTGGAACAATGTTTGCACGGGTGGATGCAGCCTCCCTCCAATTAGCTGTTCCTGAGCTCCTTCTGAAGTTAGCAGCCGTTCATGTTCAACTCAAAACATCTGCTGTATTTTTCAGCGGATCTAATGAATGCACACGTTTTTTTTCTGCTGCGAAGCTGTGGTGACTTTGTCTTTCTGCGAGTGTAACATCCGGCTAAAATATTGGGAGGTGAACTTGAGACATGTGTTGACATTTTGCAATAACATATTCCAAGTCATTGCCTTAGAGTCATGAAACCTAAACTGCATGTGGGAGACAATGTTTCCATTTAGATAAGGATTCTCCCCTCGTCACATGGGTCGATTACCATCTGATGGGCAGACGGCAGTTTGTGAGATTATAAAACCGTCGGTCTGACCATCTGATTGGCAACACCAGCACCCCCCAGGGAACTGTGATCTCTCCCTTCCTCTTCAACACCTACACTGCAGACTTTAAGTTCTGCACTAGCACTAGGCAATTCTCTAATGACGCAGCCATTGTGGGGCGTGTAAAGGGCAAGAGGGACGGAGAAACGGAGACCTGGTGGGCAATTTTGTTAAGTGATGTGGGGAGAACCACCTGCAGCTGAGCGTGGCGAAGACGAAAGAGATGGTGGTGGACTTCAGGGGGAACACGCCCCGACCCTCTGTTGTCTGCATCGGTGGGACAAACGGTGACATTGTGGAATCATACAAATGAAAGTGCTGGGCAATAAATCTATCTCATCCATCTGTCTATTTATGAATGCTAAATGGCTAGTTCATGTTTATGAACTGATCAGGTGCCTTGGTTGTGTTTCACATAAGGTATTATGCAAAAACACGACTGCGACATGAATAATGATCAACAGGACAAGATTCGTGAACATATTTACAAGCCCCCCTACAGAATACATACGCACATACACACTCTCTCTCTCACACACACGCACACACAACAGTGATCATTGTATAGCCCTGAGGAAAGACAGTGAGCATATGGAGCAACAGTGGGAGAGGGGTGACATCGTTACCATGATGTGCTGAGCTCCAGTGTCGTCAGCCTCATACATACGAGACGCACTGTTAAGAATGACCCGACATGAGCTGTCTGATCATGTTAAAGGGGCGTTTTGTTAGTTTTCAAGAAGAAATTTCTGTTTTCTTCCATAGCTGAAAATAAGGTCCCCAGAAAACTGTTTGTAGCCAGGAAGGTGGCAGGGTCAGCCACATATGAACAAAGTGAAACGGTTTAAAGCTGTGCTTTCCTTTAACGTCAATTTGTTCATTCAGTTTATTCAGTCATGAAAATGATTTAGTTTATTAATTATGGTTTGTTTGGGCATCTTCTGATTGAAATGTTGTCCCTAAAACTACATAGTGCACCTTTAACATATTCAAATACAACTGACCTAAGATACAAACTGTGCCATAACTGAAAATGGTTTTACTTTGCCATCACTTTTATGATATAAAGGCTTCATGCGACATGTTTTAAGTTGGAAAAAGTGAATATCTACTGTGTGGCACAGCAACCATTAAATCACCAGTCAGTCAATCAGTCAGTGGATTTCCATGTCATTTTCTAACGTGCGTCTTGAAAAACAAAAAAAAGTAAAACAAACACACAGAATCAAGGTCATTAGCACATCAGGCCACCACAGCTGACACAATCTATAGTCTGTGCTGCTGAGGCCTGCTCCTTCTCTGGATGTGGAATAGAGGGTCGTGAGAACAAACAGCAACAAAAGAGTGGCTTGTTGGAGAATCACGTGACACGTCGGCAGATCGGATGAGGCCATGTGGTGCTGTGACTGTTACTGTACAGAGCTACACCCTCTATACTGTCCCTCAGCAGAGATAAGCAGGAAGCGCTTCCTGACATCTCAGCCTCACACATATGGCAAGAGGACACAAAGAGGACCAATGTCCATGTTGTCAGTACAGTATATATATGACGTAAGAGTCTGCCATGTTTGGGCCCATTTCACCGCACGCTAAAATTATGTTTAGTACGCTGGAATAGTATTGACTTAACTTCACCTACACAGCAATAGGGCTGCAACTAATGATCAATTTTAATCATTGAAAGATCTGATTATTATTTTCCCAATTATGTGAGTACAAAGAGTCAAAAAATGCTCAGTGCAGTTTCCCAGGGGCCAAAGTGATTCAAATAGCTCTTTTATCTAACAAACAGTCCGAAACCCATAAGTGAGAAAGAAACGCAACAAATCCTCATGTTTAAGAAGCTGGAAGCAGCTGATGTTTAGCGTAGCTCTTTCCAATGTGTGATCTGAGAAAGAAGTAGACCAATACCTGACCAAACATTAATATCTTCAGGATCAATAGAGAGCTATTGAATCTAGAGCGAGTATAAAATCAAGGTCTTTTTTGGACAGATAGCTCTCAGGTTTGATTACAATTGCAATTACACTTGAGTCCAATTAGCACTGTCTTTGCTGATGCAATCCTCTGTATGTCCTAGTCATGTAGATATACTATGGGGCTGAATGTGAGGTACAGCGGAAGGAAATAACAGCAGCATATGCAGGGGATCGTCAAGTTGTCCCAGGTGTAAGGGATTCAGCAAACAGTATATTCAATAAAAAGGCTCCAATCTGGTCACAAAATGCTCATAACATGTCCTACAGATGTAATAAAAATACCTCATGACATCATGGGACACACAGGACCCGACCTGATGAGAACTACGTCATCCAACTCATTGACAATAACCCCTCGAGATGTTAATGTTCAGTCCGAGATGAGTCATCCTCGATCACAAGAACGCTCTCCTGGGCTTTTTTTTCCCCCCATCCAGAGTACATCACTCCTGTTCATGTGGTACATCAGTGAACACTGACTTATTGATGAGGCTGCAGTCACAAGATCATCAGGAGCTTCTGTTGTTTGGCAGACAATCTGTTTCTTCTGCTATTTTCTCACATGGCTGATGCAAACCCACCTCGCAATGGGCTAAGAAGACGGTGGAAATACACCAGCGGAGCAGGGCTGGAGGGGATCGTGTGTTGCACAGTATCAGTTACATGTCCAATTAAATTTTGGGCAAATATAAAGGAGAGGCAACAACCTTCAAATCCCCTTCCTTCTCTGAAAAAAAAAAAAAGGCAATTCCTGGCAGCAGTCCAGCCAAAACTCTCCATCCATCATCCCATTAGAGGAGAAAGTGTCCCCTTTCAATAGCAAATTAGAGTGATTCATATGTAATGGGTAATTACATTTAGCACTACTTGAATGATATCAGTTACATGCTGAATAAGCCAAGCAGAGGGCTGTGGAATTAATTGCTCTTGCTGAAGTCTGTCAGAAAGAAAGAAAGAAAGAAAGAAAGAAAGAAAGAAAGAAAGAAAGAAAGAAAGAAAGAAAGAAAGAAAGAAAGAACGCATTGGGATTGCACTTTGTCTCTAAAAGACATGGAGGAATATGACAAAACAATGGCAATGGCCACTTTGGGGCAGGACAGTAACATTGCGGGGAAGACAACAAAAGAATTAGCAGAAAGATGCTACGAGTGTCTGTATAGACTCATGGGAAACAGCCAATTTGGTCGATTTGTTGTAAGATTGTCTCTACAAGCGACATTGCATTTTGTCATTTGATTCTTAAATTCAGTTAATTAAAGCAGCAATATGTAAGAACTGGTAAAATTCATACACAAAACATACAGTGGGAAGCAGATAACCAGAGTAACTGCCATTAAGTATTGCTGCCTTTAGCTAGCGAGCTCCGTTAGCTGTGCAGCTAGCAGTCCAGACGGGCAGTTTGGTTACCAGGGGAAGTGTTGGCGATAGCATAGCTAGAACAGGAGCTTTGAACCGGGATGGGCCATGGCTAGCTGCTTAGCATGCTTTGTTTTCAACTTTTAATCTGCATCTTTAAGAAACTCTGGCGGGAGCTTTCTGGCCTGCAGTGTCTGTACTCTCTGTCCTGTCTACTCCACCTAGTTACGCTGTCGTTACTCTTCATTCACGTATGTGAATGTCTTGGAAATATGCTCCGGTATAGACGTGGATCGGCACTCAGAGAGACATTAACGACTTCTGACGACTTAGCTATGGGAAACATGAGCTCCAGATCGGGAAACGATCTTCTTCGATCTACTGGGGATCATCTGACCAGATTTGCATCAATCAATTCCACTTTGCAATGTATGAAATCAAGCAAAGCAACAGGTCGCTCTTTTTGTTACGGAGACTGTCATGTGATGCCGATGCTCTCTCTGTTATGGAATATATACTCTGTGCCCCAGAAAGCCCAACTCCCATTAGACCATTAAGTCATAAACGGTCTGCAGTCCTGTCACTGTAAAGCACCCCCATTTAGGTAATTGACCATTACATACATCCACCCTTTTAGCTCCGTCTGCCCTGTTCTGCTCTCTAGTAGCGCTGAACACAAAAACCACAGTAAACAGGTTTGGCTTTGTGCTCTGACATACAAAGCCGTGCTTCACGCGAGCACACACTTGGCCAGAAAGCATTCCAGCGCAGTCATTTTTCCCACCCAGATTAGCACAAACACTCAGAGTATTAACGCCTACCACCAGTAAACCCCAAAACACACACACCGTCCTCCGATTGCAACAATTCCCATAATGCTCACCATCACACTTACAGCCCAGGCAACAGGACTGGCTCTGACAGGAGCCTCACGTGGATAAAAGAAGAGTGTGGTTTGTCCCTATTTGTACTTCAGAGCCGCAGCGGATTAAAACGGTGTCTCCTTTGATTGAACGTTTTTTCATTTTTCACAGAAGTTCAAACTAAAACTCCGTCTGCCCTCAGGGCTCGCGGGTGCAATCAGGTATGAAGCTCGGAATACTTTAAACGAGACGAAATTTTAATTTCATGAAAATAATTTGCGGCAAAGATTAAACGGCTGCCTGTGGCGATGATATATCGCCGTCATTTATCATCTCAAGTAGTTTCAAACAAGAATTTCAAATCAAGCCTGCCAGTGCAACTTGGATTATGAAGTTATTTGCATTTTCCCCTGGGAGCAAATACCTGCAGGTGGTTCAGGTAAATCCCCTGTTTGGCATGTTTACACGCGTGTTTCACAACTCACAGGTGATGACACATGGCACCCTGCTGTGCGCTTCAAGCAGATGTCTTCATATTATCAGCCATCGGGGCTGCTGTAGCTGCTCCACAACACGATTCAGAACGCGCTCCCCTGCCTTTCCATCTCACCCTGAAGGTATAAAATCTGGTTTCGACATACCCAAAATAAACACTCTCTGAGCCTGAGACAGAGCACACACACACCTAAAGTAGTTCACTGGGTCTCAGACCTCTTGCGTAAAAGACGGATGCGTGAGAGGTGTGCCGCGGTGACACTGTTGACAAGCAATAAAAAGCCATTTACACAATCTGTGTTTGGTTCGACACCAGCCTATTACATAAAGCTCAACATGGTGCAGTCGAGCGAACATGCCGAGACAGGCCTTTTGTTGTTACCCTGAATTCTTGCGAAGGCATAATGGTCATAGTCAACACGTAATAAGCAGGAAGTGGGTATATCACACGAGTCTCGTTAAAAAGCTAACTGGCACTTTTGGAAACCATTCGTTCCCTCACTTGGAAATAACTGGCGTGGTAAATAGGACGCCTTAAAGCAGCACAATCCACCTATGGCCACTTCTGGTTAGCATTTTAAATCCCTTCACAGTTTGTACTGTAACTGTACTGAACTATTTTAAGACGCATTGTTTGCAAGCTCAAGGCACATGTTCGGGATTTAGCAGCAAACGGGCGAACTAATGATGCGCACAAAACAAAAACAGATGTAGCGGGTAGCACGAGAAAAGATAATGAGATTGGACGCAGCTCGGCCGTCGGCTCATTAAAAACCTCAAGTTGCGAGGCGGAGTATCTGCCAGCATCTGATCCTGGAGAGGGGTCAGACGGTGGCAGCCGTTTGCGCCGGAGAGCTCCAAACTGCTCGGATACAGAGGGGATTTTCTAATTTCATGCTCCTCTTCCCATTTTAGGGAATTAAACTCAAATTTTCTCAAGGCGGCAAACAACTTAACGCAAGCGACTTAACATTAATTTAACCTCATTCGCACAGTGAGTAAAAACTGAACCCAGATGCTAAAGTCAAGGCTGTGCTCCAACCGCACCGGACTGAAAGGAAAAAAAGAAAAAAAAGCAACTAGTGTGCCGAATAAGTACTAAAACTACTGGGCAAACTTTCCCCTCAATCCCCTCCGAGTAAATCAAAAAGGCATAGCGGATTAGAGCACTGTCGCAAAGCTCCCATTGACCTAGAAGTATGTGTGTTCCTCACAACTAAATTAGGAAGCACTTGTGTATTTTATTACGTGTGTCTGTGCGCAAGAGCGATTAAGCCCCAATCATATCAGTGCACCTAATCCCTTTACGCGGGCCCTCATATTTGCTCGACATCGGTCTCAGTGCATGATCCTCGCGGTGAAATCTATGTGTTCGAGCGTTAATGTATGGATGAAGCACAGACGGGCAAGTGGGATGTTAAGGAGGGAGACAGACAGACAGACAGACAGACAGACAGACAGACAGACAGACAGAAAGAAAGAAAGAAAGAAAGAAAGAAAGAAAGAAAGAAAGAAAGAAAGAAAGAAAGAAAGAAAGAGGCAAGTGTGTGTGTGTGTGTGTGGACATGAAGAAGACATTAAGGGAGGAAAGACTGGAGGCGTGATGGAGGACTGCCTTTAAGAATCAGATTCGGCGGAAGTTGCAGCTAACTCAAATCCTCAGCCACCACCCGACCAGCAACATTAAGCCTTGATCGTCTTTTGGTGACACACACATACACACACACACACACACACACACACACGTACGGGCTATGCTTTGAAATCAGAATCTCCACTGGGCACAAATTCATCTGGAAATGATTTTGCCAGGTGCAGAGCCCTGGCAGAAGTTGGTAAACCACATCTTATCTCCCATAAGCAGATGTGCGTGTTCCAAAATACTTCATATCAATCTCACACGGCCCGACACATAAACATGTTGTGTGTGTATGTGTGTGCATGCGTGTGTGTGTGTGAGCTTGAGAGTCACAGTCAAAAAACCTATGTGACTATGCGTCAGTCAGCTCTCATTTCCCAGCCCAGCATTTACCAAAGCCTCTTACACAGACCACAGCACATTACAAAACCCCTTCATACACAGACACATACACACACACACACACAGACACTCATCAGAAATCACACATCTTATTTCTTTTATCTTGATTGCGCCCTCAAAGCCGAGAAGGTCTCTCTATCTCTCTCTCTCTCATGCAATAACACACACACACACACACACACACACACACACACACACACACACACACACACACACACCAATACACGGACACACCAGCACTCGAGCAGACGGACCATCAAGAGCACATTTCCATATCAGTCGCTCGTTCTGTCCCTGGGTTCCTGCACTTGGCCCCTCATTTCTCTTCTTTCTCTGTTCATCTACAAATAATGAATAGAAATAAACACATGGAAGGAGGGCAGGACAAGATGCAAAAGTTTTTGAAAGAAACTTGTGGACTCTCTGTTTTCCAACATCAAGAGAGTGGTGTTTGTTTTTGCTGCTTCTTTGTCTCTTTAACAATATAGCAGATGCTCAAGATGTCCTTGTGTATACACTACTCCAAATTAGCCTGGGATAGTGGAATATGTACTGTATGTGTTTTACTTGACTCAATTATTATTGAATTATTTAGTGTTGAGTCAACCGTTTCCCCAAGTAACTGATTTCTCAGTTGATCAATAACTGTTGTGGAAAATAGTGAATAACCTCCATCACAAGTTAGGAATCCAAGGTGATTTCTTCAAATTGCTCACCAACATGTAAATTAATCATTATTTAATCTATTATTATTATTGAAATAACTGTTTTGTTTATTAATATTAAGCCAGTTAACAAACTTCAGTTAGCTTATGCATTTAAAATGTATGTTAAATATGTATGAAATATGACTGTTTGTAGTTAATTAGATGAGACATGAAGTTTATTTCCTCTTTCCTCTGAGAGTGTGTTTACCTTAATTGAAAAGTTTACAAAGTCTTTTTGAGGTATGGAGTGACTCATCTTGACAATCAACAATCTTCGGCTTTATGCTTGAGTGATGGTCCTCGCGCCGACAAATCGGACAGAGGCTGCGCGTGACTAATTACTGAACGTTACAGGTACTTTGCTGTTAGCACTGGCTAGCGTTAGCCTACTACATAGTTAACTGTCAGGTTAGCTTTGTGCGTAGCTTGTCAAAAGTTTCTTTTAAGATGCTTTGAAGAATATTCTCTATTCACTAGCGTCATTTTAAACACAACTAACTAAAGTTATTACAGCCGCTAATTGAGGAGGAGGAAGTAAGCTAAGGTAAGCTCCTAGCTAACAGTTAGCTACAGTGTAACTTGCGCTGGCTAAAGCCTGGTTTGTCTTATCTGACTGCATGTATGTATACATGTAGGTGACATAAGTTAGAATTTAGCTTTTAGAAGCAATAGAGGTAGTGTTATGTTAGCTAATATTTCTTGCCACGCAGTCTCTTGTCTTGTATTTAACCATAGCTTTTGCTTCTTGTTTTGAAACCCTTTTTAAAACTTTAATCCTACATTCTTTTTAACAATGTATAAAGTCTTTTAACTTTCACTGAACTTGTCGCTAATGAACCCAGCATTCACAACAATTGCATAGTTTATAGGTACAGCTTTGGTATACAATGAGGAAAGCAAGCAGATGATGTTTATGGATAATGGTGGGCATCAGTAGGCTAGTATGAATGTGTGTGTATGTGTGTTTGAACATCGACTGTTGTGGTAAACAGAAGTTAAATTGTTGTGCTGTCAATCTGAATCTGTTTATGTTTACACAGAGAGGGGTCTGAGAGACGATGCAAGATCAAAGGTGTGACGGGGAAAGCTGTATGATCTGGGTGGTGAGGAGGACAGAATTTGGCTTAGAAGAGGCGAACTGAGTCAGTGACAGATGAGAAGGGCAGAACATCAAACGGCACATGCACTTTCACACAATATGCACTTTATTGCCGGTAAAATAGGCCTTCTCTGTGAAGATCAGAACAGAGCAGGGTTTGAGGACAGTGGATTTAAGTGCTCGGATGATAAATAGCGCTCAGAGCTCAGCTTTCGATCGGAGGGGATTAGTCCTGTCAATGGCTTCTGCTCTGATAAGAGTAGTCCAAGCCTTCAGGTGTTTTCCATAGGGTGTGCTGTTATTTCTGCTTGTATTTCAAGTTTAAATCTTGTCTGGTATGGTTCTGCTGGTGCCTCAGTGTCTTAGTTTGATTGTGGGCATCAGCAGGCCAGTATGACTCTGTGTGTATTTGTGTTTAAACATTAAAACAGACAAGTGATGTAAGGCAGGCCCGCTGGCAGATTTATGGCAACATGATGACAGGAAGCAGAAATATTCCGTTCGCCGTTAAATTAATTCACCGCTCAAATACGAAAAGGAATCTATAAACAAAATTGTCCTCTGTAACTCTTCAGCAATGCATTCGCAAACCTTGGACTCAGAACTAGCGCACTCAGCTTAATATACACAAATGGTAAGGGTATTTTATTAGGGATCAAAGGTATTGATATATATATACTGTATTCAGGTCTGCCACTATGAATGTGTCTGCTATGAAAAAGCCCTTAAAACCTGTATCATTGTCTCGTGTAGGCTAATCTGTTGTCTTGGTCCGGGTTTCAGCTGTTTCCTCACACTCAGTGGTCATGTCTGTTCTCGCCAACTGAGGTGTGGAAATGAAATGACTAATTGCACTGTTGTGTGACAGAATAGAAGGTCATTGGTTTTGCTAAATGAGGGGTTTCTCTCCAGTAATGATGATGTGAGTGATCAGACACAAAAAGACAGATTCACAGAGAAATGACAGGGTTTCAGATGGTGTTATTGACTCTGTGAAGCGTGACGGGGTTTTCCCTCTCTGTCTCTCTGACCACATCCTCCATGAGTGACACAGACAGGCCCTCTCTATCTGATGATGCTTTGGGAGCTGTTAAAGGAAAAAAACGATGCAATTTTCCCCTGATACACATTGATGAGGTAAAGGGTTTTACTTCATCACTCCTCACGGTGTAAACTTCTCTAAGCTTATCCTTCCTTTAACTTTAACTCCAGAAGTGTTCCGCTTCTTGCAATTCAGCCTTTTGCCAGTTTATGGTTATTTGCCATCCAAATGATGTCACACGCGGACAAGTTGCAGTCAGTGTGTGTGTTAAAGATGCACTGAACTAAGACGCTTTACTTTTTTTTAACACCAATCCTTTTCACACAGACTCTCCGCATTATCTCCACAGTAGAGGTTCGCCAATTCTCGGCCTTTGTTTGATCACACAGAACTAAGCAGTACTGGTGTAAAGCTGCACCGGTGTGTCAATTCATACAGCATACATACCTGTCATGATGGTGACGTCCGTGTGTTTTTTTCCAACGTGTCTCTCCCGGAGTCCACCTGTTGATAAACATGACTGAACATAAACCACTGACTGTTTATAATCACATGGATGCTGTTATAATGCATTGTGATTGCGATCCTGACTCACCATACATGCCAGAGTTAAGTTTTTGGCTCTAAATTTCATGACTACATAATGGCCATCAGTAAACAGGACGCTGTCTGACTGTGTCACTAGTGAGGAGGGATGCTGTTTTTTGGGAGAAAGTTGTTTTTTTTTTCAAGACCGTAACTTCAGCACCACTATAGTGGAAGGAGTTTTTTGCCGCTGTTTTTCAGGCAGAAATGTGACAAAGAGTGGGGCGGACAGACACTCCTTCACATATAACTGCAGTATTTATTTCCTCGTATAAGTTGCCAAAGACACTACCAGTTCCCACTTTATTGTTGTTTGGTCATGTAACGTTGCTTTGTGGGACAATTCCCTTTGTTTTGTTGAGTGAGTCATCAGATCGACAAGCCGTGCTCCATGCCTTCTGCTTATCCATTCACACATTCCCCTCTGCTGTGCCTCTGATACTACCTCCGGAGGCGCATCAGAGCCACAGCAAAATTTCACCCCTCGCCGCATCTGGAACTTTGTGAATGAGGCTACTGTTTCAAATTTTGTGAAGCTGACACCACACTGTTGTGAAGAGATGCATAATTCCTTTCTTTTGCCTTTTACCGGGTACTTTGTATTCTTCAGTTACTGTAGTGCAGGTATTGATATATCATTAGATGATTGTCTTGCAATAGATTGTCGCAGAATCGCTGTCAAGATGCTATCTTTAGCATGGATCATCCCTATCAAAAACTTGCGTTTATTAAACAGCTTTGAGGTCTAGATCAGATGTGAATATTAACTAGTGCTGGAACAATTACTCTGCTCGTCAATTGAAAAAAAATAATAATTTACCAACATTTCTGATTGTAAAATAATTGATTGAGGCATTTCCAGGTGATCAGGTAAAACAATGTCGAGATGTCACTTTGGTTGCTAGTTAAAGGCAGCCGTATCAACATTTGATACTATACTATTAGTAACTACAATGCTTTGCAAATGCTCCATTTTATCCCTCTTGTTTTACTCTGTGCTGCTGAAAAGATCCATTTTTCCACAGGAATCATCAGAGTTTCTGTGCTAGTCTAAACCTTGCATCATGACTGCATGAGGCTCGGTTTAAGTGGACTTTTGACAGCCCTACTGCGAGTTGGCTGTCAAAATTTAGCTGCAATGTCAGTAATAGATCAGAGGGCTAATGATAATGATAAACAAGTTAACAGTCTTTATTTATTCACCACAAAGCAAGGACACTCTGTTCACAAAAAACTCTTGCAGCATTTGTCCACTTCAGGGAGAATGTACTCCTCAACTAACTATGTTGTCTGCTTTACATATGCCTTACAGCAGAGTTCCACTTTCTGGCTTCCAAATTGATTCTCACAGTCTCATTTTCAGCCATTTTCACGTTAGGCTCCTCAGCAGTTAGGGAAAGACACTGAGTTATGCGATAACTGTGCCATTTATAGCCTTGATTCTTACATAATATTCCATGTTTATCATAGCCTCTTTAGTCATGTTCTATTTACAGTGGTGCTCAACGCTTGTGTTTATGAATACAGCTTGTGTTCTTTAATGTTGTTCACGCCATGAGCTGATTACCATTAAAGGGCAATGGTTTGTTATTATGTCTTATTATGTCCCTAACCCTCTTGGCCTCCTACTTCTGATAGATGTACACATGAGACCATTTATCTGGGATTACCTTTTTTCTTTGAAAACATTTGTTAAGCTTTCATCTACTTTCTTTGTCATTGAACGCTGCTGTATTTTTTGTATGCTGTTTTCAGATGTCTGTGGACAACAGAAAGAGGTCAGCATGTTCCTCCAACTCTGGAAACTTGGTTTACTGGTCCTCCTCATTTCCACGGCAACCAGCAAGGGTCCTGATTGTGGAGGCACTGCCACCCTGGTGGTCAGAGACCTGTGCAGTGCTCTGTGATGCTCTGGATAACTTCCTGTCCCTGGCCTGTAGTCTGGATGGTCCCTGTAGGATCCCACTACTCAGTCTGTATGCCATCAGCAGGCAACAGGAATGTCTACTGCCATTTGTGGTAAGAAAGATGAAAGAGAAGTAGTTTGAAGATCCGTTATTGGTTTGTCATGTTCTTCCTCTCACCCCACTTCACTTTATTGCTTTCTGTCAGTACCAGTGATCTCTCATTGTATTCCTTTTTCTTCTCTGTCCACCTCTGTTTTCAGCAGGTTCGTGCTAACCTGGCCAGGCTGCGTTCCTGTGTCGAAGAGCTGAGGTCTATTCCAGGTGAAGGTTGTATCAGAGGAGCAGCCAGAGGAGGTGAGCTGCTGCGACAGGCGGTGCTGGACAGTCTGCAGCAGTTCAAACAGTACATCAGACATACCTGTACAGGAAACCAGTCCGGCAATAACACATCTGTGGAGGTGAGCAGAGATAGGACCTTTATATGCACAACCAGCACAACAATTTTTTTTTTTGCATGGTCCTCACTGCTCTTTAAGACTTGCAGTTTTTGTGGGCTTGCTCCTGGTAACTCTGTGAGTGTTGATGGCTGTCCCATAATTAAGTATCCATGTGGGCTACCTTTAGATCTCCAGTGAGTCTGCTTATGGGTGTACACTATGGGCATCAAAAAAAAGACCTCAAGTTCACATGGGCTCAATTCCCAAATTGAGAGGTTGGACCAGCCATGGTCTGATCATTTATTGTTTCAGAGTTGATAGGAAACAGGATTAGACATCAGACATCCGCTTCACCAACTAAGCTAAACGGTGCCCCATGTATCAGTTCTGTTTTACTGGCTCTTAAAAGTGGAGATGCTGGGGATTGAACCCAGGGCCTCATACATGCAAAGCATGCGCTCTACCACTGAGCTACATCCCCTGAAGGTCATAGCTCACACAGCTCTATCTGTGTAAGAAAGTTGGATCGGGGTACACAATAAACCAGCTAATTTTGAGATTTTTTTGCTTTACATTTGAAACAACATGTTCACACTAGTGTTGTAAAGATCTCTGTCCATATGGTAACATCTAAACAATAAGAAAATGGTTAAGTCTTTCAATTTAGATGTTTTCAGTTCAGTTTACTGAAGAAGGGTTGAATGATTTGTAAGATATGAACATTTCCCCTGAATACTACCTGGAAAAGAATAACATCATCTATCCTTCATTTCTCTCTGCATGGAGAGAAAATGTGAAGCCAACTTAGATTAGTATTCTTAGTTTTGTGGTCAATTTTTGTTACTGTGACAAAGCCCTACAATTATTCATGATGTGAAAGTTGGATCGGGGTACACAATAAACCAGCTAATTTTGGGATTTTTTTGCTTTGCATTTGAAACAACATGTTCACACTAGTGTTGTAAAGATCTCTGTCCATATGGTAACATCTAAACAATAAGAAAATGGTTAAGTCTTTCAATTTAGATGTTTTCAGTTCAGTTTACTGAAGAAGGGTTGAATGATTTGTAAGATATGAACATTTCCCCTGAATACTACCTGGAAAAGAATAACATCATCTATCCTTCATTTCTCTCTGCATGGAGAGAAAATGTGAAGCCAACTTAGATTAGTATTCTTAGTTTTGTGGTCAATTTTTGTTACTGTGACAAAGCCCTACAATTATTCATGATGCAGTGCTTTAACACTTGTCATTGATCTGCACTGTAAATTTGAAGCTGTTGTGGTACAGTACCATAAGCAATGGAGATGCTGGGGATTGAACCCAGGACCTCATACATGCAAAGCATGCGCTCTACCACTGAGCTACATCCCCTGAAGGTCATAGCTCACACAACTCTATCTGTGTGAGAAAGTTGGAACGGGGTACACAATAAACCAGCTAATTTTGAGAGCTTGATTTACATGTGAAAACAATATGTTCACACTAGTGTTGTAAAGATCTCTGTCCATATGGTAACATCTAAACAATAAAAAAATGGTTAAGTCTTTCAATTTAATTCGAGCTGGAAAAACAACAAAACTGAGCAACATCTGCTCAGATCTGGGAAGATGTAAATACACCCAGTCACTCTGTTGAGTCTCAGCTGGTTGTACCTCTTTTCTGGCCCCCTGTTCTGTGGTTGTCTTTGCTGTCTTTTAATTCAGCTGCATCCACATATAGATGTTTTCAATTTAGCTAACTGAAGAAGGGTTGAATGATTTCTAAGATTTGAACATTTCCCCTGAATACTACCTGGAAAAAATAACATCTATCCTTCATTTCTATCTGCATGGAGAGAAAGTTTGAAGCCAACTTAGATTAGTATTCTTAGTTTTGTGGTCAATTTATGTTATTGTCACAAAGCCTTACAATTATTCATGATGCAGTGCTTTAATACTTGTCATTGACCTGCACTGTAAATTTGAAGCTGTTGTGGTACAGTATCATAAGCAATGGAGATGCTGGGGATTGAACCCAGGACCTCATACATGCGAAGCATGCGCTCTACCACTGAGCTACATCCCCATGTCTTATATCATGTAAAAAAAAAAACTGCACAAACTGGAAGTACTGTATGTTATGTGTCAACTTTATTGTATATGAAGTAATTTCCTCTAAATATTTGGCTGTTTCTGTCTCTGCAGATCCATCATATCGTCAGCTAGTGACTAGCTGGGACTGAATAGACCCCTTTGATGTTCAAACTCTGTACTTCATGCTAATGTGGGGAAGAGGCTCCACTTATATCTGACAAATGAGGTCTCTTCATGTCCAATTTAGTGTATTTAGCAGCTGCAAAAACATAATGAATGGGGATTCTAATTAGCATTTTTAAAAGCTTAAAAAAATCTTTGTTAACAGTTCTTCATAGTGGCTGAGAACTCTTGACATGTTATATCAGACAGTCTGCTTAGAACCAGCTCCTCTACATTTGAAATGCTGCAAATGGGCTCTATTCACCTGCTGATGAGCCATCTGTCTAAAAGGAGTGACATCAGTAAAGCATCAGCTCTCATTGTCTTCCTGCTAGAATATCCAATCAGCAATCACATTTAAATGGCAAACCCCTCAAGTACAGAAACCAGTTCTGAGCTGCATTTACATTTGTTCAGTGTTTGTTAGAATTGTTTCAAGACCAATCCTGGTCTCAGTTGTTTCAACTTTCTGATTTACATAACCTTTATTGTGGTTCTAGGGGATGTAGTTGTTGACATCCATTAAAAATAGCTTTCATATTTAATAGAACTATTAATGCCTATTTAAGTTAAGTAATTCAAAGCCAGCTTGGGTTTATTTTTCAGTACATGTTGCAGGTTCAAATCTTCGGACACAAACACATCTATTTAGACGTCAGCAGATGACGGTGTGGGGGAATAGGAATATTAGCTGTCATTACTGAAATCGTCTAATTTGTTAGATATGAACGGCAACAATATGGGGAGCCAACTGAGAAATGAGCCAGGCACTGTCCTTCTGGTTAAATTTGAACATCATGTCCTCCGGGTACAGGGCTCTGAGTTGTTGACGAGGATTTCTCAAATCCAACCAGCTTTATTAAGAAGCTCTGGGCAGATGATTACACTAAGAGTCACTGTTTCCGACAGCAGCAGATATGAATAGCACTGTTAGGCAGCAGAGGGACACTAAGCAGAGACAGGGCCCTGTGCATGTGTGTCTGTGTGTGTGTTGCTGTTCCACTAATACAATACATGTTTTCATTTATATAGGTTTCTAGCATTGATGATATTCTTTAGGCCTATACATATGGCCAAACAGCAGGAAGCAGAGAGCAGAGCCCATTAATAAACCGATTATGGTGTTCATTTATTGCTACTGTTCATGTGATTCAGTAGGGTGCAGTCTGACATTAGTTTGTCTGTGTTCACCCCATTAGACATGTAAATACAACAGAAAGCTAATTTGATCCTGTCTGTCCTCACATGTAGTGTTGGCTTAAGTAGTTGTATTTTGCGTAAATCTTCTGTGGAAATCTTCAATAACAAATAATGGATCAGTAAAAATACATTTTACAGCGCATTAACAGTCGTTTTATCACTCAGGATGGAATTACGTGAGATAATTATAGCTTAGTTACAGGAAACATTAAAATTACAGATCATACAGCAAGAGGGCACTTAAAGCTGCATTTTTTTCTCAGGAAACAGTTTTTATACTATGTGTAAGTGTAGAGTTGGGTCATTATACCATAAGGCATGCCACTTTTCTGGTAGGGTGGGATCTTGCCTTACTGGGACAGGGACAGCAGTTCTGACATCATGTGTTTAGTTTAGTAACAGTAATTTACAGTATGTCATGTCCCTGAACTACAAGAGAAACACAACAGTCACACACAAAGAATGCTTTGTTGTGATGTTGTTGTGGCCTGTTCTTTTGAAGATATGACAACCTCAAACTGAGCTTGATCTTTTGTAATGCCTGCAATTCAGATGTCATCGTTTGGGAAAGAATTGTGGGATGGAACAGCTATGTGACATAAAGGGATATTTCAAATTTTATAAGTTGTTTAACCATTCAACAATTGCCATATTTTACACATACTGACATATTTACATGTGCCTCTTTCTTTTCCTTTAACTGATTCTATCTATGTCTTTTGAGGGTTGTCTCTTTCCTTTATTTTAACAGGTTACTGTGGTGACCAGTCAGCCGGGGCGTGGCATCGTTCACCAGTTGGAGATGGGGCTCAAAGATGCTGACCTAGTGTCACTGAAGCGGCTCCTGGTGGTACAGATTTATAGTGCAGCAGACTGGAGCCAAGACAACCCGTCACCTGTGGTCACTCACGCTGAGACTGAAGGTAGGAAACCTTCAGACACAAAAACACACTGGATCACACAGTAGCACATTGACTGTTCATGCGAGGTTGGTAAAAGCAAACACATTCACACTGCTTTTATATACTGCAGTGCATGTGGCTGTGACTAAGCAAACACTAGCAATAAGAAAACTACTCTAAGGAGGTCTGCTATCTATTTCCTCCCCCTCACTTTGCACATGCTCTTCCCCTGTGCTTTCTTAATCATCTTCAATTCAGTTGTGTAGTGTTGACCCATTTATCACGCTGCGTTTTTGCCACATATCCGCAGTCAACACATCCTAGACACATGTCACAATTTCCACAACTTGGCTACAGTTCAAACATTTACCAGTCCATGCAGAGAGACTAATTTCATAATGACATGTCATTCTTTGTAATTACATGAAGGTTCAAGTGGTGTGGTCTGAGTAAGTAGAGAGTGCAGTGGGGATTGGATATCCTGAAGGGGGAGAAAAAGAGGAGACTGAGAAAGAAAACATACAGGGAGGAGGGAGGAGAGACAAAATGAGAGCAAGTGTAAGTCTTTCCTGTAAAAATATTTATGCGCCGTTTGAAATATTTATTCCGTGATTTTAAACCACTTAGCGTATCAGTTGAGTAACTGACTGCATTTTAGTTTTCTCAGAAGTGCGTCAAATGTTGGAAAGATGATACTAATGATGCTGAGAGTTTGAGCTCACTTGACACAGTTATGTCAGTTATGCAATCCTGCCAGGGTTGTAGCTTGGCCCCCTTTCTGTTATTTTTATATAATATTAAGGTAAAATATTATGGATTTTGTCCCACTTCTCTTTAATTAAACGTTTCCCTTGTTGCCCCTGGAGTCAGTCTTGGTTTGCATTGGCCTTTCAATAACAGACCTGGGTGTTGTAAAATATATCCCAGACTTTGTAGTGTTAACTTGAGATGTAAATTTAGTTTCTTTGTTGTCAGCCAAACTAGATATATAGAATATAAATATGTACAGTTTGGAAAACATGTTTGTGTTTTTAAGAAGCTGTTGGCATCCAGTGTAATGTTGCTTTACGATCCTTTTGTGTCTTGTCTTTTAAGACAGAGATCCTCACCCTGGGGCCCCTGAAGGACAGTTTTACGGGCCACCAGATAATTCCAGAAGTAAGACAGAAAGTAAAATCTCCAATTTGTGAAATAGTGGATGTTTAAAATTGTTTCAAATGTAACCATCCTCAAATTAAAAACTGACTTTAGTTTCAAATGGCCAGGAGGAAGTTCTGGAGAAAGAAATATGTTTTGGAGTCTTGTTCCCAGGTGATAAAGTACGGAAACCCTAGATTAACCCAAAGTGTCAATGATTGGTTGTTGGTTTATTGGTCTGGACACAATCAACCAATTGTACACCAACCTAAAGCTTCATATTTAGGTGGGTGGCATGAGACTCAACAATCAAATATCTTTTTCCAGAGTTGCAGATTGCATCTCTAACTGCTGTAATGATAGATTGCAAGCAGACTTATATTCATTTGAAGAGAAAGATGGAGGGTTAAACAGTCACTTTCTAGCTTGCAGTTGTCCAGGAAATTTAATTGATTGTAAATGCAGTCACAATGTGAAGAAATTGTGGTGAGATTATCATGTGTGTGTGTTTATTTAGTCTGACAGTAAGTAAATAAAAAGCTACAGGAATCATGAGTTTCATGAGGGACATGGCTCCCTGCTTCACCTCCTCTAGTGCAAATTCCTCTTTTGTATTCATTGATCAATATGAGTGATACTTATTCCTCTCACTTTCCAGTGACAAAGACAAAGCAGTCCTAGTGAAAAAAGTAATTTTTGAATGGAGCCTTAGAGACATGGTTATGTAGTTACCACAGTTCGATGATAGTGAGGCCAGACTTTTTTTTTAGCTGCTGTGATGCCACTGGGACGAGATCACTTCTCCACAGTGTCTCCAAGTGTTTACAGCACTGAGAAACATAATTGTCACTTGAACTCTGATACTTCTGCCTACACCCTCTTAATTATGTCAACACTAGTGGTGCTGCTAGACCACTGATGCACCACATAAAGATTTTTCATTAGAGCTGGTTCTTTCCACAGTGGAGAAAATATGAATACATCTTCGCACACAGTGTTATTGATGGCACAAACTATGTTATTGATTGGTGTTTTTCTGCCTTTTGTGTGACATAATTGTCAGTTTGATTATGAATCTTCTTTAGTTTTCTGCTTTTTCTCATAAAAATAAAAGATTTGACTCAAAAACTTAACATAGTACAAAATACAGAAGTTACAGTTGTTGACTTTTTTAATCTTCCCATTTCTTTGTTTTCTGATTTGCATTATTACACACATTGTAACCTGTGGAAGTTGCTTATCTTTAAGAAGTCTCAGAACAACCAGACCCTAAGATAACTCCTTAAAAATATGAGACCACACAGTCTATTTGCTTGAAAACCAGTGTACTTTTATAATATTTCAGATTGTGCAATTGCTCACAGTTAAAACCACAAACATTTTGGATGAAGTTTTGTAAGAATCGGCCAACAGAGAAAAGGGAATGGGCTCAGTACTGCATCCAAGAGCTACGTTGACCTCAGAGATCATCTGGCTGGAAACTGAAGCTGGCTTAAATCAAAGATAAGAAGTTTAGCTGTCTAGCCAGTATGATTTCAGACTTAATGGATACCAGTATTGGTCCTAAAATTGTGTTTAAATGTCACACACTTTGTGAAAGTTTGACCGGGTGTTTTTATTGTATTATACAAAAATTCAGATGCTGCTGTTTAAGGTATAACTCACAGAGCTGCTCAGAAATGGCAGTTTACAGGGAGATACTTGTTTGAATTTGAATTTCCATTTATTAGTCGAATTTCTGTTTCCTTTATCATTTATTACGGTTATTATCATGTACACAACCCTGAGGGAGTTTGTAGCAGAACTTTGTTGATCAGCAGTAGGATGTAAAGGCTCATTGACCCATCGTTTCAATTTGTAAAGCAATTTGTGTTTTGAAAAGGGATGTGTGACTAATATACCAAGCCTAATACGCAAAAATTTAGCAAGCAGTGTTTATTTAGGGAATACGCCGGAATCTGGGTGTGTTGTGGAATCTTAATCATGTCCTTGTGTTGAAGATGCTGGGTGGGAATACTCTGTGAGAGCGAGAGATTGAAGAAAATATTTCTCACTTAACCCCAGACTATTTATTTTAGCTGCGTGTGTGTGTGTGTCAGTCCATGGAGTGCAGGATATTATAAGAAGTGGGTGGAGTATCCATTTATGTACCAAAGGGAGACTTGGAGCAAAAGCCATAACTAGTGTTTTCATTCTCTTTTTGTCTCTCATCTTCATCACTCACTTATCTAATGGCAAGAAAGAGGGTCACAACTCTTTTCTAAAATAAAGAAAGGTTATTACATAACTGTGTGTGTGTGTGTGTAAGGCAAGGTGAATCGAACAAATGCGCGCACAGTACAGTGCAGCAACTTTATAGAAACATCAGTAAGAGGACAGTTATGCAAATGCCTCATTTTTCAAAAAGCTGACAGTTGGTTTGCTCAAACTGCGTGTGTGTGTGAGTGAGATGCAGCATATTTTATAATGACTGGCAGCACTGCTGGGAGTTCTCATACGTGTATCTTTGTGAGAACCATTGTGAGTTTTACACCCTGATTTTGAGGGCATTATTGTAATCGGTTCTGCAAAATGCTTTTTATCAGTCAGACTTGGATGGGTCAGAATAGGGGTTGGAGTTAAGAGTGTAGTTGTGATGATTAAGGTTAGGGGTGAGATAGTGCTTTGGGTCATCGAGGGATCTTCCAAGTGTAAAAGCACTAACGTGTGTAAGTGTTTAAGGGCCAACGCCTAGATAAGCATCCTGTTTTTGTTGAAACTCAACCAATGTATCCTTGAATCCCCTGCCTGTTGTATAATTGTACAGTTGAGCACCAGGGAGCACATAGAGAAATGGGTCACAGAGCGAGACAGAGACAGATGATTACGGCACCGGTGGTTTGGGGTTTGCTTCCTCACAGTTGAACAGCCAAGCTGTTGACTCAAACCAATACAACAAGTTGTCCCACACAGGATGCAGCAGTACCTTAGGGACAGTCAGCAACAAATAACTTTTCACTTCAGTGTTTAGATTCATAGGAGAAATGATGTAAATGCATTGTTTTTCTTTAGATATAAAGTTGTGTTGAAATGAAACAAATTAATTATGTAATTAATGCAACTCTGTTGCAGGCGTTTGACAGAATTATATTGCTTAAACATTGATATGATTTTCGTAAGCTTTATTTACCATTTTAGATATTGAAAAATAACTGAATTTGTGCTACTGCATATATTAGAACATGAACTTTTACCATTTCTGAAGAATACATTGCCCTCTCAGTGTATTCTGTTGATGCAGATTGCTGTTGATTAGTTAAATATAGTCTGGTCACAGCTGTTGGCTTTACAGCGATCACTTCAAAGAATGCTGGAGTGGATGCAGACGAGAGAAGGACAAAGGGGAACAATGCTTGTCTTTTTGCAGACAAAATCATTGTGTTGGAGCAGAGGGATAGAGAGTAAGATAAAGTCACGAATACAAGCTGATAAAGGGTATATTACAAAAATAAACAGTAGATCAGAGTGATAAAAGAGAAGATGAGACGGGGACTGTGACAGATAAGTGTTGATAACAGTGTCAGTCGGTGGGTGGATGTCAAGTGTGAGATTGAGGCAAAGACAATGGGTTTACATTACCTGAGGCTGCCTGTAATGCTGGCATTAACCCAAATATGTGTTTAGCTGCCAGACGTTTTGTTTGTGTGTGTGTGTCTGTGAGTGTGTCTGTATGTCTGTGTGTGGGTGTGTGTGTCCTTACCAGTCAGTGAAACATTGCCCCATCTGTGCTGTAACTTTGCTCTGGGACAGCCTGTCTCGAAACTGCCACAAAGTTGCCAACAAAACAAATCTTCAACCAGTCACATTTTGAAAGATGTAAAGTTGTGAAGAGGATACATGGGTAGAGGTGACACTGAAACTGAACTTGTATTTGATAATTATTCAGTGAAATTCTGTGGTTTTTCAGTGAGAGTTTTTGGAATAAGACTGCCAACTGGAGCCTGTGAAAGGTTTGATGTGTTTTTAGTGCTGCATTCAGACTTCACTATTTCTCTCTCCTATAATACCCCAATCCGACAGACATCAGGTACTGGGAATGGAAATGAACATTTATCATGACATTCTTTTCACTCCTTGCAATGACAGGGGTGTTGCGATTTTAAATTAAATTATCAAAATCAAAAGCAGGATCTGCAATTCTTTGGTAGTGTTTTCTCTCTACTCCCACCTACTTGCGTGCACCCGAACTGGGGAAAAAAAAAATCTTCAAAGACGATGGGCTGACTAGTGCTGGAAGTAATTCTGAGAGTGTCCTTCATTTGTTTGGGAAGAGGGTTTACTCATGGGGGAAGAACTGAAATGAAGTGAACAATGCAAGAGATACTTCTTTTGTTTGTTTGAAAAGATAGTTTTCTCTGGACAGATTTGGGAAACCGAACTTTGCATCAAACTGAATTTTTATTTTTTGTTTATTGTTGAAACCCAGAAGGATGGTATTTTTTGAACTTCCAATTCTTTATTTTTTGTGAAATGTATTTGAACCTGCCTAATTCTAACACCAGGAGGGAACCCCCATTCTTTAAAAAAACATTATTTGTCTGTCACTGTGTGTCATGTCTCCAAGAATTAATGAGTCTTTATCGCCTACTCTGATACAGTGACTATGGTAACAGACAAAAATATTATCAGGTCTGAATCCAGCTTAATAGAGTCCACTTCCCCCAGCAAGAATGGGTTAAGAAAAACTCCTTATCCATCCATTCTTTCAGACAAATGCATTATATTTTATTGATTAAAGCTAATAAATGCACATGTTCCTGCTATGTTGAAATCTAACCAGTTAACCAGTTAGCTTTTGTTGCTGTTTGTCTGCTTGACCCATGTTACTCGTGAAATTAAAAGGACAATGTTCAAGTATAGAGCAGGCAGCAGGATGATTGAATTGGGTCCACCATTTATCCTGCACGCCAAAGGAAGTTCCTGCCAGACGTAGCAGTTTAATGCTTTACTCCCTCCAGACTTGAGAAACACAAACACTGGTCCAGCTTGCCAAGTCTGTCTGTCAGCTCCTGCTTTGTGTGTGTGCGTGTGTGTGTGTTTTATGTGAATACATCACAAAGACATGGAGCATATATTTCTGTCTCCATAATGTTTGTGTGTTATTTGACAGTTTCCATTCCAGCTTGATTTACAAGTCATTATTTAGTCTTATTATTAAGTCTTTGCATTTGATGTCAATTTCTAAAGATGGGCTTTATAAATGCCGAAACAAGTACAATATGTGCACACAATTATGTAAATACACACCAGACAAAATCTATATTTACTCTGGAGACAGAATCACAAGTTAGAAAAAGGAGCATCTGTTTTGGGAGTAAGATGTGTTATTTTTGCAAAGTCATCGTCAGTGTGCTAGAGGACACCCACTGTGACAGGCAGCCAAGCAGATACAGAGACACACCCATGCTCCCGTCTGGAGCAGTCGCAGAGATAGATTACTACAGTCTGACTGTCTCCCATGAACAGCTGGACCTTTGTCCCCTCAGCTGCATCTCTCCCTCCCTCTTATTCTCTCTCTCGCTCTCTCACTCTCACTCTCACTCTCTCTCTCTCTCTCTCTCTCTCTCTCTCTCTCTCTCTCTCTCTCTCAAAAACTGCTTAAACCCAAACAGAACAAGACAAGGAAAAAAGTAAGATGGATGAGAATTTGTTCTTTCATTTTTTCAGAAATTCCCCTAAAGGCTGATATCACCAATCCAATTTACTGTTTCTCACTCTTTCTTTGGTTTAACTTTTTTTGGTGAAATGCAACAAATATTTTGTTTACCTGCTTCCCATAACCTGTTACCCTTTGACACATTTCAACCAGTCATCCAATATTCAGATTAGAAAGCTTTTACAGAGGCAAGAACACTTTCAGCCTTGGATCGCATCGTAAAACTCAAATTGCAAATGTCGCCTTGAGGACTGCCATCAGGCAAAGTTGGAGTGACAATTCCTGCATTTGCCTAAAGTATCATATCCAGCATTGCCTTGATTTCAACAGTGTACATAAATGTTGTCTTCATACATGTCAGAAGCCTCTGTCCTCATCATAGCACATTTTTCACTAGATGGACTTGAGGACATGGAGAACCAAAGCAGGTGCCTGACTGAGCTGTTTCACCTGAAATGCTTTGTTTTCTCAGTTATAAGCTATAAGTGGAGATGCTGGGGATTGAACCCAGGACCTCATACATGCGAAGCATGCGCTCTACCACTGAGCTACATCCCCTACACATGACAGCTTATATAAATTAAATATAAATATAAATGATATTATCTTATAAATTATCATATAAATATTAAGATTTCTGAATTTAAGTATTAAAGATGTTATGGTGAGAGCTTGGGCCTGGCAGTAACTTTATTATTATAATTATCATTAATATTGATATTTTAATGAATTAAAATACTCAATAATTGAGCTGAGTTTTGAGGATTTGCCACGGCACACAGGATTTAGTTTTCTCCAACACGCCCGGTCCTGTTTAATGTAGAATGTGAAGGCCATTTAGAATAGAACCAGCTGAAGAAAAGGAGCTGTGCTTGGCATCTCTGAACAGCATGTCTGAATTTGAGGAAAGTTAAGCTTATCAGAATGATAAAGGAGGCATGGATGGCACTTAGTGACCTTGGGTAATTAAAGTAGTGGGTTTTTTATGTACATAGTTTTTTAAATATAAGTATGTAATTATAAATGAAGAGCAAGCCAGAGGATCACAGAAATATAGATGTTAAAATGTGTATAAGTAACATTGACATTAACATTGATTTGACTTATGGAATGGATTTTATCATTGTTCCATGAATCATCATTCCTACTTTCCAAGCAGTAACAAATTCATTTGAGACTTGCTGCAGTGCAAGAAAGAACGTCTGTCTCTTTTTCTGTTAAGAATATGGTTGGGTCTTCCCAGGTATACATCACCAGCAGGGATAGATTCTGTAAAACTGTATGTTAAGGTTTGTTTATGTTAATTATGTGTGGTTAGCTTAATTTCTCATGCTGTGTGTGGCATTTCTGTGTCTTTCATAATCGTGTGCAGTAACAGTGGTTTAATCCGCCATCCATTTATCTTAGCTTGATAACAGCTTATTAAACAGCTTTATTTTTAAAAGAAGTGTTTACACATACATGATGGCTACAGGCTTAATTTTCAATTAACACAGCCTGATATCCAAAGAGGTTATTGAGGAATATCACAATCTTCTTGTAAGACCTTAGCTTTTCCTGTCACACAATGACTTCCTTACAGTATTTCAGGACTGCACGAGTCAGAGTCACCTCTGAAGCAGAAGCAGGCTGATGCTGCATGAATATTGACTTGTTGAAACATATCTCTGATTCTATGAATGCTGTGAATATCAGTGAATCACAGTAGGAGTTTGCATATGAATGATTTCACTGCTGTTGTTCCAGCTTCAAAGATAGACATTTCCACTGAGACACTTCTCTCTGAAAAAAATCATCTCCTGACGAATAGTACTGTATGTAGTATAGTTGACTAGCGTGTTTTTTTTTATATCTGAAGTCTCTTTATATTATACTGTGCCACTGTAGACTTGATAAAACACTAATGCTTCATGTCACACTGCTTTTGAACTCCTGTAATGGAAAGTGACACCACTGAAAATGTCAACGTTTGGTATTTTATTAATGATAGTGGTCTCAGGCAATGATTCAGAAAAGTCCGTCCACTGCTGATGTTACACTCACCAAACCTGAGTGGACTAGGCAATTTGCAAACTGGGCTCAGATTTCCATTGGCTTTGGAAATAGACTTCCATTTTATGAATGTTGAAATTCAAAGCAGCGTGACATACACTTAGATCAATCGGGTCAGCGCCTGTTTATATAAAACACTGCCCTCTCATGGATGGCTGCCTTTAGGCAAGGTAACTAATTTTGTAGTTTTTCCTGAAGCTGTGTTTCATTGCACTTAGTCAATTTCAAGCACCACTGAGCTATATCCCTATACTAGGGTGTTTTATGAATCAAATTATTATTTCTTCATCTAAGAAATATAAGCTATTAAGAATACTAATGGAGATGCTGGGGATTGAACCCAGGCCCTCATACATGCAAAGCATGCGCTCTACCACTGAGCTACATCCCCTAGGCGTCACGCATGATATGGAAGTTTAAAGTTGCAGGCTGTGGTTTGTTCTGTCTCCTAAAATACTGGTTGTTTTAGTGAGCACAAACTACAATGTTTGTTTCTAAAATCTTTAATAATTAATTCTGATTTCACATAATCAGAGGAAATTCAGTTTAGTGGCTCTTCAAAATGTATACCCCATGCTGATTAGGTAGGCTTTGTGCATCCTAATCTAAGCGAATGGTGAATAACACTTATATGTTGACACTTATCTGTGGTCACAGAGTTAGTGGTGAACTGCTGCATCTGGTGGACTTATTGTTACCTCAATCACTGCTGTTCTCTTTACTTCTTCCCGGCAGTTTGCTCACTATCATACACTATTTTCCTCAATAGTTAAAGTTATTGAAATAGAAAATAGAGCTACACAAAGCAATAAAGCTGAGCTAATTTGATGTTTAACATGACACTAAGGTCAGACAGTTTATTCAGTCATATTTGTACAGATCTACTCCTGGCTTACAACTGTCTGCAGACCATTGCTCTTTTGTGGAACTTATTCCTGCAGTTGATCAATTAAAACTCTCAAAGGTCAGCAGTGTCAAGATAGCTTGCTATTAGTCAGCAGTGGGAATTCCAAACTTCAAAGTTCAGCTCTAGACACGAGTGTTTGCATTGGTATGAATTTGGCTGTGAAATTACTGTATAGTCTGGTCCCCAAGCTGACTGTGTTGCTAAGCCTTGTCTGTCCACAGAAGCAATGAAGTGAGAGTGTGTATGGATTGGTTTGGAAATGGGCCAAAGTGACTGTAAAACAGCCCTCACGCGCCTAACGACTTAGCAGGTATGTGCCTCAAGTCTTGAGAGTGGACACTGGGACTGAGCTGTTGTCCTAAAGAGGCGTGATGGTGGCGTCATGAAGATGACGTTGGTGTGTTTTCAAGGTGTTTCCCTGATGTCCCCCCTGTCAGTCTGGTGGGATGGAGGCTGTTTTCTGGGACAAAGTTCATTAACATCTCAGTCCAAAGGGCTGACTGTTGCGGTGATTTATTTTCAACACAAACACTCGGTTAAAGTTGAAGTTTTTTGCCAGTGACAGATGCTGTTTTTTGGGCAGAAATGTGACGAGGAGTCAGTAGGACAGGCAGGACGACGGACCTAACCCTAACCCTCTCCACGTACAGCTGCTGTATTTTTTTCATATAAGTTGCCAAAGGCTGTTACAGTTGCTACATTACTTTTGCTTGGTCATGTAATGTTGCTTTGTGGGACATTTTTCTGTATTAAGGACCTGTGTAGTTAACCGATGGTCCGATCATCACACCCCCGACCACGTCAGCGGGTTATCTGTTCACATTGATTCGGTTCACCAGTAATACGGCCCTGATACTACCCCCAGCGCCAGGGCCTGAGCGAAATTTCACCCCTCGCTGCCTCCGAGAGATTGACACTGAGACAGAGGCAGGGAATTGGTGCAATAAAGCCGCATCCTAACGCCGGTGTGAATGGGACAACTGAGGGCCACTTCAACTTGGAACATAGAAAAGTAGATGTTGAGAAGAACCCAAAACAGTTGTTGTGTCCCTTAGCGGTACGGTTAAAACAAGTTCTGAACAACAATGTGTTGACATCTAACTTTCCCTCAAACTCCACATCGCAGTTTTTAAGTTGGAGTTTACCACTCTCCAGGGGACATGGCTGCCCGTGTGATACCTATAAAAGCAATATTTTGTTTCCTGATGTCTGCTCATTATTCTCTTGTAGCAGTAATTTCTGTCTTTGTTCCCTGTTTCACCACTGACTGTGTTCTCACCTTCAAAAGTAGCTGGTTCTAAACTAGTATGTACAACTTATACTATGCATCATATGTAATGTACATGTATGTCGTCAGTGCATGTGACTGTGCAAACATTTTGTGTGCCATTACTGTATGTATACTCTTTCATTGGTATTTTACCTAATATTAAAATCTGTGGGCAAATGTGTGTGGTTGTGCATTTGTGTATTTTTAACCCCTTTCACTTTTGAATTTGCCTTTTAATAAGGTGCAGTATTATGAAAATCCATTTGACGCATGCTTCTCAAAACTCACTATAAATCCTTTTCAAACAGCTGCCAAAATCTGTTTCCTCATCATCATTTTTTGATAGACATTCATTCAAACAGTTATAGTCTTTTTCACATCCCTTCCCAGCTTTGCCAAAGCGTTTATTTCATTCAAATTCCTAGTTTGCAAAGGCTGCTCAAAGTGATAACATAGTTATTCCATCCACACATATTCTCTCCCAAAATCCAGGTTTCAGTTGACTGTCGTTATCCTATTCAAATACCTTCCACCCAGACTGCTTGTGGAGGTTGTATTATCCCATCATTGATCTAGCCTACAGCCATCCGCCCATCTGCTTCACATCAATAACCTCCTTTATTGCTCCTCCAGTTTAGCTCTGAGCTCTGAGGTAAACATTATTCCTCATACACACACATACCAACACAAACACACCCAGGCTCCTCAGACAGTGTTCTCCTCGAAGAGGTTCACTGCTTTGTGAACCATAACGTGAACCATATCTTGCCATGCATCAAACAAGCAAATTATCATCTTCCTCATAAAAATAGATGCTAAAGAAGTTGATTTTGTAACAAAAGGTGGAGATGCTGGGGATTGAACCCAGGACCTCATACATGCGAAGCATGCGCTCTACCACTGAGCTACATCCCCTCTTTTGATGGTTTTGTATCAAGTTTATTCTGGCAGATAGCCGTCTCACCTCTGTGATAAAGAGCTGTAGAGGCTGAAATAGAATATTGAACTGTGAAAACTACAGTATACCATTATAGAAATGTCCTTCCCAAATGTTTTATAGTTCATCCCAAATAATTCTAATAATTGAAAAAAAATTTTATCATTTACATGTGGCTTCCAAAGTTACTAGGAATGTAAAATTAATGCGAATATGCTACATCTGTGTGTATCTTACTTTTCAGAAAACTTAATTGAATTACATTGAACTAATTCAACAACTAATTAAATTGGCAAATTGAGGATTTTTTTTATGTTTTCCAGTGTTATTGTTAACGGTGCAGCATTCTTTTTTTTGTCGTTCTAATAGGATTTAATAAGAATTATGGCGATGCCATCCAAATGTTAACTCTGCATCAGTGTTGCTTAGAATATTATTTAAATAGAATTACAAGAGTAGGCCTGATTATTCTAATTTTACAAAAGAAACTCACCTTAAGAATTTTCAGCTTTATCAATAGTGTGAAATGGTGAGAAAAATGAATTAGTCAATGCTACAGATGCTCAGAAATACTGTAAATGCACATGAAGTAAAGTGTAAAGTGCTAATGAGAGTAGTAGGTGTATGTTTCATTGGTGATATAACATTTTTACTAAGATTAAAGCAATTGTTCCTAAAATCGCATGAAAAAAGAGCTTATCTCGAGTGCTATTTTGTGGTTTGCCTGAGATATTTCAGCTAAAGGTGGAAGCCGTCTAAAAGCAGACTCATATCTCGGACAAATAGCTCTTTCAAACTGACACCCCATCAGCAATTCTTGGATCAGTCTCTCAATAGAAAAGGATTATAGCCCATTATATCCCCTAATCCTCTCCCTCTGCTTGCAGTGTCTCTCTCTCCTCCTTTTCTTCTCCTTCCCAGTCTCTCCTCTCAAACTGTCCACAGTGCTATCTCCAGTGTTTTCCCCTGCAAATTTTTCTTTTCTCTCCCTGTCTGTTGGTCCAGTTTGTGCGAGAGATAAGTAGCTTTTACAAGGGACAGATGACAGTTGATGTGGTTAAGCCTCAAAGAATAAAAAGCATGTCTGTTTGTGTGTGTGTGTGTGTGTGTGTGTGTGTGTGTGTGTGTGTGTGTGTGTGTGTGTGTGTGTGAAAGAGAGAGAGCGGGTGTGTTTGTGTTTATGTAACTGAGCTTGCGTTTGTGTTTGTGCCCTTGCTTATTTATTTCTTTGCAATTTTGCGATCATGGGCATGTCCTATGTGTTTGAGTACAAACATATCTGTAAATCAGCAGGGATGTCTATCCGCGCTTTTTCACTCTTTGTGTGTGTGTGTGTGTGTGTGTGTGTGTGTGTGGGGGGGGGGGGGGGTCTTAACAACGTAATCTTCCTGTATAATTTTTGCTTTTCTTTTAATCACACTGTTTCACAGGATCTGCCTTGCTCCATCAAAGCGTAAAAGAGAGATGAGAGGACTTTTTCCTCTTTCCTTCTGTTCTCTCTTCAGATGCTTAATTACATTCTCCTCCTCCACCACCTCCCCTTTCCTCTTCTCCCATGTCTCTTTTTAGGAGGAGCAAGAAAAGAAAATTCTCTGGCATGTTTTTGTCTCCAACCGTCTCTTCTTCCTAGTACATTGCAAATCTTTTATGCAGCATCCCATTTCTTCCCAGCTTTTATCTTGTTCTCACTTTATCTCTCTTGTATTACCATAGAAGTGTGATGTATTAACCTAGATTTATTGTGCTCATTGTCTTCACCACTTGTGATTTATGTTGGGGTTGGTTTGCTTAGATTTAAAGCCCATCCAATAAAAAGCTACTGTCATCTAACCAAATCTTTGAAACATTCACATCAGGCATAAAATGAAGTCATTTTTAGCAGCCCAAAACAGGCTCTGTTGAGTTGGATCAGCAGTTAATGTTACAAAAGTGCATGCAGGAAACATGATGAGACAATACATACACTGATGGGAGCCTGTTTCCTGTCAGACTATGCACTCTATGTCAGGTCACAACTGAATACATACATTTTGCCAAGATTGTGGGTGTTTTGTGTTGTGTAATCATATTAACTGTTACACTGCCGGCAGTGCTGTGCTTTTTATATCTTTGCGACTGCCACCTTGAATACGTAATGCTCCTTTTGTTTAGAAGTGTTTTCCCTCTTCTTATTTGCCTCCTTCTGAACACTTAAGCCATTTCCACACCCCACACAGTTGCATTTGGATCAGCATACATCCCACAAATCCATTTTGCATCGCAAGAATAATGACTCTGAAAATATGTGTCCCTCGAGAGGAGGATTATAATCCACTGGCCCACAGCCAGGAATTATTGCAATGGTAAACCAAGTCATCATCCTAAATGCTCACAATGAGCTATATTTGTCGCATTACATTATAATAATAATGTGAAACTTCATTGATCCCAAGAGTGACTTCTCCCCAAGCAGAGTTAAGACCTACAGAGCAGAAGCCCTGGAGCTTTTTACAAAAATGCTTTGGCAGAGTGAGTGCTTGTGGGTGTATTAACTGTGGTCATCTGGACAGTGTCTGAAACATGTCCCCAATGAGACCAAATCCTTGATTTGTTCAGCCTTTAAAAAATCCAAAAATATTCATTGTCATATACTGGGCTCTGTGTATGACATATCTACTCTAACTTAACCTCAACGCTAACTGTAACATTGAAAATAATCCCCACCATAAAATGGTGATTTGTACTTTGACTTTTGTGACATAACGTCTTTATGGCTGAGCTTTAGAGGTGCTGGTGTGCAGACTTTGCTACCCAGACCAAGCCAGGCTTTCCATTTCCAAAGTATTTGTGCTCAGCAAAGCCAAGCTGCAGCATGGCAGCTATGAGGCTGTTATTGATTTCCTCATCTAACTCGGGCAGAAAGAGAGGCAAATTTCCCAGAAATGTCAAACTATACCTTTAAAAGGTTTTCTGTACGTCTGTGTTAAAACAATTGCCAGGTGCCCCTGTTAGCATTGCAACAGGGTTTGTTGCAATCTCTTGTTAGTTCTCTCTCCTGCTCACGCTGGCATTTAAAAGGAGCCTTCTTGATACACTTGATTACACTTCCCTCTGTGTTTAAAATTCAGCCATTAGAGTTGGACAAATCAAGAGGGTCATCCGACATTCTTGAATGAATGAATGAGGACTGTTAAAGTGGAAACTCAGCATTGTCTGGTTTAATTTCATTGTAGTAATTTAAAGAAATTCCTTTCTGTTTTTTCAGTATCCCCTTTCATTGTATCAAACATTTACCCAATATTTAGATTTATCGCGATAAATTATCTTGTGTGTTAAGCTGAAAGTAATTAGAGGATACTATTGATGGTATTTGTGACTCAGTACATCCATTTTTTGCAGTCAACTCCTGTGGGATGTCAATAAACACCATTCCTACATTTTTGTGTAATTGGTTCTGCGTAAAAATTACTTTCCATCTGCCAGACTTTTCCGTCTTAGCTACTATTACCACCGCACACCTGCAGTCATTCAACCCAGGGTTGCCCCCTCCCTCAGTCTCTTTCTCTCTTTCTCTTCCATTCAGTTAATTTTTCCATCACAGTCAGCTAATTCACTTTAATGTGTGCTCTGTGAAAGTGCAGAGGGGTGCTCTAGAGGAAACCCCACCCAGATCTGCTGACATGCTCACACACACCCAACTGCAGCTACTGCACAATGTTTTCACAGACAGGTAGCACATAAGGAAGCACACTCATAATTTGCCCATAAATTCAGTAGCAAGAATGCAACAGAGATAAAGACAAAATGTGTTTTGTTCTGCTTATGCCAGTGCTTTATTCATATACATGTAAATATGGTTTAACATGAATGATAATGAAGATGCATGGATTTCAGGAGGGCTTGTTTTTCATCTTTGCACACACACACACACACACACACGGTGCCAAGGTCAGGCTGTTCACACCTTTGTGTGACGTTAGCAGAGCAGCAGGTGGTCGTACAGATGGAGCCTGGCATCACTCTTCACACCAGGATATGGAACCTATTAGTCCCACACAGAGAGGTGGCTGGTTGCTCTGCATCATGCACACACACAATCTTGTTGATATAACCCTCTCCTAAAAAAGTTTGTCTGTCAGGATATCTTTGTATAAAACTTTTTTACTGTTAAACCATTTTAAGCCTGTCTTTTTAAAAGAATAAGACAAAACAAATACTTCAAATCTACAGTGCAGACTGGGAGAAGAATACGTAATGGAAAACTTGGACAGGTCTCAAACCATTTCGGCATCTGAACTTAGTACAGCATCTTAGCATGCTAACATTTGCTAATGGAAATTAACCTGACACACCAGATGTTTTGTTACCAGGAACCGTCTGGAGAGATGCCCGAAACTGTTTGGAAAAGAGCAGGCAAGAAAATACTTGGCAGGTGATTGGACAAACCATCTGTCTCACACCTTGTATCACAGGCTAAATTAAACCAATAATATCAACAGTAGGAGAGCGTTATCAGACTCTTACCAAAGCTGGTAAGAATTGGAGTAAAAACATGCAAAGGTCCTGAAGTGCCACCATTGTTGTTTTCAAATGTGGCTTTTCTCACTGGTTGACTCTCGTAGCTGCCGTCTCTAGCTGCCAGTAGTTCCTGACAGGGTGCTGCTGTGTGCTGAGCCACAAGCACATAGGTCTAAGCCAGGCAAGATGACTTTGTAATATTACATGGTCAAGTGATTTTGCAAATCTACAAGTCACCTTGCACAGTGGGTTGAGAATGTGGACAGAGGAACAATGAGTGCATTCGGCACTGTTGTTACAACCCATAAATCTGGTATCATGGAAGTACCTCAACTTCAACAAGTGCTTTATATGCTGAATCACACCACTGGTGATCAAAATGAGCAGAAATTGTCATTTCTTTGATTTACTGCAGAAGAAATGTACCTGCTATGATTGTCTTATCATCACAAATTAAACTCTGAATTTCTCATTTCTGTTTAATTTCCCTAAGGTTAGTTTATGTATTAGCAAGAACCAAAATTAGTCTGCACTCCTGAATGCAGTATCTATGAAACATCAGTTAATCATCCATGCAGCCTTCCAAATATCACTCTCAATCATCTGCTGTAATGACACACTTTCTCCTCCTCCTCTCACCCTTTTCCCCCTCAATTTACCGTCTCATAATTCCTCCCCTATTTTCATCCAGTTTCCTCTTGACTCTTTCCTTCCTCTCTAAGTAGCTGTCTCTGTCTCTCTTCTTGTCTTCATTATCTTTTCTATCTCAGCATATACAGATAGACTCTGTGTGTCTCTCTAATCTTGGCTTTCAAGCCACTTAAAGAAAATAAGGCAATTTTTCCCCTTCTCCTTTGAGAGGTTTGTTATTTGCTATCACCTCTCCAATCTCTCAACCCTGCTCTCATCTTCTCTCTGCAGCCTTTTTCATGGGTCTCTTTCCTCCTTGTCTTCTTCCTTTGTTTGAATTCACACAGCACTTTTTGGTTTGAAGAGATTTTATGACACTGAGCATCTCTTTAAAACTTTCTAAAGTACGTGGGAGTCACCATGGGAGCAAGCTTTTGTTGTTTCCTGGAGAGTGGACATTTTGGAGCTATAATTGCTTTGATCGATACAACCAGGATAAATCATGGACCTCATAAAAGTATACTACTTAAAAAATGTAGACTTCTGTAATTTCTCCTCAGCCTTCCTGTTTTCCTCTCCTTCAAACCTTTCAAACACTTGCCTCTCTTGTGTGGCTTCATGCTGTCTGCAGGGCTCCACTCATCCTCTGTCCTCTTGTCTTTTTCAAGTGCCTCAAAGAAGTCTTCGAGCTGCCATCTTCTCTGAGTCTGTCCTTCTCTGCTGTCTACCCCTCGTCTATTTACAGATTCTGCTTGAAACCAGGCAGTTGATCTCTTGCCATCACTTTACTTTTCTCTCTCTACTGATCAGGCGCTCTACAACATTATTTATTTACATTAACATGGTTGCAACTCATCTTCCTCAGGACTCTAGGTTTCTATAATTTGTTTTTTTGCCTGCAAAATATTTCAGCTAACCTCGCAGTCGACACCAATTAATCTGAGGGTAACTGGGGTTTCATCTGACAGGCCAGAGGGTGTGAATGTGTGGCGCATGTATCCAGCAATCTGAAATTTGACCATAATGGTCATTTTGCATTGAGGAAAATACAGTTTATCTGTCAGCTCCTATTTGTTTGATACAAGTTTGGTGTCAGGACAGATCTGTGGTAGCCTACAGGAAAAGTCTTATCAGAAGCACAATTACAAGCAGGAAATTGAGATTTAAATTATTTTCTTCTGTCCAAGCATACCTTTTGCATCCATTTACACTTGTATCAAAACAGCATGGATTTGGTAACATACCAAATGAGTCCCCTCTTTTTGACCTTCTCTTTAGTACTTGTCACTATATTGCTTCTTTTTCTCTTTTCTGTTGTTCTTGATAGCTGTGCTGCTGTTTCCCCCCTCGTCATCTTGTCCTTTTCAAGTGTCCGTCTGCTTTAATTGTCTCCATGAGCGTTTGGCCTCATCAGAAGTGACCGCAAGGCAATTAGGTCACAGAGCCGCTGGTGTGCTGAGTGCATGCGTTTCATCCCAGATGATCAATGTCCTATTTGTCACAGTCTGAAACTACATCAATGAGCTATTCATCATTAATGCCTACACAGACACACGCTGACAGAGTGTGACAAGGCAAGGACAGAGCGTGTGCTGTAAGTGTCGCTCTATAAGTGAAATATGGATGTCAGAGGAAAATTCCAGAGACAGACGTCCATCATTGTATCCTTCATGTTACGTACAGTTTGTGAATTTTGTGTCAGGAGATGCATTAGGTGATACCTTACAAGATGTAATGATAAATTGAAAGAGGATTATAGACAACTTTTATTCACTGTTATTATTAAATTAGAATCTTAAAGGATGATCCGGGTTTATTTTAACAGGGGATGTATTTTTGTAGCAAAAGTTCGTTGCTGAGAATTGGGAGTTAACAAAAACCAAACTTATTTTTACTGATACAAAGTTCAGTGCTCGTTGGAACACACCTTCCAAAAGGGTGCAAATTTGATCAAATAAGCATTTCAATAGCTCATGAATATACAAAAATACACAAAAATAGGACAAAGAAATTCTGCACTGTTGATGTTTTAATGCAGTGCACCTCAGATTTGTTCTCCGTTACCATTGTCTTTCTTTAATTAGACAATGTGATAATAGAAGCTTTCATGAAGATTTCCACCATTATAGTGCGCCATGTCCATTATCAGGTAAAAGCTGATGGGTATCTAAATGAATAAGTGAAAACAGAGTTGTAGAGCAGGGCTCTGCTTCCTCTTGTTGTACTGCATTAGCTCACTGATTCACTTATTTCCCCACACAGGCTAATGTTACGTTGGTCGATGGCCATGAGGATGATGCACATGTCCTAATGCACGGAGTAAAAGGAACTATTACTGGGTCTGGGCCAGGGTGGGGCAAACAGAGTAGAAAGCGAGACACAGAAAGCGAGGTGTCTTTCGGAAGTGGTACATGTATTATTATACTACCCTAGTTACTCAAGCAATGTAAAAAATAATCTAAGAAACAGGAACTAACATTTTCACCCTGACACACTGATGTATTTGGGGCTTGGAAAGATGTAGGGGGGGTTGTCATTGTTTGGCTGTCGCTTTTTTAAAGAAATCCAAGTTTTAAATTAAACACAATTTTGGCTCCAGAATGATCATTACAGATCGCATATATCTGTTTTACCCTCACAGTCAAATTTCAAATTCAAAGTGACAGCCCTATGCCACTGGCAAAATAACCCACCCCTCTCTTAAAAAGCTCATCAGTCATTCATCAAAACCGATGTCTCCAGGGAAATTAAAACAAAACTGAAGTCATTGCGTTTTTATCTAATGTAAAAGTGAATCACAAATATGTTTGCCCTTTGCAAATGTTCTCCAACGAGCAACAATGCTAGAGGCACACAGCAGCTTTAAGTTGTCAACTAAAGCAAAAAATATGTAAGTGGTTGTTGTGTCAAAGGTTTGCATGGAAATCGCTCAACATGTGAATCAAAATGAGTCTCACCGACATGAGACAAACTCTCCAATCATTACATAGAAGAGCAATGCTTCAGTAAGCCGGGCAAGGCGTTAGCATGCACCCACTGAAGGATGTGATTTTCCAGATGAGTCAGCAACAGAGACTGAGTTTAACCGCAGTTAAAATGCCAACTGTCTTAACTGTTGGAACAAATGCAGTGACCTTGTGGTTAAAGAGCATAGAAATAAAAAGGCACAGGTTCTCCCCAATAGTTGCAGCTCATCAGAGTGTGATGCAAATAGATGTTTGTGTGTTGTAAAGCGATGATTTAATCAAATGAGCAGAATAATTTGTTAACCTTAAGAATGCACAGTTGTATGGAGAAGGTTCTGATGTCCGTTTACACATCCAGCTTACACAGAGCAACATTAGCATGTTGTGAGATGTGTTTTGACCACCTGATGAATTGAGGTCCAATATTCACTAATTTTTTTAGCTCGGTTTTGGTCTCCACCAACTCCTGAGAAAGACAGCTGGCTAAAAATCTTGTCCATGTATAACAGCCTGTTTATATGTGTATATGTCTCTGTGATTCCAACGGCATTAGACTATTGGCTCATAAACCTTGATAGAATCTTACGCAGAGATATACAAAAAACAATCAGTTAGGACCTGACTAACATTTAAAATTATTGATATACAATCATTTTAATGCTTTTCAAACGTATTAAGTATGTAAGTTCTATAGAGTTATGATTTTTTTAAAAATATGTCTATGTAAAGATGTTATCAATAAAGCAAAATAAACATTAAACAAGCCATTTGTACATTTTAGACTATTTGAAGTTGCGATATACAGAGTTGCTAACAAACATCAAACTGTCTCTGGAGCTGAACTGTTATTAAAATCACACTCTTTAAAATGTTTGGTATTACAGTGTTTACACAGAATGTGTTCTCTCATGATGAGACTTTAACTGAAGGTCAAATAAAGGTCACAGGGACGGGTCACAGTCTGGCTACAGACCAGGAGAACGAGGGACAGTTAAAGCAGAGTCATGGAGACAGTGTTGGAAGAGAGATGAAGGATAACACGTGATTAATTCTTTTAATCTTCCGTACCTGCAACAAACACACTTAATGAACTCAGCAGAGATTAAGAAGCAGAGGCATTTGAAGAAGGATTTCGCAGTGTAAACACATTCTTCATGAGATCAGATAAGCCTGCTGAGGAGACACAGCCAGCATCGCTTCACTCTGACTCTTTGCTGTCTCACTGCTGAACACACACGTCGAGGTTAACTGCTCTCACCTAATATCCTCAGTCAGTAATGTATTACTTTGTAGAAACCACTATGACACACATACATACATACACACACGCACAGAAGATGGACTGTCTTGACTTATTTTTGCCGCTGTGAGAAGAAATCCACCTTGTTTTTCCTCCTTATCACCCCCTCTCTCTCACACACACACACAAACACACACAGATACACACTTCATGGTCTAATTACAAGCATTTCCAACGGTGTGGTCCATCATCCCTCACCCAACATAACCATCCATCTCTCCCGTATCTTATCTTTCCCTGTTCTCTCTCCCCCCTTCCTGCTGCTTTTGCTCTTTGTGTAATTTACACTGTCTTCTTGTCTTCTTGGACCCACTTTCTCTCTCGCTCTCCCTTTCCTCCTCTTTCCATTTCTACTCCCCAGACAGACATTATCTGAGGGAATGGCAATTGATTTTCTGCAACCCGTTTTCCTCCATCCCTGTGCATCTCTCTCGGATTGTTCTCTTATCTCTGCATTACCATTACCATAAAGTTGAGCATCCCTTCTCTCTCTCCCCAATCCTCCTCCTCTAGATATACATGTCTCCGTAAGGTCTCTCACCTCAGTTTTTACTTCTCTGTTCCTCTCTGTAACCTTTACACATTTTCTCTGCAGCCTCTCTGTCTTCGCTCAGCCGATACACAGCAGGATGCAGGGTTTTTTTAACAGCTCTTCCTGAAGTATCACAGAACTCCCACCAGGTTTTTAATCCATATTAAGAGCAGGAGCAATGTGGCATGTGTCAGAATTTTAAGCTTGACTTTAAAGCGTGACTTTTTGACACATAAAAGGAGAACTTGTTAACCAAAAGTGTCATTAGTGCGAGCTTTGTTAGCTTCTCTGTCTCTCTCTTCCGTCATGCCTCTTGCCTTCACTCAGCAGGAATCTGACTGCAAAATGTTCATCAGCAGAAAACTCAGCAAACACAGTTCTCCCCTTCAGATAACATACTTATTTCTGGATGAGGCACTTTTGGAAACTTTGGCCAAAAAAACAGAAATAGCTTCTGTACTGTAGCTGCCTCTTGACAGATGAAAGAAGCAATGACATATCTTATTCAAAGAATTCTTCATTTTCTCCCTAAAAGTTCCTGGCAGAGAAAGTTTAAAAACGTTGTCTGCTCTTCATCCATCTTCTCTGCTCTTTCTCATCCCCCCTTTCTGTGCACCTCTCCTCCATCTGTACCCTGCAGTGCCTCCTGGTCCACTGCTATCCCTTTAGTCCCATTAGTTATCTCCTGATAGGTCATTAACTATTAAACACCAGATAGAGGGAATAGGAGAAGAGGAGCTTTCGTTAAGGTTTGTGCCTAGTTTGGGATAATAAATGGACATTGGGGGATGACAACAGAGAGAGTAGAGGGTGGGGCAGGTCCGCGGGGTCTCTTTCTCGTCTCTGTAATGATAAGTGGAAGCAAAGAGAGGAGAGCAGTGCAGCTGCTTTATAGCCCCTGGGATGAAGCGTCACTCTAAGTACAGAAAATGAGAGACAAGAGACGGAGATTTGCATGAGCGCCTCTAAAATAACTAGACAGCCTGCTTTTTCTGTGTGTCATCTGTCCTCTTTTAAAAAATAAATAAATAAATAAATAGTCAGTTAATGTCCAGAGCTTCAGCTTTACTTCTTCCAGTGCCAGGCGTTCTCATCCAGTAAAGCTTAAGAAGGTTTAATCCAGAGAAACTCAGATGACAGAGTCTGTGTCTGAGGCAAAACTGCAGATTGAATTTATTGAATTTTGCTTCCATCTAGTGGTCATAGAAAAAATGTTGATTTTCCCCAGGTGTATACTAAGCTGATATCTGTGTAAAATGGGGTTTGGAAAAGGACATGATTGACCAAAATTAGTGTCAGGTCTCTGTCAGCAGAGTTGACCTCTAGTCCAGATCCTTATTGAATCTCATTTCAAACCTCTATTAAAGACCCAGGAAATCAGCTGAGGGAGACTTTCAGTGAAACCAAGCATGAGCAAAGACAAAGCAGAATCAACCAGTTAAAATGAGAAAACAAACCACAAACTTTATTATGTAAAACAGTTATCGGCATGTTGCAAGATATGACTAAATGGTAACTTATATAACATTGGACTGGGCTTATTTCTGACTTATTTCTGATTTAATAAAAGTCATCTGTTGCTGTAGATTCCTGATTTGGCATGTAAAAGTAAATGCATCATTGAGCTAAGATACTCAAATTCTATAACTCTTTCAGCATGCGATCTGTTGACAGTAGATTCCTCTGTGTGTCCATCTTCAGACTCTCTGTTGTTGGGAACGGAGGTCGACCTGCAGCAGGTGGAAAACAGTGTGTTCGCCATGGAGATGGTGTTGAAGGCGTGGCTTCAAGAGCAGGGAGGAGACAGGGAGCACCTCCACCTCCTGCTGCCGAGCCCACTGGACAGTCTTATTCCAGGTAGAGATACTGCACGCAAACATACCTGCACACCTCCTCTAGTTGATCAGCAACATGGATGTGATGTGATGTCCTCAGATTGCTTATAGCAGTCAACTTATTGTAGCTCTATCAATATGCCATCTGTAACTGGACACCTTCTGTTGATAAACACATGTACTGTAAAAACAAAGTCTACTCTATCCAGAACACATTGCAATCTGAACGTAACTGAATCCACAGGTGACCACACTGCCATGATGGCATGTTACAGTAATACCGGATGTCTTGCCACATTTTCTTGATGACCTTTCTCCCCCCCCAGTGTGTGTGAAGTGTGACATGCAGGAGCGTCTGATAAGCCCCGCCCTCATCCCCTTGAACCCCAACCTGGGTGTGAAGACCGAGAGCGTCTGGGACTTCTTGCCTGTCACTAAGGGATCAGCTAGTCAGAGCCAGCTGCCACAGAGACTGAAAGCAATCAAGTAAGAGCTGCGGCAGCAAGGAGAGCCTCCTCAGTCACATTCATGCTTCCTTGTCTCTTAGATTGTCTGAGATAAAGAGTCTGTGTGTGTGTGCAGATGCTTCAAAGCCATGTGTGTAATGTTGTGTGTATTCAGTAAAACCCTGCCTGTCCATGAATGGCTCTATTCTGATAGCTGGGAGCAGTGGAATATTTCTCAGCTGATACTCTCCCATCACATCAGAGTCAGCTTTGTTCTGCTCGAGTCATCGGCTCTGATGCTGGAAAACACTGAAAACTTGCTCCATGCCTGAAAGCGCCAGTTGAGAATTTCCCCTTAACATGTTTGTGAGGCAATGTTTTCCTTTTTTTATAGTAGAACCTCATTGGGCATGGTCACAGAGGGATGCACAAGGAAAGGACAGGGATTCAACACAAGATAAGCAGGCTAACACTGGCTACAAGGACAAGAAAACCAAACAAAGGCTATAAATGTTTTATTATTCACTAACAAAACATCCAACTGGCACAAAATACAATAATAATATGATATTTAACTAACAGTGTCCATAGCTTGTTATATATTAACATACAGGACAGGCATGCTATGGCAAAAGCAATTTAAGTTATTTTGAGGGCACATGCATTTAAAAGAGCCCAGTAATCATAAATGTGTATGTTTTCAGTATTTCCATAATGAGACAGACAAACAGACAGGCTTTCTAATACTCATTAATACAAATTAATTCCTTTGACTTTCCTTTTTTTTTCTTGCATAAACAAAAAAGAACACTTTAGGAGCCTTTAAAGCTCACCTGAGGGGCGTAAGTCCAATGTAGAATCAAAGTCAGTACCAAAGTCTGTCTCATCAAAAACAATTCCATTGCATCCCACCCAACCTTCACAAGACAGAAATGAGCCTGAAATAAACCATACTGTGTATTAATATTATTGCTGGCTACTCTGAAGCAAAATACAGTATGTGCCAAAGGGATCTGAAATTTTTTCCAAATTTTCATGTTAGGAAAAATGGACATTAATTGAAGAAGTACCTCACTGATAAAGAAGGCAGATATACAGTAGATCAAGTCAAAAATTGACTCTCAGTTTAATAATTTGGATACAGTTTTATATTAATCCTGATTACTGTAATTGGAATTTAGAGACACTGCTGTAGTTCATTAGACTATTAAAAAGCTGACAGGCACTCTTATCTTTAATTTTGTCTCTGTTTGACTAAATCTATACGCAACTATGTGTTTAGTTGTTGTTGTAGTTTTGACCAGGTCTGTCTTGAGAATGTGAGAAAGGTCTCAGTGAGATCACCTTTATAACAACAGATTAAATTAGAAAAAGATTATGAGTGATCACTTCAGTGTTTCAATACAGTGTGATTATGATCAACTCTCTTACAGTCTTGTGACATTTTTGTCCGGCGTAACCAAGAGCATTAAGGCAAACAAATGACACAAAGATATGTCTGATAAATCCAATAGCAAATAGCAGCATACTTTCTGAATTAGAGAAATAAATTCTTCAACTTTTACTTCTTTGATACAAGGATATTGCTGTCATGTGTTTTTATGTCTTTGTGAATACATTTTCTCGTGTCTTTGTAAATAGTGACAGGGGAATTTCAACAGTTCATATATCAGTGGTTGATCAGCTGGAGAAAACTGGGTCATGCCGGTGTAAATAGCTCTGCTGTTCAAAAGCTGAAGTCAATCCTAGAAAAAAAATGAATAAACACATGCACACTGTCCCTGATTTGCATCAGTTTTCCATTTCCAGGAGCTGCAGTAGGATGTAATGTGTCCCTGTAAGTGAGAGTGTGTGTGTGTGTCTTTGTGTGTGTGTGTGTCTGTTTTGCATGCCGGTAAGTCCAAAAAGTTATTGTGCTCTGTCTGTGTGTGTGTGTGCTTTACATACTGATGAGGCATGATGTACAGCAGTGACATTTAAATGGAGCTGGAGGACGGTCACAGGGATGATGTCATGGTCTGCGTCTGTGCTCCTGATGATTTGTTGTGTTTGCATACAGACAGTGCTCCACTGAAAACTGTTTCAGGAGCTCAGAGGAGACTGACGACAGCTTGTTAGACATAAAATGGTTTACAGTACAGTTCCAGCGGTCACAGAATGTTTCCTATGATTGGAGACATTTTCTGTGGCAGGAAAACACATATATCATGGACATGTTTGTCCTTCATTTTGGGTCTGCATGCTAACTAAGTTTGTGTGTGTGCTGCAGGACTCTGCGCGCAGACGGAGTGTGTGAGAGTGTGTTATACGGCCTGCCGCTGGTGATCCGCCCCACCACCTGCTGGCAGCTGGACTGGGATGAAATGGAGACTAACCACAACCTGTTCCACGCTCTCTGCCACACACTCAGGGTGTGTTCATGTGTTTACTGTTTTTAATTTTAGATTAGACATTTTGCAAGTCTTGAAGTGCTCTGATAATTCTGCAGGTTGCTGGGGTTTAAATCTACCAATCTATCTGTGTTTTGCATAATGCAAACCAGAGTCCTCTTTATCTACCAAAATAAATAGAACTGTTTAATAGTGTGCCACTGTGCTTCCATGTAATGGACATTTACCTCACCTGACTGCTCAGCTGTTTCCACACTGAGAGAAGAAAATGAAGCTGTTTCTATTCTCAGCATCTTCCCAGATTCCTTCCTCTTTGTTTTTTCTCTTGCAGATGGCAGAGGCCACCGGTTTTGTTACTGCTTCTTCTTCTTTGAGGTTTATTGGTGGTTGGCAAACAACCAGTTTTGTTTCCAGTTTGCAGCCTCTACTTCTTCTACTGTTCTCTGTTGCAGCCATATGTAACACAGCCTGCTGCCAACTTCTGATGAAACTGAGCTTTGCAAAGGCCAGTTTCTTTGCATCTAATTCACTATTTTATCTTTCCAACCTTTCTAGAAGTTCACTTTAAACTTGCTTGACAATTAGATGAACACCACACTACTCCCAAGTCGCCCCTGTGCAACACAAATGAATAACCATGTTTTTCTCTCTTTCAGAGTCGTGACCTATTCCTGCTGCTGCAGGTGGAGCCTGCACAGAGGTGTACAGCTGGAGGCTCAGGTCCATATGTGTGTGGGTGCTGGTGTGTGTGTGTGAGAAAGAATTCATCAGTCGTCTTGAGTGCACTCTTATGCTGTGTGTGTCTGTGTGTGTGATTGTATACAACACAGGTGTGGTTTCTCACTACGTCCTCCAGCCCTCCCCGTCTCTTTCCCTCCTTCTGAAGCCAGTGGTCTCTAGAGAGTTGCTGCTGCCCTGCTCACTGCCCGTCTCGACTCACGACCCTGCACCTGATGCTATGCAGGCCATGCAGGTTAGGTGACATTTGTTTATTGAAGACAAATTGCAGAAGTAGACAGAGGTATCCACAACTTAAAAGGAGAAATAGATTTGTTGTTGACACTGATCCACAAACTGATACCAGGTCTTAAACATGATTAATGATTATTGAGTCTCACACAGTTCACACATCCACAGGTTGCTGTTGTTTTCTCTGTCAGGCTTGTCTCACTCAGCTGGATGAGGAGCTTGTGTACAATCCTCTCTGTCTGAGCAGTAATCTGTACCAGCACCTGAGGAGTAGAGGCCTGCTCTCACAGCCACGATACCCATACAGGTCAGGGTTTGGTGTGCTGATGGTCTATATGCTTTATCAATAAATATGTAATAGAGGTAGAGGTCAGTGGAAAGGTGGAAGATCACACTTCATTTACCAGTGTTGATTATGATGATTTTATAGAACATGATGATTAGAATCAATTCAATTTTATTTATGAAACCAAACATTATAAACCACTAATGTACCTCCTGGGGCTTTACACTCTGTACAGCATATTCAGTACATATTGTATTCTGTTGAGGGAAACGTCCCAAAAAACTGCTTTAACAGGGAATCGAAGAAAAGGCAGAAAAGAGGAGAACAGACATGTCATGTGTACAGAAAAGAAAAAAAATATTGTTGACAATCAGGATAATATATATAAGATTTACTCCTGGCCACCGTGGAGAGTGTGATGATTGATGATGTTTATACATAAAGATGGTAATAATAATGATGTGATGATGATGATGATTGATTGATTGATTCCAGGGTGCAGCCATCAGCTGCTCGCAGAAATCAGTCTCAACCAGTAGAGGGCCCTAAAAGCACGGGCAGCAGACAGCCGCGGCAGGTAAAGGTCAGGACGAGCTGCTCACATAGATTACCTCGGTTAGCACATGAGTAAAGTTAACAGTGTGAGTCAAGAGCAATTTGAAAGCAGGAAGCAGGAGAGATTTTTTTTTTATGAAACTCATTAAGGTTCTGTGTGCTTAACTAATCCAACTTCCCCCTCACATCTCACCACCATATTTACTCAATAGATGGCAGCACTTAGTTTTCTTGGCAATACACATGTGGTTGATATATTAGAAGTCACCTTACCCTGATGTTTTAACACTTAACACAAGACAACTTCATCACTGGTTCATTAGGAACAAAATGCAGAGTTGAATGAATCAGATGCAGCTATTAGAAGACCTATAACACCATAACATAAGAGCTGAACCTGCAGTGGTGAAACATATTAACCAGTGGTGGAAGAAGTACTCAGATTCTTTACTTTGTGAAACCACCAATACACCGATATATAAAAATACTCCACTAAAAAGCAAAAATCCTGCATGTAAAATCCTTGTTATATAAAAGTACTGAGATATTATCAACTAAATGACTATAAAAGTAAAGTTCTAATGGCTCCTGATGCAGCAGTATTTTACACTTGTTCCAACTACTCAATCTACAGTTCGGTAGTTAAGTACAGTGAAAGGGTAAGGGTCACCAAATAAACTTGAGGGTTTGTAGGATGAACAGTGGGGCGAGAAGGAAGAAAATTCTAAGCTGTGATACATACATTTGTATTAATTTAACTCCTCTCAAATCTTTGTTGATAGTAAAATATCTGATAACTTGAATGGTTATTTAAATGAAACCATGTGACAAGTTTAAAGGGGAAATGTGTCTTTGGTGGCACCAATAACAACTCCTAGGCATCTGACACATAACCTTAAACTCTTGTATGATATAATGTATTTACACTAAAGCATGTTATTCCAAAAGACATGTGACACATGGCAAAGAGCCACACACTGGTTCTATATTAGAGGTCACAAGCCAAAAAGTTTGGACACTGGTGGCTAATCTAGAAGAATTTTTTGTAGTTTATCAGCACATTATGTTTTTGGGTGAACAAAATCTCACCCTGAAAAGTAACTTGTAACTAAAGCTGTTACCTAAATGTTATGGAGTAGAAGAATCAAACAGGATTAAATGGAAGTACATTACAACTTTGTAACACAAGCATTACTAGGTTACATAAGAACACGTGTGGAACATAAAAAATGTGCAGTAATGTGAGTGAAACTTGCCGACCAGAAATTAGATTATGTAGTTTGTTTTAGACAGGAGCTCATAATCCTGTGAATCAGTCTTTTGTTTTATTTTGTCATAGTGAGTCAGACTGTTGATACAAGCTGACAAGACTGTGGTTTGATTTCATAATAGATGCACGTTGAACATTTTTTCATGATACATTGTCAAAACTGTTAATATTAGAAAAGAAGCCCAGTAACATTCAACACATATCTGCAAATATCCAAACATGTCTCATGACTTCAAGTATAGTTCATAATTGTAATTTCTTTCAGAGGAGGTTTCATATTTTACTGGCAACGTCTTTCTTTGAACATTTCATCCCTCTGTGTTATTTCATTACATCAGCTAAGGCCGACTGAGCTGAGTGTGTGTAGCTGTTGGCTGTGTGACTCATCAGCGCCGATAAGGCTGCTGACATGCAAATAGTTCACTACAGCGGCAAAACACAGAGAAAATGTCCGCCCGCTCTGCTTCTGTTTTGTTCTGTTCTTTGGCACACACACACACTCTCTTTGCCCACTACCGTGGAACTTAATCGTACTCTAACCCTTAACATAATGTTTGTATTTGTTTTCTCTCTAATCGCTTATCGTGCTTTTGTTCCACCTCCTTCAGAGCCTTCTCCTCTTCCCCTCTTGTATCTGACGCATTTTTCTTTGTCTTTTTTTTATCAGTTCAGGATACCAAGAACTGACAGCTCAGACTGCATTATTCAGCCAAAAGTAGCCAGTTAAAGTAGAATCAAATATATGTGTTCTCCAAGCATATCTATACCCTCTATTTGAAGTATAAACATCGTGTCTTGTCTCTTTTCAGCCACAAAACCAGGGTCGCCAACTGGGAGCCAACAGCAAGGTCAGGGCCACTGTGGCTCCCTTCCCTTCATCCTCCTCCCACTCATCCTCCTCCCTCGGACCTCCTCCTGCTAAGGCCTCTCGTCCAGCTCTGACGCTCCTCAGCAGCAGCGGCGGTGGAAGAAGCCGCCAGGCTTCGGCCCCTACTCTGCAGGAGGAAGACAATGATGATGTCTTCATGATAATACAGTAAGACCACCGCAGGGCGAGTGGAGGACAGTGGGCCGAGAGAGCAAAACAGTGACATGGAAGTGACAAAGAGAGAGTCGACAAGTCATTTGACACACACTCACTTTGAAATCCCTCCTGAAACTGTCTCTTCAAAGAGCTTTACAGTGACAGACACATTAGGTCTCCCTTTTAAAGTTTATGGGTAATTAAGCAGCTCATCAAGGCTTTAAAGTCTTTGTAAAGACACACTAATTTGCACATTAACATACACAGTACACACACCACTCTGTGCTACACTCTGGGTGGTTACAGCTTCTTTTGATAGCTTTTAATTCGTCTCTATTTATTCTCACCACACGAACACAAATAAATAGAACCATTTTAACAAGCCTGTCTATGCAGGCATGAGCGGGTGAGAAAGGAAAGTTGCGACCCTGCCCTCTACAGTTCACTGAGGCAGCAAAACTTCAAAATCACACACTGTCAAGATGAAAAGAAGGGAAACAGCAGGACAATGGAAGCCTGGAAGAGTCAAAAAATGGAGGGAAGGAAGAGGAAGTTATAAGAAACGACAAAAAAAAGAGCAAAAGGTGGGTGGTGTGGGAGATCAGAGGGAGATTAAAGGATGTATAAAAAGCCTTGACTGAGTCAGAGAAGAGAAACCAGTTGTAAAATGATAATTCAGGCATAATGAAGCAGACATACTGCAGCTTTTGTACTAAAGTGACTTATAGACAAACTCACACATATGCACATTCCATTTCCATTTTGCCCTTAAGCCCCGGCGTGAACACAGCTTCACTGTTTTAATGAGACAGAGAATAGAGCAGCAGACAGAGGGGCCTCTCTGCTCTCCTTCACCCCCACAGCCGGCTCTCTCTCCGGGGGTTGAAAGGCAGCGCGAGTGAGTCGGGTGGCTGATGGAAGGAGAACAGAGACAAAAGAAAAACTGAAGTATTTGATTTGATATAAAGAAATGACATCACTGTTAGATTCCTGCACACATCAACGCGCATTTAAGCAATGATTCACGCTCACGCGTACGTACTGGTCAGTTACACACGTCCATCGTCACTATTATTAATTTATTCCTCGTCAAGGAGCTTTGTCATCCACACACAGTCACACACAGGCTTAATCAGTCTCCCGCCATTCCACCCCCTTGTTGAACCTTATAACATTGTAGGGACGACCCAGTGGCAAATGTCTTCATGACGCTGTGATGTCACAGGACTTCCGCATTCATGAATTACACCCACAACGATCCTTTTGTCCCCAGAGAGAATTTGACTACCCGTTGACATTCAACCCACTTCTGTCTCTCTCTCTCTCTCTCTCTCTCTCTGTACTCTCTCTTCTCGCTTTCTCTCAGTACTGCTCTTTGAATCCTCACAAACTCAGAGAAGTCGAGTCAACGTGTGTGAATTTCATAAATTTGTTCAAATAGCACAACAGCAGCCTCTCTGTCCTCAAAAAGGTCAAAAGGCCATTGCCAAAGTTCCCCTGTTTGACCCGGACAACATCAGCCACTCGCCTCATTAAATTTCATAACTGTAAGCGATAACTGGGGCATGACGAAGAGTCAACCAGCGTCCCTGTTTCATCGTTGACTTTAGCAGAAACCGCCCCGTTAGTCAGGAGGTACTTCAGGTTTTGGCAGGATTTGGAACCTTCGCAGTTGTTCTTGGCAAAAAAGTTCTTTGTTCATTGTTATTTTTGATTCCACCACACAAACATCCTCATCTCATAGTGTTCAGTTTGTAATGTTCCCATTCAGCTTACATGTTGTGATTGGTTTTAATGCATCGTCTGAGCTACAAAGTAAACTGCCATGGATTGATGCCATTTGTTCCCTCTGTTAGTTAGATATTTCAGCATTCTTTTCAGGCTGTTGTAAGATCTGCATATTGATATTTATACAGTTTATATTTATTGACCTCATAGATTCGTATTGTACGAACTTCAATTTTAATAAACTATCCCAAAATAACTCTTTTGTGGAAGGTTTATTGTGGTAACTGTGCTGTGAGGTGAGGTGGCCTCAGATGCCTTTGCTCTGAAAAGAGGCCATCTAACCACCTTTAACCTTTTACTACGCACTGTTCCACCCACAGGATGCTCGAACTATATACAACTCTCGCTGCAGGTACTATGATAAGGTACATGAACATACTGTATGTTGCTCTTTATGGAAAGGTGGCATGTTTGGTGTACCAATCAATGCTGGCCGATTTTGAGAACTTACATTAATGTCAGCGGTTGTCGCTCACCACGTTGGTTATCTGCACCTTCTGTGCATTTTAATGCATCGCGCCGCTTTGCTCACTAGTTCATCTAATCCGTACATGTGTTGTGTGAACCGGTGCGAAAGTGTTCGACACATCACTGACAATCACATGGAATCAATGTTGGGAATGTTGGATACAGACCAAGCTATTTGGCAGAAAGTGAGTGAAAGTAAAGTGGACTTGTGTCACGTGTTGCTACTGAGACTAGACAGTGTGATCATTGCTCACCACTGTACAGGAGACAGTGTGTCTCCTACTTTTTAAGTTTTGATTCAGCGTTTCCTGAGGGAGGAGAGGTGACCTTTCACTGCACCACTCTGTCTCATTTTTCAGACAGCGAATGTCCGTTGGTCTTGGTCAGCATGGGCAGGACTTGCCTCTGTTATGGTTCCACTTTGGCTGATAAGTTCTGTATTTTTTATACATAGATTTTCTTGGCTTCCTGTTTCCTGACACTTGCAGCATTTGATGCAGTTTACAGTAATATTCGTTATTCATGAAAGTTTTTTTAAATTCCTTTTTCCATTCTGATATCAACAAAAGCTTTTGTGGTTATGCTTGGCTATAAGTGCATCCGTCAGTTTCTATAACTGCGCTAACATAATATTAGTGCTGCGACTTCCTGCTTTATTCTCAATGTACTGTTTCCTTTGCTGAAATATGAAAACGAGGAGGGGAAAGAAAAAAAAAAAACGCCTCTGCCAGACTCTATCTGTGTCACAAACTGTGTCTTTCCTGTAATTGTCCTCACTGGATACAGCAGCAGTGCAGGACTCTAATGCACACACAGATGAACAGGGCAGGGACACAGAGTCACAACTCATATACAGGTCACAGGCGGAGAATAATCGTTTTACTCAAAAGCAGAACAGAAAGAGGAAGTGCAGAGTGCCTTGCTAGCCAAATAGCTACAGCGCATGCCATATAACCCCAACTTCACCGGTTCCACTCCAGCTGACGGTCTCTGTTATGTGCTATGCATCCCTCTCTCCCGTTTCCTGTCTACCTCTTCACCTCACTGTTAACAATAAAGGCCAAAAATGCCACACACAAAAAAAAGAAAGAGGAAGCGTATCATTGGGAGGAGGAAGTGAGGAGGTGAAGTCAGGCGACGGAACATGAACTAAATCTGAATCAGAATATGAAAGGCCTGCATGCCTAGACCGGGCAAGAGAAATCTGGAAATCTGGGACGAAATCATGAACATACAAACAAAAAAACACTTGAGCACATTCAGCATAGAAGCCCATGCCCCACGGCAGTGGACCGACGAGCTTGAATGAGAACCTCGTTTCCTTCAGAATGCGCTGAGAGTCGAGAGTGTGTGTGAATGAAACTCTCTGTCAGACACGTGTGACTGAATGAGTTTGCCCACGCACTTCTAAAAATAAAAGTTGGTGGTCTGCAGAGTCAAAGACGAGGAAACGGGGCAGTTTCAGGTGCGTCTGAAGGGAGAACATCTGAATCCTTGTCAGATGTGCGCAACAGAAAGTATCATATTTCTCGCACCGCAGTCCCAAAACAGAATGAGGAAACGCCACCGAGGTTCAGCTCGAAGGGTTTTATATTCAGAGGTGCAGCTGTCAGGTGGGAAATCTTCACAAGGTGAAAGACCCTCTGCATGATCTGCACTGAAAACGATGAGCCTCCAGGTCTTAAAACCAGATAAACTATCAGGATATTTTGATATTTGAACTTTCCTTTCAATCTGCTGTTGTGAAATATAATTTATATTCCTTTACTAGGTAATTCACAGCATTAACAGGCTTAGCAGGTAACAAACAATTTCAGTTGTCAACTTAAGTTGTTAACTACCAGTTTTTAGGAATGTTAGACTGATCTGTTTGTTAGTTCAGATTTTCACATCCGCGCTCGGTTTATATTAAAGCCGTGCCAATAGATATTTTAATATCAACTAGACCTACAAAGTTAGCACCTAGCCTGTGTATTTAGCTAAAGACCAAGTCCGAAGGGGGTTCATGGGCACCTTTGTGCAAGTGCTGGTTCGGGGAAAGCTGGTTCAACACTTAACCCTGCTCTGAAATGAAAAAACCTGTTTTCCAACAGGAACGGTGCCACTGTGGAGTCGCATCATTCAGTCTCTGTATAAGTCTCCAATTTCCCAGCATTGTTAGCGACAAATATGGAGCTGAGACTCTGAACAAATATCTCTCTATATCGACTCCTGCCACTTTGGAACCCGTTTTTCTGGCCAGCAACTGAACCACCTTGGTAAAAAAAAAAAAAAAAAAAATGCCAATGTACATGACTGTTAGCCAGCTAGCAACAGACAGAGACAGGCTGTTGGAGTGTACCTGTTTTGTTCAGTTCAGGTCAACCTCTGACTGAACCGAGAACTCACCAGAAACCTCACTTCAATTTGTCATGTCCCTCCAGTCTCTCTGGATGCTAATGAAGTAGATACAAAGAGCCCCGGGATATGTGTTGATTTTTCACTAAACTTGAGATATTTTCAACTCACTTGCTTACGTGAAATCACATCTGATTGTGCCTCCCCTTAACTGTGTGTGCAACATTTTGTATTTCTTCTTTCAACGTTTCTGGAAATGTTTTTTCCAAACACGAGAGACGGTCTCAGCCTCCACAAAATGCACCTGTCAGCGGGGAGCCTGGTTTCAGTACCTCTTGCTGTTGGACTGGTCCTGTTCTCTTTCTGTAAGTCTGACCTGACCTTTAAAAGGAGAGAAAGACACAGCGAGAGACAGGAAGGAGACGGGCACACAATGTTGAGGATAGGCAGAGAAAAGATAAGAAGACAGTGAGTGGGGTGCAAGTGGTCAAAGATTGTGTGTGTGTGTGTGTGTGTGTGTGTGTGTGTGTGTGTGACGTCTACATGCAGAAATGCAGAGACCACAAACCCGCAGATAAAGCTTGTCTAGCCAAAGATAGCAGCATGTGGCTTGAGTCGGCACATACAAAAGTGTGTCCACAAGTAGCTCACGTTGTCATCCTGTTTCAGCCTTCACCAAAAAAAATCCTTGTTGTCTTCACAAAGTGCTTTTGTTCGTTTTGCGTCCTGCAGCAAAACATTTAAGGGCCTCCTACTGTCTTGACATTTCTCTTAAGTTGATCTGAAACTATGAAGCGAGGTCTCGTATGCTTTCAGACTGAGGATACCAACCTCAAGCGAGCCTACAGAGTCGCACAAGAATGCACCCAAGGTGATTTGGCAGTTGTGGTGGAACATAATGTAGACACAGTCGCACCCCCCTATACCATAGACTGAACAAACCTGACGGCACCAGGTCTGGTCGTAGATCTCTCAGACGCCACTCGCCTGTAGCTGCGTAGCTGTCTCATACACACACACACACACACACACACACACACATTCATGGCTGATCAGGCAGTCAGTTGAGCTGTTCTGCAGATGTGTGAAAGGTCAAAGCAGACGAGGAGCGAAATGTGATGAAGGAGGGAGATGAGGTGAGAGAAAGCGCAGAGGAACTTCTTATAACACAGGAACAAGATCTGAAAGAGTTAAGTTAGTTTTTACGAAGGTATAATCAGTCATCATGCTACACCGATGACTGATGAAACTACTGTGCTGTTTTTTTTAAAATTTGGGATGGGTGAAAAGGTACACTTGTACCCGAATGAGTCATGACGGTCTCCTTTGTTTGTGTTGTCAGGCTACTATCAGTTCAACTACAATTTTAGTGTTAAAAGTCATTCTGCTAGTGATCAGGAGCACAGCGTAGCAGTTGTCTGACGTCTTCTGGATGATGATGTCATCATGGTTATCTCATTTACACGTCTGTGATAAGGAAGCCAGAATTGCAAACAGTTTGTGTTTGAAAAATGTGCATTTATCATGCCGAGAATGTCCCTTCCAGTAAGTGAAATGTAGCGTTCAGTGTTTTTTTGGAGCACAGTACATACAAGGGACCACAAATACACCTCAGCCTCAGTTCTGACCATCTGATTGTTACCACTCTTGTTTCTGCCCGTTAAATTTGAAGCTTTATCCAGCAGAAGGTTAGTTAGCTTAGCATAAAATATTGCATTCATGACTACAGCATTATATCAGCCATTGACTGATCCAAAAAAGTTTTCATAATCGGGTCCTCAACTGATTATTTATTCTGTATTATTGTCACTATTGTGACGATCACAAACAAATCTAAAAAAAAAAAAAAAAGATGTCTTTTACATCATTAAAACAGTATAATTAGGTTCAGCTAGTCTTAATCTGCATGGACCAATCCACAGCTAGCACAGTGATTGGATTTTCACCTCTGCATGGTGCAGGTCTCACCTTATTATCAGTAACAAATAATAAGAACAGCTACTGAGAAAGCGTCAAGTCAAGGCTTGTTTTGGATATTCCAATGAGGAAGTGTTAAACCATATTCAGAGAACCAAATGTTGAAAGCATGAAAACAGTACCATGCACTGTGTGCAGAGTGTGTGTGCAGAGTGTGTGTGTGTGTGCGTGAATATTTTTCCAATGAGTTCGCGCAGAGTTTAATGAGAAAGACAGAAGTTTGTCATCGCTCTTTCCCTTTCTGTTTTTCTTCCCCCGTTCTGTCTGAAACAACAGGCTGGGGGGGGGCAGAGTTAGGAAATTTACCTCAAAATGTCTTCCAGTTACTTTTAGACAACTTCAATCTCCAGGAAAAAAAAAACTCCAGCAGCAGGTGGGGAAATAAAGAAAAGCAAAAAAAAAAGAACAGGGATGATGGGGATAAAGAGCAGATTGACGAGAAGGAACAGTTTGTACCTGTTGTGCAAGCCAACCAGACACAGACAGGTTCATCCAGCCAGCATTCATCATGTCAGCATCTTTTTTTCTCCCTCTTTCCTCATCCTCGGCTCAGGATGAACAGCCGCATGCTCCTCTTTCTCCGCTGCTTTCTCCAACATGTCAATTAGCCCTTTTTTCCCCTCACTTTCCCCCTCTCTTTCGTCTTGTGCTGCTGCCCTCCTCTCACGGTATCTCTCCGCGCAGTTGAAATGCGCAGCGTGTCCGACACAAACTAGCCGCCATTAACGGTCGCCGGGGCGACCGCACAACAGCATTGATGCGGGGAGGGTGAAAGGAAGGAAGAGAGACAAGAAAGAAAGGACGCCTTTGTTTCTGCTTCTTCGAGGCTCGACTTTAACGGTGTGATTAAGTGGTTGGAAACGGACTGAAACAACAAAAACAGAGCGTGGCGGAGGGAGGGAAGCGGAGGATGAGGTCAGACTCTTTTACTGTCCAGAACACCAACTCTTTGAAACCCCTCAAAACTGCATCTGATTGGCTCCTGATGGAAGCAAACACGCCGGCGTGGAGGGGCAGCGATGCAGCAATTAAGAGGACTTTTGGACGAAGCTTTAAGGTTTTGGAGCCGTTTTTTTTTTTATTATTATTAGATATATTTACAGACAGCACAGCTGTTTCCGACACACATGTACACACTTACACATTGCAGGGGATTGATTAGTTTCATATTTAGATTGTCTGTACACAGAAACGTAACAATTCAGATAACATTATCTTGTGCAGGGTGTCATTTAACGTGACCCCAGGAACCCTTTGTGGTCCATTTACGTCTCTTTCAAAGACCCGAATGGGATGCCCCACTTTCCATGCTTCCTTTAAAACGATAGCATCAATGTTTTCCATTCAAAGGAGCATTCTTACGTTGCATATTCACTTCCTGGACTGAAAATGTTATAACCTCCCCCTCTCATTGGGATTTAAGATGATAAATAAGGCCGGGCAACACACACAGGAAAAAAAAAGATCCTCTCCATTTGGTCCGAACCTGTCGATGATCTTTTTTTTCCTGTCACGTCGTCTCATATCTTCAGAGAAACACAAAGGCAGCAGTGCAAAAAAAACCAATATGTTTCCCAGTCACCTCATAAGCATGGCAGACATTTTATAAAAGAAGAGCCAAGCCACTCTCTCAGCTTGTTAAAGAGAAGCCTGGAGGCCGAGCTCCTTTTGGCAAAAAATGGTTTCTGTGTGTGTGTGTTTGTGTGTTCGAGTGAAGTGGCTGGTTCCAACCACACTGTGGATTGGTGCTCCAATTATGGGTTTGGCCATGCATCACTCTTTTACACACACACACACACAGAGGGTGGCCCGACAATAACCCTAACCCTAACCCCTAACCCTAACCCATGTTTCATGATGTGCTTTTTCTCGCAGTTGTGATCTAATGCGCTCTGAATGAATTGACCGTCTCAAATAATTATCCCAGTCCAACAGATGGAAGAAACGTGCGTAGTCCTCACATAAACTTCAAGGGGGAAAAAAAAAAAGAGCATCAACCAAAAGTTTGTGGGTTGTTTTTTTTTGCATTAGACATTTGAGTCCCTGCAGGAAACAGAGGGATGTCAGATATCTCCCAGGTTATCGTAGATGATATCGGGTGCTCTCGGGTGCTGGCTGTACCACGAGTTAGGTTTCTGTTTAGACACTTTGCTGTACAGTTCCCGGCCCCCTCCTCCTCCCCCTCCGACCCAAATGTTGTTGTTGTTGTTGTTCACGTTACTGCCGGGACCGCCGTGCTTCCCGGGAGGCAGCGGCACCGGCTCCTTCCGGGCAAAAGGGCTCCTGGCGGGTTTGGGGGCGGTGACGGGTTTGGGAAACCTCGGCACAGGGGGCTGCGGCGTGCCGCGACCTGGGCCCAGCTGCGGAGGAGAGTGTCTGTGGGGCTCGGGCTGCTTTCCGTGGGAGGGCGTGCAGTAATTTCCCTCCGGTCCTGATGGGCTCGCTACTTCTTCCTGTCTCCTCAGGCTGAGGGGCTCCAAACGGGCCTCATCGTAAATACTCATCCCCAAACCTGGAGACATGCCAGCACAACCCTCCGGTTCGTCATATATGTGCTCCGTGGGGAGAGCAGAAGGTGAGGAAGCCCCTTCAGCTTGACCTCCTGGGGGTCGTCTGTTCATGTTCACCCCTCGTCCCCCGCCTCTTCCTCCCCCTGCGGCCCCATTTATACTCAAGGCGCTTGTTTTCTGGTTCAGCTCCAGGCTGATCCGGTCATACACGTGTGAGTACAGGTCCGATGGCTTCCTCTGGTTGCTGCCTATGTGGTGATGATCCCCTTGCACGCCGCCTCCCAAAGCCTCGTCTCCTACTGGTCGGAGGCGTGGGGTGGGCACTGGTGGGGTGGATGGGTTGCTGGTCTGGTTTTGACCCTTGATGCTGTCCACTGGGTCGGAGTAGAGGCAGTCAGATGCCGTCAGAGGCATGCGGACTGAATCTGCCGGCTCAGAATAAAGACCCGCTTGTTCATCAGCTGAAGAGAGGCCTTTTGCCGCCCCCTGCCCCCTGAGAGGCTTCGGAGGGGGCCCCTCCCCTCCCAAAACCCCCAACATGGCTGGTGGTTCGGGTAAACTCCTCCCTTTGTGTGCTGTGGCTCCTCCTTGCCCCCTCCCCCCTCCTCCTCCATCTCCACCCTCCCTCTTCCCGAGCACACCGTCAGCAGAGCCCGGTTTGCTGCCGCCCGAATCGCCGTCCGCCTCCCGACTGCTGCAGCTGCTGCTGTCTCCGCTTCCCGCCGCCGCCATGCCACTAGAGATGGCGTTGCGTAAGTGCTGCAGTGATGCAGGGCAGTCTGGGTCGAAGTTGATGGGGCAGCTGAGGTGGCGCTCCTCAGCCAGAGCCTTCTGCGACTGGATGGCCTGGTCCACCAGCGTGAAGATCTCGTTGCCTTGCTTGGTCTCAAAGGTGAAGTTACCGGGGCCGGAGTCGCAGCGCCGACCCGCCTCGAACGAGAACATCACCTAGAGAAAGAAAGGAAGTAAAATGAGCTCTGCTGTCTGGACCTTACTGGAAATTTACTTTTTTATCTTTTATATTTTTAAAAGCGTGACCTGGTTCCATAAAGTCTCATCCCATAGATCTCAAATTGATTGACTGATCTTTACACGTACTTTAAAACCTGAATCTTCACTGTAGCTGCTAAGCGAAACGCTTTAGCAGGCACTCCTTCTGAAGTGGGCTCACAAGCTCGAACACACATCAAGGGTGTTAATTACGACTTTTCAACTTTCCAAATTTGACATCTCAGGCCTTCTGGGGATTTGGATTACGCCGGATGAGCCATGTTTTTTTTTTTTTCCCTTCTCTCTTTTTTACATTTTAAAACAAGTTCCCATCTACTTCAGCTGTTTAGAAGAAATGCTGTAACGCTCCAGAAATGTTACGCAGACTAACAAACTCCACCCAACTTCCCCTGGCATGGGCGTGTGTGGAAAAAAAAAATTTAAATCGTTAGTTGCAATTATTTGTACGACAATTACAACTAAAACTGTGGCAGCCCTGTGTGAAAGTAGAAGCTAATTGTGTGTCTGTCTGAATAAATGCCAGGATGGGAGTGAGATAATGGAAGTCCCTGCACTCTTTTCCAGCCACCACTCATTTAGCATTTTCTTGGAACTTAAACCGTGCTTGCTTCCCTTTTCCACTGAAAATATTTTTTTGAGTTTTCACAGCATATCTGTTTCTTTTTTTCACTGCTTTCCTTAATGTTAAGTTCCGTTTTGTAAGCACAAACTTTATGTGAGACCTACACATACAGATCATATGGGTTTCTTCCCCTTTTTATTCTTCCTCTTCCTGATACATATGATCAATGTCGGTTTCACTCTATACACATGCATAAATAAACATGTGCAGACAAACCAAACAGGCCGCTGAAAGGTCGAAGTCATTTTTAAATCCTGGCCTCAAGCTTTGAAGCATCAGCGTGACACAAAAACAACCACAGTCTCTCAGGTTTAATGTCCTCAGTGACTAAATGCGCACACACTGCCGCTAAAAGTAGCACTGCACTTCCTAACAACGATCAGTCGTCACAGTCTGGGCTTGAATTGAACACACCAAACTTCCTGCATCAGAGATTAATCTTGCCGAAGATACGTTCTCTTCACCCACCCGGTCTCGCCCGTATCTCCTCAGTAGCTTGTAGGGCCACACCAGCACCTTCCTCTTGGTCTTCGGGTCCTTCAAGATTAAGATGTCGTTTTCGGCTTTCAGCCAGTAGCTGCCCGACAGCCCGCACCGCTCGGACGCCTCGGTGCGCTGGACGGTCACCCAAAACTCGTTCACTGTGAGAAGACAGGGAAGGTGTTTTTGCTCAAAATCTCCTAATTCTGGATGATCTGTGAAGTCTGCGCTGTGTTATTCTCTTCAGATCGTAAGAATAGACGGTTTTGTGTCTTTACCCTCCTCTCTGGAGTAGTAGATGAGGTTTTCAGACATCTGCAGGTCTTGCGGTCCTCCATTAGGGTCTGCAGCAGTACCGGTGCTGCTACCGCTTCCTCCCTGTGGACACACGCAGACACTTAGGACAGTTAACCAGCTGAGAGAGATGCAGGACTGTTTGTTGTACTTTGAGGTGTAGTGTGCATGACCAAAAAAGAGGGGAAACTTGGAGAAACCGAAAGCTTTCCAGTACAACCACTGAAGGTCAGATCAGGCAAGAGTGAGAGAAGGGAAAAGAGAAAAAGGAATAAAGAGTCAGAGAGGCTGACGGTGCAACAGAGAGCGATGCGGATGAAGTCTTCCTCCTGGAAACTCCCTCTGGCTTCCTCTCAAAAAAAATGTGTAGTGTGCAGGTTTGTGCGTGTGTGTGTGTGGGTGAGTGCACACAATAGAAGCTGTGGCCTGTATAGACACTCCAGGGGCATGTGGGATAGAAGTGGATAGAACAAAAGACTGACACATTCAAAACAGACATAAAAGGAAGCTCGTACCGTAATAACTAACACATCCACCCACGTCTCAGTCACTCACTGCAGACACCACTTCCAAAAGCTAACAGTAAAAGTGCAAAAAATAAATACCTGAAACGCGATATCGCACATGGTGTCCATCCAGTCCTTGGTGACGGTCTTCTCTGCAGCGAACACGTGCATCTTGTCGTTGGTCTCTACACAGAACGCCGCCATGTTGTCTTTGGGACAGCTCTCGGTCAGCGCCGGCAGGATGGAGATGCACTCAGACAAGCGGATGATCTTCTTGTCCAGCTTCCTGGTTTTCTCATTGGACCCGCCTCCCGAGCCTCCGCCGGACCCGCCCCCTCCGCCCGACGGCGAGTCGTAGAACTCGAGGCGGGCGATGCCGTTTTGGCTGGCGGGGTACAGGACGAACCAGTTCTTCTTCCATTTCTGATGAGCGGAAAAGGGAAGGAAAATTGAAATGCTGCGCTTATCAAAATTTATAATCAACGTTATATTCATTTTATATCAGAACGTCCCACTCGTAGGGACGACCCACAGATTAACATCCCGGGAATCTGTAGTTTACCTTTGATTTACTGACTGTTTTACTGTTTTTTAGAGGGGTTTGTTTTAGGACATGCAACTTAAAAGGCTAAATATGTGAGATTTGAACATTAATCACATATAAAACATTTACTTGTACAGATACGATGGAGTCATTGTGCCCTAAACAGAGAATGACCTCTCCTTGCCTGTTTCCAAAATGGCGACCTGGTAAGAAACTTTCTCTTATTACAGCTGAACATTACATCAAAACGTGTTCCCTTCCTTACAAACCAGGACACAAAATGGTTGCCCATTCACCATAATTGTTTTCTTTTTCTTGTCTTTAGCTAAACACCACACTAAATGATGTTTCCGAAAACTGACGAGTGACTGACGTGTGCATTTGTATGTATCTAGGTCTCTTTTTTTTTTTAATTACAAGCGAAAGTAGATAAATGTGTGGCATGGTCAGAAGGGGCTGAGGGTAAAAACGGTTCGAAAAACAGAAAGTCTGCCTCTTTCTTTTGTGTGGCTCACATCTGTCCTGTTCACATCTGTCCTGGGGAGGGAAGTACAATTAGCATGTGGTCTGTAGACGGCAAAGAGGAAACGCCAATTGCAGGGTTTGCCACAAATAACCAAAAACTGATGAAGAGGGAAGATGTTTGAACATTTCAAGTCCAAAAAGGATGTGAGTCAAAATAACATTTCTGTGCCTTTCTGTTACTTGCACCCTACTGAGACTTAATGTAGGAGGCATGTGGTGATGAATGTGATGCAGTTTGACTCAGACCTTTCGCACACTCCACTCTTTCCTCTACTATCAAATAGCAGCAGCAGACCACAGTTACAGCATTAGTCACCTGCTGTTTTAAGGAGAATATAATTTCCCCCCCTAAATCAAAGCAAGTTCTGAGCTGCTTCTTTACATTTTTGACCCAAATGAGTAAAGGTTTAGCTCGACAACTAAAACTTGGACATGATATGCACCCAGAAAGAGATCTGATCATGAAATACTGACACTACTAATACTGCGGAGGTATCATTTTCAGTATTTGAAGTACCATTTCAAACAATTATATCGGATTTAATTAAATCAAAATTAAACGCAGCTAGTTTAGTTTAGGATGTTGAACACATTCCTGGATATATTTTTGGTGTCTGTAGTCATTTTCCTTTTTACACTGTTTAAGGATGGACTTTTATTTCAATACAAGTCATCTGCTGTGAGTAACCACACATATTCCTTACAGTCATGTAAAGATATGAAGAAAACCTACAGTATATATACAATAATGTCTCTGTCTATGTTTTATGTTGCGTCAAAGTAATAAAAAAAAAAGCTTAATTTACAACGGATTTATGTTTGTTTGTTTCTTTAAGTAACAGGTTAAAAATATGACCTGGCAACAGGTGCATCACCTTTCCTGAGAACAACAGCGAGGAAGCGACAGCTAACAATGATCTCTTCCTCCGCAGGGACAAAAAGGGACGTGACCAAACAACAAGACATACAGCACTGAACAATAAGAAACGCAGCGGGTGTGTAACACTCCAGATGTTCAGGGCTTACAATGGACACAATGACACACTGCATGTAAGATTATGTGTAAGTCACAACACAAAATAGTGTACACGTGATAAAACGGCATGAGACAGTGGGACACTTGTTTGGGAAGTCCCTATCGTCCCTCGTCCCCTCTGGACGTGTCTGTGTGTGTGTGTTTGGCTACCCCACATCACGATATGCCTCATCTCAGCCACATTTCCCCACAGAATGTGTGTGTGTGTTTTCCCCTACATTCACTCTGCGGGGCGGATGCTGAATGACAGTCAGAGAGCCGAGCTTGTGACAGGAAGGTCAGCAGTTTGAAAATCCTTCGACCGGCGGGGAAAATCCAAACTCCAAATGACACACGGTCCAAAACTACGCCGACAAGTCCTCAAAATGCACCACAACGAGGGGGGATTTTCTTCGTCACTGGTCAGATAATATTTAACGAAATATCACCCGGTGCATTTGAATACTTATGTGACCTACAAGCAGCTCATAGGGCCTCTGTGCCAGGCTGATATCAAAATCGACAGTTGAGGCTTAGAGATATATGATGGCAGCATATCAGCCAATACCACATTTTAATATACAAGAATGAACTAATATTTTTGGAAACTGATGCTCAAAGCTGTTTATTTAAGGGAAGTGAGTTAACCAGGATATTTACAATAGAACAAGACAGTTTTTTCACAGCATACATTTATGACCTGTCATTGTAGTCCTCTGTTCTATACAAGTGTCCTGCTAAGTGTGCGATAGTGAGGCTGTGACCAAGCACGCTCATTACCTGGAGCCTGACACTGGAGCTGCTAGGTGGAACTGAGCCATTTTTAATTATTATTTTATTACTGACTTTAATTTTCAGGTAATCTCTGATGTGAAAAAGGCTTCAAGTCAACTTTACTACAGTGCATTTAACGATAAGTTTCAAACTAATTTTAAATTACACTACATGAATAAAACAACAAACACGTTTCAGTCTTGAAATGCGTGAAAATGCTGCCTATGAAAGAATATGTACGCAATTTGTATTTGCATCACTGCCAAGATACACTGAGATTATATCAGCCTGCCATCATCTTCTTTGTGCTGTCACAGCAAACACTGGCTCTGTAGGTGGTAGAAGAAGTACTCAAATGAGTTTCTTAAGGAAATGAAGCCAGACCATGACAGAAAAATACCCATGCACCACTCGATTATTATTAACAATAATGCCACTCGGTAGTCTTTTTGCCTCTCTAAGTTATCTGGTGAAAATCCCTGCGTTTGTGGTTATAATATCGCAATGCCGGCTCTTGTTCAACATCCTGCAGCCCTAATGAAAACGAGTATATGTGGAAAAATGACCTCTGACATTAATATACTAAGCACACTTTATGTACTCTTCTTGGGTTGCAAACACATCATAAATCTTACTCTGCAGAGTAATTGTTACTGATAAATTCATGTAGTGGAGTAAAAGTTCAGTATTTCCCTCCTAATTGTTGTCAAGTCTAAGTTTCAAATTCAGTGGACATACTCAACTAAAGTAAAAGTAGCTGTAAAACTCACATGTCTATCATTCACAGCACCAAACTAAAAGACACGTGTGTCACTCTAATGGTGTAATTATAGTATTTGCATGATGGGCCCGATATAACTGCAGCCACATGGCCTACATGCAGCTGCACAATCAGATATTCAACACTCATTGCAATTCATCAGTCACATGTCAGAATCATGTCACCAAACAACTCCTAGAACTGAAATGACAAGAGATTTAAAGATGAACTTAAATGTATTTATAACACACACATACACACACACACACACAAGGTTTCAGAAGTCAACATGTGCACATGTGCATGCACGCCCTCCAACCCGTTACAATTAACTGCCGAAAAAAAGGACAGGAAGTGTGTGGGATTGTTATTACCCAGGATTCTCTCTGCTTCCTTCTTCGGCATCCAGGTGTGTCTCAGTGTATGTATACAATGTGTGTGTGCATCTGTTTGTGTTGTTTTGATGATTCCCCCGGTGCGCTGGGGAACATCTGTTGCTGTGCAGACACACATGCACACTGTGAGTGTTCAGTCCAGACTAACACTGGTCTGTACAGTATACGTGAACAGGGTGTGACATTAACCCCTGCAGCAATATGGTCCATGGTGTGTGTGTGTGTGTGTGAGTGAAACAGCTGCTCCATTTAAGGCAACAGACCGTTATCAGCCATTGTTACGCTGAGTGGAAATTATGCAAAAAGGATCCCAGCAGAGAGAGACTTCCTCACCGCAACACAGCACCAATTATATTAATAACTAACTTTAATACTATAATACAAGCGTGTGGCCTTTACTGCCTATATGTTTAGATTGGCCTTGTAAAGATGACGTAACCCCTTCCTTTGTAAATGTAAAAGACAAGGCCATTATATTTGTCCTAAACACGTAAATCTTAATAATGGCCATATGAATCAGCTTTTTATTTTAAAAAAAGCAGATAAACCCCTGTACAAAAACAAGAATCAAATCATCTTCCCATGACAAACACTTTCGTTCGTTTTTCTGTATTTTTTGGAACGATTCTCGTGCCGTTCAGGACGTCACACAGGAATTTTTTTTGCTCTTCCTGTCATTCAGCTTTGAAGGTGATGTCTTGAAAGCCGTCAGTGTTCATCCGTCCCTGCATTTACATCGCATTTTCATTTTGCACATCTTTGACGCTGTATTATTCTTAGATACCGCTGCTGCATAGGACAGAAAAAAGGTTTTAATAACCACAGAATTTGAATCTTCGCTTGAACTCATTTGGTCACTGAAACTATATTACACAGATCTGTCTCTCAAAACTAACTATTTATGGCAAAAAGTGTGAATTTGGCAACAGAAAGACCTTTGACTAATGTCACTCAAAAAAATACCTGTAAATGTTATTATCACTGTGTAATATTATTACAACACCTGTGTGTGTTTGCATGTACAGTCCTACTGATGGGTACATTAATCCACCACTGTCACTACAGCACAGGATCCTCTCTATTCATCATGTTGCAGTTTAACTGAACCACTCAACCATGTTCCCACTGGCCACAGGCAGACCTCAATGACACATGCAGGAGAAGTGTGTGTGTGTGTGTGTGTGTGTGTGTGTGTGTGTGTGTGTGTGTGTGTGGTTGTCTGCCTGTTTGTGTTTTGACACAAGAGTGAAAGTATGTTTTGTGTATCACGGCGTGTCCGTTCTCGGTAATGTGTGTGAGACGGAGAGAGAAGGAAAACAGAGGGAAGCTGTGTGGCTGTGTTTATGTGTCCTGTATGCATGTGTAAAGTGTGTTTAAGAGACGGGAGATAATGAGGGAGAAGAAGAGTGTGTGTGTGTGTGTGTGTGTGTGTGTGTGTGTGTGTGTGTGACAGAGAGAGAGACCACTGCTTTGACCACAGGTCTGCTGCCATAACCTCAGTCCTCTGCTGTGCCTACAAAATAAACCCTTCAAACATGTCGACTTGAGCCGAGTAAAGTAAAAAAAAGTGCGCAGAAAATCTTTCAGGTTGTTCTTTTCTGAGTTCCTGAAACTGACCAACAACCAAAACTAAGCATGAATTTGCATGAAGCGGTGTGGTGAGACTATAGTAAATAACACTAATAGGTCATAACTGAAGAATGTCAGCTTTGTGTCGCTGCCACACAGCGAGTCGAATAGAAATATGCCACATTTTCATATAGTCAAAGTACATCAGTGCACATGTTGTGTATCAAAAGGCTATTTGTGGAGCAAATATGTATCCAGAGGGACGATGACGCGCATAACTAGGTCAAGCTGGTTAACACAAGTGACATTTACAACAGAATGATGTACAGTCCCTAGACAGTAAAATGTTACTACATTTTATCTAATTTCAATGCTAATATGATTTTGTACAAAAATGTGGACCCTGGGACCTGTGATAATGAACGTAGGAGTTAAACTCAACATGCAAGCTGAGCTGCAATTACATCACAGTTCACTGGGGTACGAAATGTTGAATAATTAAAATAAAATCTGACATATTATTATGATCTGATTTGTGTGCCCAACAGTCCAAACACCACTAGAGAGAGAGAACAAGCGGAGCTGCAACAAACATGTCGACCGTGTTTTACTAAAGATATTTTTTTAAATGTTACAATCACATTACAATTAAAGGAGTGTGACGATTTCAAATACCTCCACAATGCAACTGAATGGCCGTTTTTTTTTTTTTTTACTAGGAAGTAACTGTTGATGATGTTACCGTGACATCATGGTGATTTGGTCTGTAGTGTTTACCGTCAGGCTGACCCACATCTAGCACGGAAATGTGCAGCTAAGCTTCACCAAAGTAGACTAGTTAAGTGATACAGCAAAATGGAAACCCTGTCTGAAAACAACTTCATGCACTGAAGGGACTCACGCCAAAGCATTTTTCTAACAGCGCGGCATAAGAATGCACCGTCTCTGATGTCCTGGTGTCTGCTGATTTTCAATGAAAACAGGAAATGATAAGCAAAACAGGCATTAGTCAACAAAATCTAAATGGTACCCACTCCTGCTGACCGAAGGGAAAGTGACCTGTGATAAAAAAGATCTGTCCGTGTAAATATGAAATAACACATCATCTGTTCATCATATGACATGCTCGCAATCAGATCAGATTGTTCTCCGCGTCCACTGACAGTCCAAGTGTAGAACAGCCCCAGTTTTACATAATACAGTAATAATTACTTAGTATTGTTATTTACACCACAGAAACTAAACTCATACATTCATGCCATGACTATGCCAGAATTAGACTGAAGTAACTAATTTGTATGTACATAATATGCAAAGTTACAGTACGTAATGCTGACTCACATGAGGGAAAGATAAGTCAGTCAAATTTGAGCTCTGCAAGTCACATTGAACAAGGTTTAATGTGACTGAAATTAAACAGCAAAGTCACTGAGTAAGGACGCTGATCATGGTTCTGTAAACACTTAATCATTCCTTTCCACTGATCATCACCGTCTACTCACAAAATTATGCTGTTCTTCCCGAAAATAGACCTACTTCTGAGCATATTTGGAGAATTACGCACTTTCTTACATAATGCTCGTCATACTACCAATGATCTGGTGTTTCTTTTCTGAGAAAGATGATTAAGCGTCTGAGATGCTACTGCAAGAGAAGAGAAGACAACTCATAACCCCGTTAATCCATCCGGCAGTCATTACTTTAAAAGGGACTTGTATAAATCGCGCCTCGGGGTGTGTAATGTTGTTTAATCCTGACACACCCAGTCTGCTCAAGTGGCAGCTAGCTCCTGGCTGAGGCTGTCTTCATCATCCAACATGCCCACCTGTGCAGCTTGAACTGATAATTCGCCAACAGCTGCCAATGTCAACATCAAACCGAAAGCTATGTGTAAGCCCGGGGTTCAGCAAAACTCCACACTGCGGGTGCGAGCATCTGTGATCTCAGTAAGTGTGTGGCAGACGAGCAGAAGCACGCACAGACAGCGATTTCATCTTAAATCATGCACACAGTCCACTCGCTCTGCTGCACATCTTAGCCACAAGAAGACATTTAATGACAGCTTTACAAGTATGAAAACTGCAACTACAGTGTCGGAAAAATTAGGACTCTTTGAAGAGTCTGTCCTCAACGGCACGTCAGACAACAAGCTTAACATCGGAATCATCACCACAAATATTTGGCATTGTTCAGATGTGACTGTGAGTGGCTTGGACAGAGGCACGGCACAGGCTTTAGATGGAATGAATACCTTTGTAGACAGTGTGTGTCAGACCTCAGATGTATTGTTTGGTGTCCCGCAGTAGGATCTGACAGAGGTCTCGGACATTGTTGAAAAAATGCTCTCTAGCGAGACGAGTTCTCCTTGAAAACACTTGTGACTCACGTCTTCTGCGTGTTTGGCCTTTTCTATGTTAGAAAAACAAACGCGAGCCTTAACAGAACACGTCGTTGGACATCGACCATAAGTTTGACTGTGGGTTCATTGTCCAAATGCTTACTCTGTCTGAACAAATGGCTCCTGTACTGATATGAGATAAAGAATAGCTGCAAAACATTTGGCAGAAGCTGGAGTATAGAAGTGATTTAGAAACTGGTGATTAAGTTGAGGGGTCGAGCCAATTCACTGAGGACATGAATGACCGCGAGTTCATGGAGCTGAACAAAGGCTGAATGAATCTGTCACAGGCTGATTTGAGAGGATGTTATTAGCGCTCTTTTTTAAGCCAGAATCTTCACTGTAGCTGCAAGAGTAAAGCACAGGCATCGGTGCACAGGCTCTTCTGGTCATCAAGTCAGTGAATAACATTTTTTTTTAAATCAAATTAGGATCTCACGGCATCCAGAAACTTTGGAATATGGCAGGAAAGCTTAATGGAGCCATTTTATGTTTTTTTCAAATGTTTTTTTCACATTTTCCCCAACCTCAGTTGTTTAGGACAATGCTACAACTCAGTTTTGCTGTGAATCTCCAGACAATGAAACTTCACCTGACTTTCCATCAGCGTGGGCGTGAGGAGACAGAGTAATGACTGAATTTAAGGTAAGCTAAGGTGAACGGTCCCTCTCATTTTCAGACATTAAACAAACGTGTTGGCAACAATGCTGGGCACGACTCCCAACACTTTGACTGTAAACCAGTGATCCTTACTCAATCCAAATTATGAAAATTATACTTTAAAAGAACTCTTTTGCTAGTTCATTGTCAGTAGTAGTAGTTGTATCTTATCTGGATTCTGGTGGTTTGGGCTGAGTCTGACTTCCATCATTTGCATAAAAGTAGCTGAAAAAAATGCTCAAAAAAAAAAAGGAAAGAAACAAATAACCTGTGGTCTTGATAATGCTATTTAAATAAATTCAATTTCGTCCTTTTGTTACTTGTCTCCAAATACTGTTAAATAGAATACGGACTGAAGTAACTAAAGTCTTCGTAACAGTTGATGCATCTCGATAGTTTTCATTCTAAGAGCCTGCGGTACAAAACTCTTCAAACAGCAGTCAGAAACAGAAACCTGGGTCAAACGCGGTCGTCACATTTTCCAACCGTACATGTGGGAACGAGCATATATGAGTGTGTGTGTGTGTGTGTGTGTGTCCACTGACAGCTCTCGCGATTGCATAATTCACCCGACGCAGCTCACGCATGTTTCGACACTTTCAGATCAGCTTCCTGTACTATTCTCCTCTACTCTGGTGCCTCCTTCTTCTTCTTCTGTTGTCCTCAGCGCCGCTCTGCAGAGATAACGTGTTATTTTTGAGGGACGTGGAGATTTTGTTTGTTAAGAGTTCTATTGTTTTTTCTTCCCCGGCTGTTTACAAAACGCACTGAAACTGTGTTTTGCGTGCATGAATATCTATTGTGCAGTGCTGATTACAGGACAGGAAACAGAGCCAGAATGTTTTGTTGATCCATGTCATATGACCAGAGAGAGAGAGAGACGGAGAGACAAAGACGCTCTTACAAATCTGAAAGAGTAACTGAGTTCTTATCCAGAGGTGCGCTGAGACCAAAGGCGAGGTTGCATGGAGGCCAAAGATTAAGGCAAACACACAAGACACACACACACACACACACACACACACACACACACACACACACACACACACACTGGTGTTATCACTGGCTTTTAACTGCGTCCGGCTCTGGTGTGTGATCTGAAAACTAGAATGAGTGGTCACAAAGTGTCAGAGGCAGCACAGAGGAGGATGGGTGAAGGCGTTTGCAAGGGTGCAAAACAGCTGTATCTGCTGCTAAGATGAAGTGGAAGTATGCGTGACACCCTAACGAAAAAGATCTGTATCTCTGTCTCAGGGAATTTTCTATCTCTGTCGCTGTACATGCAACATCCCTTTTGAGAATTTATTCTCATCATGATAAAAAAAAAAAATATTACAGCTTTCATCATGCAGCTTTTTAGCAGCCCTAATGTAGTGGGGTGTCACTAGCTCACACACCAAGCAACAAAAAGCTCTCACATTTTTTTTCTCTCCATCTCACACGCTTTACTTTGATCCACTTTCCTGTATTTTTCACATTGACTTCGATGTCACCACACATGCACACGAACACTTGCTCACACACAGATGTGCACGGCAGGTTCACTCCAAACCACCACTAGAAAAACAGGGTCAAGATCAGTAAACAAAACAAAACAAAAAAAAGCTGTGTTCACTTCCTCTCTCTGTATCTACAGAAGACACTGGACACAGTGACTGGTCTGTCAACTGCACCAATATATAATCTGTCACGACCTTAGAAGCTCCTCTTTATAACTGAGAGAAGCACAAAGTGTGTGTCACAAAAAAAAAAAATGTTAAAGACTTCGTGGGACACGTTCATCTTCTTGAAAACCATGTCACATAAAATACCAACAAACAGTACAACTATGAGGATGTGTAGTGCCTTTACCCTGACATAAACTGACCCATAAACATGCTAGTTATTGCTACAAGTTAATGTTCATATAGGGAGGATGAGTTTTACCGCCACTAACATAACTGTTTCATTCCTATGAGAACTCACAGACTGTTTCTGACTTGCAGGCTGTTTATGACAGGCCCATGGAGGTTTATACTAGTTGGTTTTTATCACAAATCTGCACAAACTTCACTGATTTTCTGTCAACGCCACAAACGCCCAGGCGGAAAAAAAAAAAAGACTGCTACATTTCTCGGACTTACCTTTCCGAACTTCTGATGCTGCACATAAAGTTGTCCCTCCTTGACGTGGGTGTCCATGCCCCCAAACGCTCCAGGGACACCCTTCACCTCGAAAGACGAAATTTGACTTCAAGTTGACGCAGGAAAAAATAGAAAATTAAATTAAATTTTTAAAAAATCACTGTTTTTTTGAAGGGGTTTTATTTTCCCTATGTCCCCTAACAACTTCCCCCTTCTCTCACTTCCGCCCCCCGGCCGCTCAGACTCATCTATCGTCCCGCTCCCGCACGCTTTAGGGCGTCATGGTGGAGGTACAGAGGTCCGGAGAGTCGCTGGGTGGTCCCGACGGAGTCAAGTTATGTCCTAAAGTTGTCGCTGGGTGTCCTATCTGTCGCCTCTCTCACTCCTCCTGTAGGGCTGGACCACTGATTAACCACACTTAATACATAACACGAAGCTTCCGGTTACAGCTTTCACAATAAAAGTCCGGTTAACGAACATCTGGATCAGGTGCATGCTGTCTGAGCTCAGCAGTGCTTCACAGGTACTTAGATATTTCAGTCGGCTAGGATATGATTTATATAATAGTGATTATTTACTTCAGGACACTTTCTTATTGGTCCCAGATTAAAAACTAAGTGAGCAGTTGTTAACCTCCCTGTTTCTCCCTGCAGTAATGCATTACTTAGTAACTAGTAGGCCTCATTATGTAGTAATAACTTGTTAAAGCAAAACATGTATAAGAATGTGCACCATGTAACTACCATGTTGTTAGTCAAAGCTTTTAAACTAGACTAGACAGGGCCTCAAATTGTTCCCCGACCATTTGAATTTATACGTTTTGATAGATAAATAAACATATCCACAATTAGACAGATTTCCACAAAAACCTCACTGTAAACCTGAGACCAAGCCAGCTGGATGTGTTGCCCTGTAGAAAAACAGCCAGACAGTTGCCCAGGCTGGATTACAAATGGGATAAATCAGACTGTAGGCATAGGCACACAGGCTAAATAAATGTGATGATATGGCTCATTTTTTGTACAATGGAGCCCTGAAAACTACTTATCTCAAAATAAATAAATAAAAACTAAAACTAAAAACTGACGGAAATGTGAACTGTTTCTTAAATTAGATATCAAACCAAGCATGACAGCATTGTATTATGTAAATGATTATCATGCTGATGGCAAACATCTGTATTTTTCAATAAATCTTACTTTTCAAAGAAGCGTTTAATAGTGACCCGACTTAAGAGTTTCGAAAATATGTCTTAATGAGTTCACATTGTTGTATGAGTTCTGTGGAAAAAAATAGTGAGGATTTTGCCTATTTATATATTCTTTTATTTTGAAATCTGTATTAGCTAATATCCGGTATTGTAGTAAATCTGCGGTGGTTGACGCAGCTCTCTCTCCACAGGAGGAGTGAGCAGCGCGTGGTGAGCGCACCGAGCTTCTTCTTCTTCTTCTTCTTCTTCTTCTTCTTCTTCTTCTTCTTCTTCTTCTTCTTCTTCTTCTTCTTCTTCTTCTACCACCTCCTCACTCTTGTGTAACTTCTCTGTTGGTCACAGCTATCACACACGTACTTTCTAATGCAACTTCAACCTATAGGCGGAATATTAAAAACGTGGTGTTTACATTGGTCATGAAACTTAAAGACAACATAGCAGGACACTCTCTTAACTGAAAATAATGTACACATGTCGCAAAGTTACCCCAGGTTCACATGAACACCGCTGTTATCAGCTCTTAAACACACTTCATCCACAGATAGCACGGGAGCCAAAGAATGATAGATATGTTTTAAGCTGCCTGTGTTGGCAAAGAGAAGCTGGCCTCAAAATTAATGCGTTGCAGATGCCTCCTGCTGGCTCACACTGCAGCTCAAGAGTTGTCCCTGTTTTTAGCCCATAACCAGATGGTGCTAAATCTCTGACTAACTACGGATTTTTAGTCCATGAGTCAAGACACACAGTTCGCCAGTGTTCCTCCACCAAACTAAAACACGTCCTCTGCCTTACTTTATGTTTTTCTTATTAAGGAAAAAAAGAAAAACAGAAATCATCATGAAGACATGATGTAAACTGAAGGTTCAGGGTGAAACACAGCTGCCACCTACTGGTTTTTCATGAGCATTGCAGATTGGAGCCGAGCTGCTGCTCTCGCGATATCTGCGCACTTGGACCGGACCACAACAGGAAGTGAGACATGGCGTCGGTGTTCGGCGGAGTAGAGGGGTAAGATTTAGTTTAATTTACAGCAAAACCTCTTCTTCTTTGACTTTTTATGAATTGATATCAGTTAAGGGTTGTGTGTATTGCAGGTTACCAGACAACTTTCCCCGGTTGTCATCTGGAAATTTAAACGTATTAGCTTAGTTTCATTCTGATTTTACTGTCCTGACTGGAGGAATAGGGAACTTTTTATGGGTCTCGTGATCACTTCCTCTCCTGCACAGTTTACATCAAAAATAAATTGTGTGTGTGTGTGTGTGTGTGTGTGTGTGTGTGTGTGTGTGTGTGTGTGTGTGTGAGAGAGAGAGAGAGAGAGAGAGAGAGAGAGAGAGAGAGAGATAATAAATGTATGGAAATGTGAAGATACTTGCTTTGCAGTTGCACCTGTGAGTTTATAGACAACAAATGCATGTAACGTTACTTCATTCTCCTAATGTTGCCTCGATGGTATTGACTCTATGCATGTGTTTCTGTTGCTGTTTGTCTAGTGGGGGGACCCACTCCAAGGCCATGTTGGTGGCAGCTGATGGAAAGATCCTGGCAGAGACAGAGGGACCGTGCTCCAACCACTGGGTGAGCAGTGGGGGGGTGGCAAGATTTAGGAAACAAAGTAAGGGTTATAGGGAGGAAATAATGGATTAGTATTGGGAGACATTATAAGTCTTTGATTTATTTCCTCTCATAATCAAAACTATAAAAGCTGATGGCCAAAAAGACTTTGTGTGTGCTTCTGTTTGCGTGTACAGTTGGTCGGGGTGGACAAATGCATCGAAGTCATCAACGACATGGTCCAGAGAGCCAAGACGGAGGCAGGGCTGGATCCGAACACGCCGTTATGCTCATTGGTCAGTTAAACCTTCAAAGTTTGTCAAATGCCTACACACGTTTTTTTGACTTCCTGATGTGTAATTGTTGAACAAATAAGTGGAACATTTAAATGTGTGTGTGTGTGCAGGGCATGTCTCTGAGTGGAGGGGAGAAGAAGGACGCCATCGACAAACTGATCGCTCAGATGAAGGAACGGTTCCCCGCTCTCAGCCAGCACTACTTCATCACCACTGATGCCATCGGCGCAATCGCGACAGCCAGCGATCGAGGTAACTGTTCTCTTTTTTTCTCTGTTGTTTCGTTGTGCTGCGTCAAAGCCTCAGAACAAAACGTTATACCATTTTAATTTCATCTCAACACCTTGAATGCATTCTCTTTTGCAAACATTTGTGCCATAAAGATATGATAAATTGCCATAGATATTTTAAACTATATACATTTTCAGAAGATATGAATATGCACATCAGGTGTTGTTTAGCAAATGAGTTCTACTGTCCTAATTTCTGTCGTAGCTACAATTGTCCTGTCTACAAAAACAGTTGGAAGATTCTCAGTCACAGACACAGTGTAAATCGTTACCATAAAGTAGGGCGAGGCCTGATACTTTACCCCCCTTAGGTGTGGCTGTATAAATCCTATCATCTATAGCGTGTCTTTCCAAACTTTATGGTTTAACAAGTTCAACACACTCATCATTAGTATCATATACACTGCTCTGTTTTCTCTGTAGGCGGTGTAGTGTTGATATCAGGGACCGGCTCTAACTGCAAATTACTCAATCCCGATGGCTCACAGATCGGCTGCGGAGGCTGGGGTCACATGATGGGCGACGAGGGAGGAGGTAGCCATGGCGATCCGATTATGAATGTTTTAAAGCTTTGTTGACTGGATCAGGCTCTTTACACAGACGTCTGTCTGTCTCTCAGCATTCTGGATCTCCCATTTGGCGGTGAAGACGGTGTTCGATGCCAGAGACAACCTGGTGGCTCCTCCTCACGACATTGCGCTTGTCAGAAAAGCCATGGAGGAATACTTCCAGGTCAGACACCAATGAGAGAATATGTTCATCGTTTCAGGGAGTCAAATTTCTCTCTGAAAAATATGTCCAATTCATCCCAGGTGTCAGATCTGATGGGCATGCTGCCGCACCTATACAGGAACTTCCAGAAGTCCCACTTTGCTGGATTCTGCAAGAAGCTGGCTGAAGGTAGGCGGTGCGTCACTCCCTGCTTGGTTCTGTTCAGAAAAATAAAATAAAAAAGATTAAAGTGGAAGTGAAACGTGTTTGTGTGCACGTGTTTAAGTTGCAGAGACGGGGGACGCTCTCTGCAAGCATGTGTTCACTCAGGCTGGGAGAGTCCTGGCTAAACACGTAGAAGCAGTCTTACCCACAGCACAAGAGGTAATATACACACACACGTATACAGTTATTTTGCCCTGAACACTCACTGCAGGAATTTAATGTTATGTCTTCGTCCGTCTGTTGTGGCAGCCTCTATTGAGTGGTGACCTCGGCCTGCCCATCCTGTGTGAGGGCTCAGTGTGGAGGAGCTGGGAGCTTCTGAAGTCAGGTCAGCGTCCCTCAGATCAACAAAACGACGCCCTGAACTGAATTTGACGCTGAAAGAAACTGAGGCGAATCACAGAAAGTTCCACTGAATGTCAGTTTGCTCTCTTTTGTTTTTCTGTGTCTCAGGGTTCACTGAGGTCCTGGATGAAGTGGCATCATCTGACAAGTTGAAGGGCCGTTTCCGTGGCTACAGCCTCATGACTTTGCAGCAGTCTTCAGCCCTCGGCGGAGCTAGTCTGGGGGCTAAGAGTATGGGTGCCAGCATCGCGATGGATTACACGGCCAACGTCAAAATCTTCTACCAGCACACTTTTAACAGCAGCCAATGAGAGTGCAGCTGCCTTAGATCTTAACCAATCAGCTGAAGGGACCATGTATTTGCCTGAATGTGATTATTAGCATTTTCCGCTAACAGTATCATGTGATTATGTAATAATGATTTGATGCAACTACAAGATACCAACCCTGTGCTTTAACATATGCCAATTTGTGTTTTTACAGCTGCATGGAGGCTATTCTAAATTGGTATCTCTTCAGTTGTAATGTCATTGCAGATCTTTGCACCTTTACAACACTTGTTTACATTTCACATTTGTAATAAAAACAATGATACTTGACAGAAAAGTCGCATATCATCTCTTGATCCCCAGGATGCAGGCCTTTTGCACTTCTGAGTTCTCCTAGTAGATGGTGCTGTTACACCACCACAGGAATATAACTTTCTGTCTGTGTGGTCACACAACATGTAGAGTAGAAGTGGGAAGATGAGCAGAGCATGAAAGAGGGAGGTTTTTGCAGGATTCCAGAAGGGTGACGTTGGTGTGACTTAAATAACCACCGGTACAGTTGAGGGTCTGTGTAGTTGTTTGAAAGTCTGAGAATTATAATTTGATTTGATTATGCCTTTGAATGTGTGTGTGTGTGTGTGTGTGTGAATGTGGGGTGGCAGCTGCTTGTGTGAAGGAGGGCTTGTGTCAGTGGCCTTGAAATAAACTTGGGTTGAAATGCGTCCGTGTGTGGTGCTGAATGGGTAAGAATTAACTTTCGTGTCAAGGAAGTGGACCTGTTGTGGATCTATGGTGGATTTGACATGGATGGATGGATGGTGGCTGTCTATGTCTGTGAAGTTCTGGGAAACGGTGCTGTCGTGTGGCCCGGCCGTCCAATGGGTGTCACTGTAAGATTGCATTTTTTATTCAGGGCCTCGAACTCAACACTTGACTTGAATGCCTCATGAAATATGCCTCTTAAGTTTTTGCTAATTTACTTTGAATTGGGCTCAAATTAAGCTGTTTTTCTACAAGTGTTTATGTAGGTAAATGTCCAGAGAAAGGAGGTTTGTGCTAGGCTAATTGGATTCCCAATTGACAGGTGCGTCAGTCAAAATGGCGGCCTCTCAGGAGGTAAACAGGACTGAGCAGCCTTCAAGTTGACACATTTTCACCAACTGAGGTCACAACTGCTCTTAACAAAAAAAATGACGATATGTCACCACAGTCTGTGTGGGTGAGTTGAAGTGTGAAAGATACAAGCTACATTTAAAATGAAGCGTCATGAAAAGACCATGTGTTGTTTCAGTGTGGTGTTGCTCCTCGTCTCGCCTCTGTGTGTTACCAGTCCATCACCACCAGGTAAGACCGTGTGTTCAGAAGGTTAAAGCAGTGCAGTATGTCTGTCTCATAACATTACCCAGGAATGAGTAGGGCCAACAAACTCAACAAACAGGAGGCCCAGACAAGGAGTGGATATTATCTCAGCCTTGCTATTAAGTGTTTCTCTTATAATATTGTGTATTCCTTCTCATGTACAGACTTTTAGTTGCCAGGACTGTTATTAAATATTTTCCCACAGGGGAAATATTGTGCTGTTGGAGAGCTCCTGTTTTGAAATTATATACAGAATATGGTTGAGTGTAGAAAGAGATATATCTGTATATAGATAATACTGTTTGCTGCTGTTATTTTATTGTCTCCCTTTACATTGAACAATAAGAACAGAAGTTCCTTGGACATGCACATATAGGACAGGATGGCAAAGGCTTATTATCAAAAAAAAGGCTGTGCAACATGACAAATGTAGCAAAAATCACACATCACTTAATCAAATTTATGCTCTGAGCGTTTGTGCAGCACTGCTTTGCATTCCATCAAATCATTGTATTCACAGATGTAAAACCAGGAACATTTTTGTATTCCTGACATCATTTTCATGTAACAAGACTATAAACTGTAGTATTAAATTTATTGCTACTCATCTAATCACATTTTAATGCATTTCTTTTACATAATGCATTCGTTTATAAATCAGTTGTCACTTCACACCATTCTTAATTTTCTCAGGAATGTTTCACACAAAATGTATTGAGCGGCACTTCTGGCTCTCCGTCAGATCCAGCTTCCTCGGCTTGATGTTCCGTTTTGCCTTTGAAGGTATGTCTCTTTGTCCTCGATGAGAAAATGTGCACCAGTTCTGCTTGGGTTCTCTCCCAGACATACTCGTTGGTGACGTTGTGCTGTTGAACCACCAGACCAGAATGGATTCCACTTTCTGTCCAATCAGGAGGCCTCATTCTGTGGTTACACCGTCCTAATCAGCGGCGTTGGAGAGGCGGTGTTTCGTGCCTCCTTCCTCGCCTGTCACGTCCACAGCATGGTAGTTTGTGTCCGACGTTGTTTTTGTGTTGCCATGTTGCAGGATTGCATACTTAACAGCACACCAACTTCTGTACATCTCCTATACAGAGAGGCACAGACTATCACCTGCATCTTTGGTTCGTGAACCTGCAGTCGGATGGGAAGGTGGCAGCCTATCCCCTCCAGCTCCACTGCTCACTGCAGGGTCAGTGGAGCACCAGAGAGATCGTCTGTGAGGAAAACTACATGGAGGTGAGTTATTCACCTGCATAGTTATGTCATCACATCCACATTTATTCTATGTCTGGCAACTTTTCCACTTGTTTTTTCGCTTGAGAACACACGCACAGCAAAGTTAGGACCTTCACTGCGAGGCTGTCCAAATTCAAGCAACTTTACCAGGTGCATTTTGGGGCTAAACGAAGATTTGAGTGATTTATGAAGGTGTATCAAGCCTTGTCTCTTCTTCTCTAGGTGTCCATCCAGCAGTCGCTCCTGTCCGGCATGTCCAAAACAGAGAAAAAGGTCAGTAGCTGACTTTTCTGTGAGGCTTCTTAAATGAGTGAATGAATCAGTGTGCAGTCAGTTGACTGATCACCTCTGTGACACTGACTAGGGAGATGACGAGGCAGACATCACTGTGATGTTCTCCACAGAGGACCGGCCACCAGAGCAAGCCAGGGTCTTGTCCCTGACCGAGGCTGCTGCTCTGGGCTACCACATCTCCCAGCGTGGCTCACACCTCGTTTTCCGCTGTCCCTACTCCTCCCCTCTCTCACAGTCTGTTAAGGTACACGCAGACGATGTTGTTTATTCGAGATTACTGGTCTTACATCATTCGGTTATTAAGTGGATGCTGTGTGTGGGCGTTAATGCGTTTTCCCAGGAGAGAGGAGTGGATTTAGAGATTGTCAGAGCTACCATCCTGTACAGACTCCGAAGCAACTTCCTGGCTGCTGACACCACTGTTGCCTGTGCTCAGAGTTAGTATCAGTATGACGTCGTTTGACAAACGTAAAATACCAAAGTGAAATGTCTCCCTTTCTTCCCTCTTCTCACCCCCAGATGAGGCAACAGCAGATGGGCCCGACCTGCTGTGGACCGTCCCTTATGTTCTGTCTCCATTAGTCCACGGTCAGTTCAGAGACAGAGGCATGAGGATGGGAGTGAATGGATGGACTCTGAGTGAGCCTGAAAATGCCGAGAGAGGATTCAAGGTTGGCCTCCAGGAGGGAAGAGTGGAGATCAGGATTCCTTTCGGAGCCCATGGTGGACACCTTAAGGTATAGAAACGAGCAATAGTGCATTAACAATATAGACGGAAAGACACAAATCAATTTGACGTCTGCAAAAATAGCTGTTTGCTATGTTTTTTTGTTTTTTTTTTAGTTGTTTTCACCTGACTGTGATTCTTCCAGAGTGGAGTTTTGAGAGGACAGTACAGTCAGTCCATGTCGGTGGATCTGTTCTTCACGAGGCAGTGGGAGGACGAGCGCTGGCCTCTCACACAGCACCGCTCCTTCAGGCTCCTCAAGACTCCTTTCATCCCACAAGTCCCAGTCTTCACCAGCAGTAAGGCTCTCTGAGTCCATGTTCACGAATGTTTGTATGATGTGCAGTAGGGATGGGGGATTGTTTGGTATCCTTAAACAGAAAGAGGTAAGATGTGCATAAATATTGACTTCGGATTTTACATTATTTTATTTCATTATAATAATGTAAAGATTTTGTACGAAGTGTCAAATTATTACGATTAGCATTTGATGGCTTTGTTTTACACGTTTGGGGAGTTTTGTCTTATGTGAGACAATAATGGTAGAAAGATGTTGAACTCGAGACTTTAGGTTTCCGGTGTGTTGATCATCCCGCCGTTATTGGTCTCTTTCTCTCTCTCCACAGAAGCAGTCTCATCTAAGGGATTGTTTTCCTTCACTGTAGGCTCTTTCGCAGCTGACGTTTCCCTCCAGAAGGTGACAGTAGATGGTGGCGGAGACCTTTTAACCTGGACCTGGAGCCACCGAACACAGCACGACACAGACCTGAGCGTGTCAAGGCTCTCCCACTCCAACGGGAGCCACTCTTACCAGCTTCGTTTCCCATTGTCACACCCAAAGATAATCCCAGAGGTGAGAGTGACTGAGCAGTTTTATCATGTCATCAAATCCAAGAATATGTGAAACAACGTGCTCTCTAATCCCAGTTTGTAGGTGGTGGCTATAAGGTGTACAGCCTCTCTTTCAGCTTCACTCTCATCATCTCACCAAGTGGAGAGGTGTTTTATCATCAAGTCACTATAGAGCACAGTATTGAATACGCGGGTGAGAAGTCTGAGTTTATTACTATTTATTCACTGATAGTTTACATGTTTAACTATATGTTAAACTCTTCTCCAAAAACCTAAATATCAGCCTCACAAACATATCACCCAAATGATTTCCCGTGCAGCTCCAAGTTCCCCCAAACTGGAGGGGAAGTGCACCGACAGCAGCCTGCTGGTGCTGCTGCACCACGGGGCCCAGGCCGAGCTGCAGTGGGAGCTCTTCCTCGCAGGCCGAAAGCTGGACTGGGACCTGGTGGAGATGGGCGGGTTCCTGCTGAAGGCAGAGGACGACTACATGTCAGTGGAGATCCCCTCCTACAGCCTTGGGTTGCACTTTGAGGTAATCAATCACACTGTTTTTACTAGATCCTGCTGACTTTAACTTAATTCGTTTTTCATGTCCAATTACTCAGCTGACAGCTAATCTCCATCTTAATGAAAGGGAGGATTAGAAACACTCGTCAGGCTTCCTTTTTTTAAAAAAAACATCTTAATTGAAAGAGAGGATTTGAACACATCATGGATACTTTGATTAAATGAGACCCAGTTTCTTCTGTTGGGTTTCTTCTTCTCTCATGCAGGAGCTGACGTTGCAGGGTCTTGTCTCTGGAGTTGAAGTGTCTGTTGTGGATTCAGTGTCTCTGAAAGTGGAGGACACTCTTGTCCACAAATGCACCTTTCCAGCGAGAGAATTATTTGGTACTACCTCAAACTGAATCATTTAAAGTTAAAATATTTGTCTTTGTTTTTTAATAATTCATGCAGTGTTTCTCTGACAGTGTGTTTGCCAGAGGGAAGGATGGTGGCAGTAGTCGACACCACCCACACCATCCCGCCCACTCACCCCAACCGAACCACCTTATTGGACCACAGCTGTGTTCCCATGGAGACGGACAGTGCCAGAGCTCTGTTCAGCTTCAGCCTGGACTCCTGTGGGACGACTGTTACTGTGAGATACTTCTAATTATTTTAAAGTTGCACTGAATATAATGCTCCCAGGCTTATTTTCTGATCTCCTCGTGTTCCTCAGACTGAGGGGAGCTTCCTTGTTTATGAAAACCAGATCAGTTACCGTCAAGAGTTTCTGCCTGTTGATGATCCTCTCATACACAGAGACTCCCCGTACAGGTGAGACACCTACACACCGAATACAATCTGTTTTGAAAGCAGATGACGGTGTTGATGAGAGTCTCGTCTGTTCTAGGCTGACACTTCAGTGTCGTTACCCAGCAAACGATACAAGAACTTTTGCAATCCGTCGTCCCTTGAACTCCTCTGTGGACCTCACAGCCATGTCAGCCAGACGCAGACGCAGGGAGGCTGCGAACACAAGTGTGTGTTTAAACCATGACTTGAGTTAATGTTAAAGAACACTTCCATTCCACCCATATTTTGATATTCTGACTATATGCCTAAATGAAGTCATGTCATCGTGAAAAAACCTGCAAGTTTCTTTTGGAAGTGTGAAAAACACCACAGAAGCAGAGCAGTGAGTCTTTTGAAATCAGTAGAAATTGAAGATTTTTCTTCAACTACAACAAACAAAATAGTATAAATATGAGTCTGTGGCTCTATCCCTAGTGGTACAAGACAGAATGAGGTTGTAAGCGCACTATCAGTGAACATCTGCCTCACGATTTGGTAACGAAATGACCCACAAATTACTACAATTCATATTTCAATGTGCATAACAAATGAAAATATCCTTTTAACTTCAGGTTGTATTGAAACTTTAAATTTACTTTAAATATGCAAATCAGGTAAAAGAAAACAGAGCGTGACAATGGAGTGATGGGAAAAACATCTAGGAGGTGCTGCTTTGAAGCTTCATTTAAACAGTATTCATCAAATAATTGTCTTTGTATTTTGTTTTACCTTACATTAGTATTATCTGACTCTAATCATATCCTGACATTTCATCATTACAACTGTTGTCTGTATATTTGTCTATGTCTGTTTTCTTGTTTTGTCTGTTATTACACTACATTTGCACCAATAAAATAAAAACAAAAACTATGCCGTACTAGCAGTTAGCATTAGTTGTCTATTGTAATGATGTAATCAATTCTGTGAGTTTGCTATATATGTTTGAGTTTGTGTTTTGATGGATTCTGTTCATATCTGTAACTGTTTTTCTATGAGCACAATTTAAATGTTTTTCCTCATAGTTGTACTCCCCTAAACTTTTCCATGTGTATCCTTTAGCATTCTCATGATTTCTGGAGAAAGGGCCCTGGTATTAAACATGTTGCTTCAGTTTGGACGTGGCTTTCTGTAAAACCTGAATGGAAAGGAAACATTGTTAATGTCATTTGCTGGACCTGCGCCTGTCCTGCTCTGAAGTCAAGCATCCGACCATCGACAGCCAGAGTCTGCTGCTGGACGCGTCCCACTTCAAGAACAAGGTGAGAGTGGAAATGACTTGTTGGCAGCAGCAACTGTTGCAGTGAAGGTGGACGAGACTGAAGCTGCTTGTGTTTTACAGGATGTTACTCTCTGGCACTTTTGAGCTCCTTGTGCAGGACTGTGAAACATCAGAGGTCCAGAGCTCCACCAGGGCTCTCTTCTCCTTTCCACTCAACAGCTGTGGAGCCACAGTCAAGGTACTGCTGCTCACTAATGTTAAATGGTATACAGTTCCCTTCATTCCATACACGTGCTGATGTCGTTCCTCCAGCTCAGCAAGGAATGTGACCTACTAAAACAAGATTTCTCAGCTGGAAGCTGCGTGCCCTGAAAAGTCTCACTCACCAGCAATGACATTGACAGGTACATCTTCAGCTTTTGTTTGTTTTTTTTTAAACACCTCTAACTTAAGACATTATCCCCTCTCATCTCAGTGTGACCATGTGATGTAGCCTACATCTCCTCTGGCTGGACTGTATACAGGTTTGAGTCCGACACAGTCGGTGTTCCTAACTTTCTCCAGAATGACAGACAGTTTAGTTGCTTGAAATGTAATTCTTAATCAAATTATTTTCACAGGAGCTAGATGATCACAAACAATGAATCCATATTCTTGATTTTGTTCAATGTATTGAATAAAAAGCTCAAACTCCTAAATGCTCTTCACCAGTATTTCCTTGCTGAAATTTCTTAACTCCTGACCTCCAAGCATTTAAAGCAGATGATTACAAGTTGACAGACTAGGTTGGCTGCAACAGTGTCTTTAGCAAGTGTATAGAATCTTTAACTTCAGCTCACGAAGCAATGTCTGTTTACCAACCCATGACAGCTGATGATAGCCAGGGTGTCCATTTCTATCACAAATTAAATGGAAAACAGCATGGAGAGCCAATTTCAAGTTCATGTCAGCACTTTTGACTGAAAGGGTTGAAGGATAGAGAACCATGCTACGGTAACACAGGCCAGCCATCGCCTCCACCTTTGACATGCAAGTTGTTCAGTGGTTATTCTGATCATGGCAATTTTTCGTCACAAGACAGGTTAGTGCTCAAGCTGTGTTGACCTGGTAGTGCAATGCTACATTCAGATAACTATTAAGTGATCCAGGTTCCATTTACTACATTAGAGCTGGAGCTGCACTGCCATCCCATTCTCTTCAGTCAGCTATACAAGAGTTGTATAGTATTAAAGTCTCAGTCATTTTGTATTTTAACACAAATTTATTGATTTACAGTTAACATATCAAACCCTTCAAAATATGCCAGCATTTACTTTCCTTTGTGACAAGTGGTTTGCTCCTGGGAAGAGAATGAAAAACACAATTTAGGAACAGAACTTTTTTTTGAACTGGGTCTAAATTTAAGCGCAAACCTTTTTTCTGAAGATTCTTTAGGAAGCTGGATACTTTGATGTACTGAGCAGGAGGGCGGTAACCAGGTCTTCTGCTGAGACTGGTTACAGGCACTGGTGTTTGAAGTGCAATAGTGGGCTCAACAGTGGGACTCTGCAGACCTAGAGTACAAGACCAAAACACAATCAGCATGCGACACCGAGTGATGTGGTTTATGCAAGTGAACCACCTACCTTCAGTGGAGAGGGCGGAATGCACGATGTGGCCGACACCAACTGTGTCGGACTCAAATTTGTACACCGAGAAGAGGCGATACAGTCCAGCCAGAGGATACGTACACTGCACTTTCACTCTGAGAGGAGGGATAATGTCTTAGATTATGTTAAGGAGGCGTAAATAACCAAAAAAAAAGTTGAAGATGTACCTGTCAATGTCATTGGAGAATGAAGGATTTTTCAGGGCGCGCAGCTTCCGGCTGAAGAAAATCTCGTTTTCATATGTCACGTATTCCTTGCTGAGCTGGAGGATCATCATAAGTGTGTGTGGAAAGAAGGAATTGTATAACATTTAACATTAGTGAGCAGCAGTACCTTGACTGTGGATCCACAGCTGTTGAGTGGAAAAGAGAAGAGAGCCCTGGTGGCATCAGCCTCTTTTGGTCCACAGTATCTGTCAACAAGGTTTGTTCTAGCAGGAACTCCTCCACTCGGGATGGCCACAGAAAAGTCAGCGACCACAGTCATCCTCCCATCAGTCGAACACACTACGGAGACATGGGTTCAGCACATGTGTCACCTATATTTAAAGACTCTAACTGCTTATTGTAAAGACAGGACAGACAGCTCTTACTAATGAATTCAGTAGAAGGGAATGGACAAGTCTTGGCAGTGGAGCTCTGGACCTCTGATGTTTCACGATCCCGCACAAGGATCTCAAAAGTGCCAGAGAACCCCTTCAGAGTAACATCCTGTAAAACACAAGCGGCTTCAGTGACGTCCACCTTCAACACAACAGCTGCAGCCAACAAGTCATTTCCCCGCTCACCTTGTACTCGTAGCCATGGGTGAAGAGCGGCACGTCCAGCAGCAGACTCTGGCTGTTGTTGGTCATGATGTAGCCGTGCTGGGCGGCCAGCTCTGATGTCAGCGGGTCTGAGCCGATTAGGATCTCCCACAGGTAGTCAAAAGGCCGGTGGTCCAGCTTGAAGCTGATCCCAGACTCCGAGCAGACAGCGGCAAAGGCTGGAGGAGCTGTTAGATACAGAGAGTGGGATGAGCCGTTTCATGCACAAGTAGGATGATTGGCCAAATTGAAAAACATAAGGTGACTTACAGACATCCGTTAATGCCATGACTGATACCAGGTGGGAAAACTGCTCGTTTTCAGGCAGAACAGTCAGTGTGTAGTTGATGTCCAGCATGTGCTGCATCACTGCATCTTCTTTGGAGAACTAGTAGACAAAAGTTCTTACTGAGCATTAGCACAACATCTGAAGATACCAGATGAATAAGATTTATGACCTTTACCTGTTTTATGACAGCAGGGTCGTCAAACGGCACAGTCACACAGTGTAGCCGTGAGTGTTGTTGGGATGAACAACTTGGGTGGCACAGTGGTTGGTGGCATTTGTAAAGAGTGAACATCCATGTTCATTCAAATGAACAGCAGCCAGCTCGACATCTGCAGGGACATCTCCGAGGTAGACGGTGAACGTTCGCTCCTCGAGAACAGTTCCTGAAACAAAAAGCTGTTCAGATTATGTTTTCAGCTTGATAAACAAAGAGTCATTCAGACTTACGGTTTTCAGTGAAAACTGGACGTGGCAGCAGAGGAGTGGTCAAAATCCTGTGGAAGCGAAGTCTGGTGTCAACGTCATCTTCATCCACTGAGATTTGCTCCAAGTACAGACTGAAGATGTAGAACTCGTAGAGGTCACCAGACACTGCGCTCTGCAAACGATAAAGTTGTGAAGGAATACGCCAAGTTTAACAGTCACCACATTGCTCCTGTAACAGACTTCTGACCTTCCTGTATCCTCCTTCAGCATTATAGGGGATGCTGATCTGGATTGTGCCATTATACTGCTCCACCGTGTAGCCCCGCTCCTCTGCAACTGGTTGCTCCACTAATTCACCATTGGCTCCGATGTTGATCCGTGTCTCATGTTGACCAGACATCAGCGGGTGAAGCACCTCGGGAGTCTCCCACATCATGTAGCCGCTTTCGTCATATGATCCTTCATCTGTGGAGATGACATTTTACAGCCTCATCTGGCAATGCCATGCGAGAAACTACAGCAAATTGGAGATTGCAATACTGACGCATGGAGCAAGCAGCCACCAGGTCGACCATGAGGACAGCCCAGCTTTGTCTGGAGAACAGAGTTGCATGGACCACCTCTACTGGAACACCATTCACCTGGAGAGAGACTCTGAATCAAAACCTGCTTTCAACCAAACTTTACAAGACAGCCATTTAAAATACAAAAACACAAGTTTCAGTGGTTTACCTGAGTGCTGAATGAGTCAGGTTGTCCATACGGTGTGCGAAACACAAGCCTTCCATCTGTCAGGTCAAACATGTAGCCCTGCTTATGAGCGTCAGAGAGAGCCATGGGCATCAGCTCCTGCCCCGCCCTCTGGAAGATCACCTGCCAGTCTGAGACAGCTGAGAAATAGGCCTGAAAGAGCATTAAGTACAACTTCTAAACAGCCATCATCCTGTAAAGTCCACACATTTCCCAGAAGGTAGCAGCAAACATACAGTTTCAACCACAGCATCCCAGTCGTCTTTCTTTGTCCCAGTTGGGCAGGAAATGTCACTCCTTACAGACACCTACAGAGAAATCAAAATGAGTGGGTACCTGAAGTTTCATAAAAATCTTGCAATGAGTGCAATCTTACCTCCATGTAGTTGGCCTCACAGGTGACTTCTCTGGCAGACCATGGAAGAGAGGGAGAACAGGTGTTGTTCAACGCATAGGTGGCCTCCTTTCCTTCATGTGTTATAATCAGGTTGAAGTTGAATGCAAACACTTTGTCATCCTGAAGAAACCCAGAGTGATTTCGTCAGAATTTGAGTCCCAGTGGGCTGTAGAGATAGTCATATTGTGTTGTACACACTTTATTGTCAGTATGACAGCTGAAGTAAGAGGCTCGTAGCTCCACATAGCCCGTTTGAGGTATAATATTGACACTGTAACCACATGTTGCTGCATATTCCTCAGTGATGGTATACACGCCCGTCTCATCTGGAAGACAACTGAGCTTTAGCCTGCGGCGAAAGTTTTCTTGCATTCTTTATTTAAATACATGAGCTTACCGACAGCCTCAAAGTAAGGGTCCTCCCCAGTAAAGGAAAGATCAACAGCTATCATGAAGAATCGATCATGACACTCCATGTGAAGAACTCCTGAATGATAAAACAAGTTCAGTTCTTAATGTAGAAGTGACTACAGGCGTGTGTTTAAGCAAAATCCATTTAATCTTACCATTGGGAATAGGGTCACACTTCACAGTTGACTGCACAGACAGGAGCAAGGCCAGACTGCAAGACAACAGAATACAAACATCCTGAGCAAGCATACCTATGTGATAAAACATGTAAATAACCATCAAGGTGTCTTACCCAAGACAAAATCCAAAAGCCATAGCCACTGATGTGTTGGCAGTGTCTAAAGCTAGCCTAGCTGCTAGCAAACTACACCTGCTAACCAGCACAAGCTAATGTGAGATACTTGCTTGTTGTATTTCCTGGCCAAACGGGCACCATGCGGTCCTGCTTCTTCCACAGCAGCTTTTATGCATCCACTTCTAAACTGACCAACCACACATGTAGCTCGTTAGCGATCAAAGTGAATCAGTTGCAGCTGATGAGGTTGGAGCTTCCCTCCCTCCAGCCTCATGGTGACTCAAGAAAATGATTTATAAAAGCTTGAGTAGCTGACCATACCACATGTTGCCGGTTTGGCTAGGATATCCCAAGCAAGTGGTTCACTTTAGTTTGTGTTGGTTAGCGGGTGTAGTTTCCTGGCAGCTAGGCTGGTTTTAGACACTGCTAACACATCACCTGCTATGGCTTTTGGGTTTTGCTTTGGGTAAGTTGTTAGAGTGGAAATTTCCAGACCATTAAGTTCAATTTGTGCTGATTATCTTTTTGTCATTGCTTTGTCTTGCAGTGTTGCCTTACTCTTGTCAATGTGGTCAACTGCAGAATGTGCAGATATTCCCAATGGTAACTGAAAAGGTGGTTTTATTGACTTAATAATTAAAACAATGCCCACATTTGTAACACTAGCTTGTCTGGTCATGCAGGAGTTTATCACATGGAGTGTCGTGATCGATACTTCATGATAACTGTTGATCTCTCCTTCACTGGGGAGGAACTTTACTTTGAGGCTGTTGGTAAGTCATAGATTGTATGTTTTTACTTTTTAAAGTGAATATAGTGATATATTAAAACAGGGTTAGATCAACATGTGCAATGAGGGAATAAAATATTCTGGTAATTGTTCCTATAGTCCACTTTGTTCCACTGAAGTGCTCTCTTCACTTCATCTAATAACTTCCACATTTGTGTAAGGTTTAAAGTAAACTCAGCTATGTAACTAATCTCTCTTCCAGATGGGACAGGCGTGTACCACATCACTGAGCAATACGCAGCAAAGTGTGGCTACACTGTCAGTGTTCTCCCTCTGCAGGGCCACGTGGAGCTCCGAGCCTCTTACTTTAGCTGTCACACTGGCAACAAAGTACAAACAAAAGACGTTTGATTTATCAAGAACATCTACATGATTTTAAGTTTGGTCTTACAGCTCTGACATCCTGGTATAATTTTGTTTATATTAGGATGATGAAGTGTTTACATTCAACTTCAACCTGATCGCGACAAATGACAGACAGAATGTCACTTACACCTTTAACGAGACCTGTTCTCCCTCCCTCCCCTGGTCCCCGAGAGAGGTTACCTGTGAAACAAACTACATGGAAGTAAGCTTGGATACATCTTGACTATTTTACTTTTATGATGAGGTAGCTTCCAGTGTTAACTTTTTTTTTTTTTTTTTTTTTTCAAGGTGTCTGTGAGGAGTGAACTCAACTGTCCATCTGGGACAATGAAAGATGACTGGAATGCCCTCAAACTGGTTTGTCTTTTCAAGTAACATTGCTTTATATTGTGCGGTGAGGTGCAACTTTTTTAAGACTTTAAAACCTCTTTCCAGGCACACAGCTCCACCACTTCAGACTGGCAGGTGATGTTTCAGAAGGGGGAGGAGCAGCTGCCGTCCATGAACCTCTCTGAAGCTCGTAAGCGGAGCTATCTGTTTGACTTGACGGATGGAAGGCTGGTGTTTCGAACGCCGTATGGACAACCTGACTCCGTCAGCACTGAGGTAAACCACTAATGCATGCAATGTCAGTCTACAGCAGGTTTTGATTCAGAGTCTCTCTCTCCAGGTGAATGGTGTTCCAGTAGAGGTGGTCCATGCAACTCTGTTCTCCAGACAAAGCTGGGCTGTCCTCATGGTCGACCTGGTGGCTGCTTGCTCCATGCGTCAGTATAACAATCTCCCATTTGCTGCCGTTTACCTCTCATGTAACAATTTGCACTTTACAGTCCGGCATCTTTTCAACAGATGATGGATCATTTGACAGTGGCTACATGGTGTGGGAGACTCCAGAGGAGCTGTACCCCAGTCACGATAGCACACAGCTCAGAGTTGGACTGAATGGTGACCTGGTGGAGCAGCCAGTTGCTGAGGAGAGGGGCTACATGGTGGAGGAGCACAACAGCACGGTCCAGATCAGCATCCCTTGTAATGCTGAAGGAACATACAGGAAGGTCAGAACTGAGGTCTAAACTTATCGTCTTGGACAGTAGATGTACAAATCTGGACAACTGGAACATGTGCAATCTGTCTGTTACAGAGCTTAATCACCGGTGAGCTCTATGAGTTTTACATCTTTCACCTCTACTTGGAACAAATCCTGATGGACGAGGATGGGGTTGAGACCAGGCTCAGATGTCAGAGGACGCTGAACACGCCCCTGCTGCCGCGCCCTGTTCTCACTGAAAACCAGACGGTTCTTGAGGAGCACACGTTCACCGTCTACCTCGGGGATGTCCCTACAGACGTCAAGTTGGCTGCTGTTCATTTGAATGGACAAGAATTTACCGTGCCCTTCACGAATGCCAGCCGCTACACAATCACACAAGTTGATCTTAACAACACTCATGGCTACACTCTGAAGGTGCCTTTTGATGACCCTGCGGTCATACAGCAGGTAAGGATCTGTAAAAGTAGGCTTGAGTCTTATCGGGTTTTGATCTTTACGTTTTGTGTTTAGTCACCGTTTTGTCCCCTAGTTCTCTAAAGAAGATGCAGTTCTTCAGTATAGACTGGACATCAACTACACACTGACGGTTTTGCCTGAGAACACGACTTTTTATCACATGGGATCTGTTGTAGCAGTGTTCACAGATGTCTGTAAGTCATTTTTCAAAGGATTTAAAAACTAGTTCATTAGCAGTGAACAGAGAAACATACAGTCTTGTATCTAACAGCTCCTCCAGCCTTTGCCGCTGTCTGCTCGGAGTCTGGGATCAGCTTCAAGCTGGACCACCGGCCTTTTGACTACCTGTGGGAGATCCTAATTGGATCAGACCTGCTGACATCAGAGCTGGCCGCCCAGCACGGCTACATCATGACCAACAACAGCCAGAGTCTGCTGCTGGACGTGCCGCTCTTCACCCATGGCTACGAGTACAAGGTGAGCGGGGAAATGACTTGCTGGCTGCAGCTGTTGTGTTGAAGGTGGACGTCACTGAAGCTGCTTATGTTTTTTACAGGATGTTACTCTGAAGGGGTTCTCTGGCACTTTTGAGATCCTTGTGCGGGATCGTGAAACATCAGAGGTCCAGAGCTCCACTGCCAAGACTTGTCCATTCCCTTCTACTGAATTCATTAGTAAGCACTGTCTTTACAATAAGCAGTTAGTCTTTAAATATAGGTGACATGTGCTGAACCCATGTCTCCGTAGTGTGTTCGACTGATGGGAGGATGACTGTGGTCGCTGACTTTTCTCTGGCCATCCCGAGTGGAGGAGTTGCTGCTAGAACAAACCTTGTTGACAGATACTGTGGACCAAAAGAGGCTGACGGCACCAGGGCTCTCTTCTCTTTTCCACTCAACAGCTGTGGAGCCACAGTCAAGGTACTGCTGCTCACTGGCTTGAATCCTATCTGTACTTGACCAATGATCTGAATGTTGCATAATTTTATCTCCAGCTTGGCAGGGAAAATGTGACCTATCAAAATGAGATTCTCTACACAAAGAAGACCCAAAATTCCAAAAGGGTGGCTTCTGATAATACTACGAGGTATTTATCAAACTACAGTATTTGGCCCTTCTGAAGCTACAATATCTCCTAATGCAGTATTTCATCAAGGTGTCCTCTTGTCTTGCAGGGTGATTATTCAGTGTACATATCCTGTGGCTGGTCTCCATCGCCTCTTCTCAGTGTACAGGTTTGAGTCCGACACAGTCGGGTACGGCAGCATCATCCGAACGACGCAGCCCACAGCAGGTACACTAGTTTGTTTGCTTCCTGAATGGGACTTATCCATTTTGGATCTGAGTGTTTCTGCTGTCCTCACTGTAGGTCTGCAGAGTCCCACTGTCAAACCCACTGCAGCACTGAAAACCACACCTGCTGCCACAAGACGAAGAGCACAGGTTGCATACCTGCCAGCACTGCACCCACCTGCTCGATACATTAAAGTTTCTCGCGGTGAATTTCTCTTTAGTGGCATGAGGAAAGGTAAAGACTTGGAACACTTAAAATGTCTATACAAGTAAGTTCTTACACTTGTTAATGGGGACTTTTTTTTTGTCTCTTCACAGGAGCACAAGGATCAATGCAAACCAAAGTAGATGCTGCCCAAATCTGAAGGAGGCATCTTTCTTTTTTTAAATGCAAAACTTGTAATAAAGCAGGTTCTTAAAACTACTGTTTAATCGTGAGTGTGCTTATAAGACACAAGGGTGAAAGAGTTGGCTTTAAGATTTTACATAGACCGTGCTAAGTAAAGCTAAACATACAATTTCGTATTTCACTAGGGAAATGTAATTTGACTTCACAATATTATCTGGTAGCTGTAGTTGCTAATTACCCTGCAAGTTAAGTTTAACGTATGCTCACTTATGTGTGCACAACTGTTTTTAGCTGTTACAATTATCTCTACTAGTTGCATCTTTCAGGGAAATCAGCAACACGGAATCATAACATTTAAGGGGCACTTTAATACTTATTTTTAACCTATTTTAATGCAGAATTCTGTACATTTCCATTACTTTTTTTTTTTTTCCAATGGTAACTGGTTATACCTGTCATTTGCACCCCTGTGGATGAATCCAGGCAGTCTTGACAATTAAGTTACTGAACTAATTTAGCACTTTTATATTCTCATGCCATCTGCAGCATTATTATTATTATTATTATTATTATTATTATTAATAAATCAAACTCTTTTTTTGGGGGGGGGGGGGGGGGGGGATTATTGGTTTGACAAACGGCATTGTGAAGGTGTCACTTTGGGTAATGGGGACCGCATTTCTCAGTTTTTCAAGACATTTGCAATGTAAACAGTTGTGCTAATTGACTAATGGAGAAAATCAGCATATTTGACTGAAAATACTTGTGTGGCACTTGCATGCAAAAGTACAAATCCTGCATTTACACGAATACAACATAATGGATCTCATGACATAACCCAATATATAGAGACTCATAGCAGTCTACATTTTTAATACAATTTTCCTGATTACATTTTCATACTTTGACTTATGTAGCATTTTAAAAGCAGTGAATTTGGATATATTCACAATGTGGTAGTAGCCTTCTTTAGTTAGTTAGCTAGGTTGGTTAGCTAAAGGATCTGAGTGACGTTCCATCCTCCACTAGTCAATGAGGAAGCATTTGGTACCGAGAGTAAAGTTTACATATATAAACACGCTCAACAGTCTGACATTAAGGTGGTCCCCACCAATAATCCAAGAAACAAGTTTGATTTCAAACCATTAAATATTGCTGCAGATGGCATCAAACAATAAAATCTACTCGTGCTTCGTTTTCATTTGCTTCATCAATCAGTTGAATGACGCACGGGGTCTCCTGAGTCAACCAGCAGGGGGCGCTAGCTAGCAGCTAGCAGAGACATGATGACAGCTACAGTTGGACATAAACTCTGGACATTAGCATGTCAGGTCGTGACCAACGTCTGGTGCCACGTTTGACTCTCTTCCACCAAGAAACGTGACCAGAAAAGTCAACCGTGACCTAAAATAAAGAACACCGTGAGTTTCCACCATCACTCTCACCCTTCACTTACGGCCTGTTCGGATTGTTTTGTGTCCGTGTCTCCATGTCTCTCCTCGCACAGATGTCCAGGCCACCAGCCCTGCCTCCCGTCTCCAGCAGGACCCTGCACCACCCCTCCTTCCTGCCTCTGTACCTGGCTGCAGACTTTGCAGACTATCATCGCACGGACTGTAATAACCAGCCAGGTGAGTGACATCTTTTTACCTGCATGTTTCAGAGCTTCACCCAGCTGGGCGGCTTCATGACGACTCATCTTCTCCTCAGTCCATCCCATCATCCCAGCAGAGCTGTTCTACTCTGATCCCAGCATGAGCCGCGGGAGGAGGATCCCCAACATCGTGAGCGATCTGAGGGTGAGTGATCCCGCACGGATACAGGCATGCGTTCACCAGCAACCAGGGGATAAGTCTCACACACACTTTCATACACTTGAGTGTTTTAGGGATTACAGATGTCTTTTTTTAAAAATATGTTTTACCTCCTATCCAAAACGTAATGTGTTAAAAATACATCAATGAACTCTTGGCAAGTCCAGACAAGTCAAGGTCATTTTCAAGACCATGTCAAGTTGAATTTCTTCCCATTTATGAAGTGTTCTCTTTTTGATCTCAGGTTCTATCTAAAACACCTGCTGGCAAACTGAACCTTTAACTTAACCAATGTGGATAATTGATATTCTGATGTCCTTTTGATGTCCTTTTGTTAGAAACTACTAAATGTTATTTTAAAAATTTTAAAAATATATCACATGTATATTTTAAAAAGAAGGGATGTTTAAATTGTTCTGACATTTTGATTTCTTAAATCAACATGACTCCAGATTGTGGGAACAGTTTCTTCTCCACTCTTGTCCTCTGTGCTATTTGGGTGGTGTTCATGAGGAGGAGGAGGAGCAGGAGCAGGAGGAGGAGGAGCAGGAGGAGGAGGAGGAGGGTAGAGCTTATGTGGTGGCTCAGACAGAGGAGCGTTTAATAAGATTGGCTCAGTCCTGTCAGACAGAGCTAAGACCCCTGAGCAGGGGAGCTGGAAGGAAACTGAGACCAGGAGCAAAGGGGGAGGTGGTTTGTTCACCCTTTTCACTGTAGAGACCAACTGTCCCATGAGTACTGTGATTATTACAGTTTGTGAATGCAGCAATAAATAAGCACAGAAGAGTAAAACACAGGAAACAAGGTCGTGAGGTTAGATGGTAAAGTGCATTTACTGGACTAGCTGATTGGTTGTTTCTACCCTCGCTAGTCGCAATTAGAAATGCCAGTTAGTTAAACATATTATTTTATGAAATTCATACTGACAGACTGTGCACTGAAATGTCATGTCAACAAGCACATGTTACTAATGTTAACAACTGTGGTCTGCTGTTGCTTCTAGGATGCAGTTTACACAATATTTTTGTTCAACTGAACAACAAAACGGCAACATTTTCTGCAAGAGTTTTCTGACTTTGGATGTTTTTTTCTTTTTAACCTTTACACGAGTCAACAAAGCCAAAGTTTTAACTTGTGTTTAAATGTCAGGGAAAGCTTGTTGAGCTTGTTAGATCATTAAGTAGGTGATTTAGGAATGCAGCTTCACAAGGCTAGAGTCTAAGCAATCTGATTTGTTTTATTAGTCTAAATCAAATACTGGGGTTGCAGCTGAGTCCTAATGAATTAGACAAGAGCATTTATGCATCTCTTCCCTGAGGCATGAACTCAGAAACAAACACTTGTAAAGCTGTTATGAGCAGTTTGCTGATAGAATGTATGTCCTACTGTTGAAACTGAAGAAAGGGAAGCTTTGCTGTTATTTGAAGAAACCAAAGTTCAAGACAATCATGATTAAACATCATTTTCTGTTCTATTTATCTTTTAAACCCTCTATTAAACTGTCTTTCTACCTTCATTTCTTTGCCTCAGTTATTAGATTGCTTCCAGCTCAACACTTCTCCACCAGTTATGTCCGCCTGCCTGGCCCCACCAGCCAGTCCAGACCCATTCAGATCTGGAACACACCCCACCGTAGATCTGGGCACCCTCTCCTTTACAATCAGTACCCTCCATCCTCCAGTGCAGCTGAGCCGGGCCGTCGTCCAGCTAACCCAGGAGGAGGACCAGACCATCACTCACCTCCTGAAGCTGCACCACCAAGAGCCTCCTGCTCCACACATGGACTTCCTTCCTCACCCTGAACCTGTGGATGTCGCCTCAGCTGAGGAAGCCTACAAGCCCATCTGTAGCGCTGTGCAGCATTTCAGGGAGGACGGCCTGCAAGGTCAGTCGCAACACCGAAGATGTTGGTCGCATACAGAACTTGAGGCAGCTGGGACGCTCTTGAGTGGCTTTAGCCTGGTGGAGAAGGACCCAATCTGGGGCGAAAACTACAGTGAATCAGCAGATACACTTCCTGATCATCTGCAGCAACAAGGATCTGAGACTTTTCCCTCACCAGTAACTGATTGTACCCAAAAAGTGACCAGCTTTAGTCATGTCAGGGAATCTGGACAACCAGGCTGGGGCGATTTAGGGTTTGCTGAGGGATACTTGGCATCATCATTACCCCCAAAGAGCAGATCGAGCGTCTTTGGCATGAAGAAACGGACACTCTCGGACTCTGAGGGAGATGCTGTTCATGTCCTCCTGAGCCTCGGAGACGTGACAGCATTGGAAACCAATCAGTGATTGTCTTAAACCTGAGGGTCTTCCTCACCCTTAGTATGTTATTGAGGGATTTCACTACCTCTTTTTCATTATGGAAACAACTAGTTTGGAGTTCTTTGCTCTGGTTTCTATGGAAGTTTTTTCATGTCTACCTTTAAAAATTGTACTGGATCAGTGTTCAATAAAAACAAGCCTCTGTTACCAAAAAACAAACATCCAGCTAAAGAGACGCATGTTTTTGTTTTTAATTTAAATCACTACTACTACTGTTTTGAAGGAGTATTTACAACATACTGTACATTTACAGCGTATCCACAAATATATCCCGTCAAGCCAGCAAACTAGTAGACAGCACAATCACTGAAACATCATGATGGCAGTACAGCTCGGCACACATTTACATGCATTTTCAACACTCTTGCGCTTTATGATCCCGGCAGCAGTCTTGGTGTGTAGTCCTGTGTTTTTAAGGTTTATTCAAAAGGCACTTCCTGATTCCATTTTCTACATGTTTGTCTTGTGAGATAAGATGCGAGATTAATTTCGTATCTTGTATTGTGGCCACCTCGGTGACTCATGACAGGTTGTTGTTGCCTGGCAGGAATGAATGAGGAATTAGACTTGTGTGTTCATGTTGCCGCTGTGACACAGGAGGCGTTAGCAGGAACACCCAGCTGCTCTTTGCAGCAGGTCTGACACTTTTACAGTCTGGTTGAGTGATGGGTAGAATGATTGGCATTTCAAACCTGCAGTTTTCACAGAGGTGCATGAGGAAGCAGCAGTGCTGGGACTACATGCTCATGTAGAGGAAGAGATGAACTGCAGGTGCTGATCTGTGTTGTAGGCAAACATGCACATTCACATAGTTTCTTTCTTTCTCCAGTTATATAAATAAGGTGATGATTGCAGGTGTGTGTTGATGTCTCGTGATCATCATTCTTCTCCATTTATCTTTCCTGGTTCTTAGAAACTGACAGTGAGTTCACTTCTGAAGAGTTTGTCCTTTAAAAAAAAAAAAGATTAAATGTAAACATCCCATGATCCTAATTAAGTGTTTCCCTTTGAGACCATGCTTGCAGCTTGCATCACTCTGTAGCGCTCTCGGAGGTTTCGGCGCCTCACGTGCTCGTTGGTGATCTCTATGACGTTGGCTATCGGGAACCAGCCCTTCTGACCGTCAGACAGGCGGATGCCTTCATAGCAGCCTGGGAGAGAGAAAGGAGGAGGGGGCGCGGGAGGAGAGGTGGGAGGAGAACAAACAAGGGGAAGATTTCTGTATCGTTCATGCAAGAAAGTCAAGACAAATCAATAAACTGCTAAGGTGCAGGGTCGAGGATGGAGGCAGTCATGAGGATCAGGGTGTATACGCAAGCAGAGTCAAAGAAAGGGGCATGTTAATGATAAAAAGTCATGTCAGAACCTTCAACCATTTGGATTGGAGGCTTGTTTGTCCAATATTTCAAATGTTAGTCTGATTCTTAGTCCTAGTCAAAAAACAAATATGGATATTTTGCAAAACAAACATTTTCAGACGCTATTTCTAACTTTCCAGGTTGCAAACAGTCTCGTACTTTTAACTGACGAAGTGTGGAGGACGAAACGCAAAACCCAACACCATGAGAGCAAAATCGACCTACACTGTAGCATACATGTCAGGGTTACCAAGCAAGCTGTAACCATGGTTACAACTAGCTTAGTAACTCTTCAGTCCATGATTCACGCCGGGCTCTTACCCTCATTGGTTTTGCGGACGATGTTGATGATCTCAGTGGGCTCCAGGGTGAGCTCGTCTGCCTGCTGGGCGATGTATTGCTCCACACACTGCACCTGAGGACAATCTGAGACACATACACAAAGGCGTAAAAAAACTGTGGGTATTAAAAACAGACAGTATTACTGTACTGTCACTGTACTCCTCACCCCAGTCCTCATAAATGACTTCATCTTCATCTCTGTCTGGGTTGGTGGGGTTGGGGAAAGCTGCCATCCACCTGTGCATGTCTGACCTGTTGAGAGAAACTGCTGTAACTTGCACTTTAAGTCTTTAATAACAGTTGTTGTAAGTTGTATTTCATTGGATGTGTAGACTGCAGGGATAAGAGTTTATGTCAAACTAAGCTACTCACTGTGAGGGAGCTTTGATCAGCCTCTCCATCATGCGTCCCTGGAAGTTTTCCAGCAGGGTGAGGTTAAAGCAGTGCTCGTAGGGGCCGCCGCTGCTCCCACCTTCATCTTGCGGCTGCACTTGTACCAGAGAGCGGTGGGCGTGGTCGAGCACCACGAAACGCTCCGCACTGCAAAAAAAGCATTTTCGTATTTCCATTCTGCTGTCACAACAATTGTGTATTAGAAACTACCCCTTTTTCTCTCGATTCTCTTTTAACACGACTTTCAGCTACATTTGAGGAAGTTTAGAGTCATTTCATGAGTGACGACACACTGTTTGAGAGTCATGATTGCTTTTGTGGTCAGTGGTCACGTTCCTCATTGTTAAAGAGGCATTTTGACAGCTTCCACAGAGACTGGCTGCAGTCTCACTTTATGGACTAAATATGAGGCCTGATGCTTATCAGTGAGATGACCACAGATCACTACCACCATCCCATAACACTAAAACCATTACTGTTAACAAGGTTAAAGATAAACCATAATTTATTCTTTTGAATGAAGGAAACAACTCTGAAACAACACCCATCCTGAAACAAATGCATAATCCTGGATTATGGAATAACTTACATGGGACAGAGTCATATATCTATAGTTTTCCAGCAAAGACTTTTTAAGTACAAGTGTAGTTTTTGGCCACCATGAATGTCAACCAAAATTTTTTGTCAAAGGACTATTTTGGCCCCCTTTTCTAACAGAGAGAGAAAAGGTATATTAACAAGCTCAATACTGGTAATCAGTCAGTGTCCTTTCACCTTACCTCTGTCTCTCTCGGTACTTCTTTTAGAGAAAGATAAAAAAGTGAAATACTTGGTATTTACAACTATTAAATCAAATTGCCACATAAGATCATTATTTAACCTAACCAGGCCTGACATAGCTTCATTAGTTTGTGAGTTTGCCGTGTTGGCAGGGCATCCCACCACATGGCATCTTTTGGGCATTTCTCTGTTGTTAACTAGCAGATGGAAGTCTCAAGGAAACACCTTCATGTGCTGCAAAGTCGACAGAGAGCAATGAATGTGCAGGCAGACTGCTCTGTTTCTAATGTGTTGGTTTCTAATTAATGTTGAATTTCAATTAGTTCTGCCTCACCCTTTCTTGGCAGCGATGATGAGCAGGTCGTTGAAGAGGAAGAGGTAGATGGGTGTAAACTTCGCCCTCATGTTGAACAGAGTTCCTCCTTTGGACATTTCCTGAAGCTCTCCTTTCTTCTCCAGATACCGTGTCTGGGAGATGATCGGGATGGCCTGGAGAAGACAGAAATGTTTACCTCTTTTTCAAAATAAATGTCCAACTAACATGTGGACAAATAGAAATCATGCACATCGTGTGTGTGTGTGTACGTGTGTTTACCCTGAGCTTGTCAAACTCCAGTGTTTGTGAGACATGAATCAACTCTTCCATTTGCCTCATTTTTCCCACCTGCGTGTTACACTCCTCAATAATCTGTGTGTGATTATGAGAGAGAAAAAAAGAAAACAGATCATGAAATAAACACTTATTTTTATTTTTATAACTCCACCTCCCTTCAGATATCATTACATACAACTGTCTCTCATTGGGAAATACTGTCAAATGTTTCCTCCCTGTTTGCACAGAGTCTGACTCAGACTGCTTTTGTCCTCACTGACACATATGAGTCACTGTCACAGTGGAGCTCAATCAATAGGAAATCTGTAACACAATGGTTGGCGTAAAATTTCCAGAGGCATGTGGAGCGCTCGTGAGTCAAATTAAATGGATTTGTAGTCAGAGGAGAGGCTGAGGAGTGAGGGGTGTTTACCTTCGACACTGAAGCTAAAGCCTTGGAGGCCGTCTGCTCCTCTTTCGTCCTCTCCTTTGTTCTCTTCAGGATGTTCTGAAACGACAAACAACTTTCTATTCCTGCAACGGACAAACAGCATCAACAGGAAACATTTTTTCCATTTAAATGCAAACCAGGTCATGAGGTTGAGGCGGGGTGTGCCCGTCCGTTTGCTTTTGGGTCAAGAAGCAGTGACGAGTTTGAGCCGTGGAGATAAAGCTGGAACGTGAGCATTCCACAAAGCAACACGCCGTGATGAACTCAGACTACTGAATTTCAATGGCTTGTATCATGAGAGGAGAGGGGTCAGTTAAACAGAATGTACTGTGGCGTTCAGTTCAGACACCTGAAAAATGAATCTAAAGGTTGCAAAGGTTAACTGCATTGTTGTCTATGACTATGACGCTGACCTCCGGAGCTTTTTTCCTCAAGGGAAAGAAAAACCAAAAGCAAACAGACACATTTCTGCTTCTTCAGTAAAGAAGTGATGGCTGAACACTGACTCAAAAACCCAAACATTAATTATTATTATTATTTTGTATTGCTTACCATATCCAACAATACATTTTCTTTTAAATTTATCAGTAGTTTAGAGTCTAGTGTTTAGCATCACACATACAAATGATGTGTGTATAATTATGCAGCACTGGAGACTGGTTTAAAAAAAAAAAAACTCCTGGAATTGTATATATATTTAAACAACAAGTTGTGGTTTTACAGGCTACCTGCTGTATTTATCGACAAACAGCAGTTGGAAATGGAGCCAAGCTTGCTGTTTACCCTCCTTTCAATCTTTATGCTAAGCTAAGCAAACTGCCTTCATGCTGGATTCATACTGTATTTATTCTTCCCTGTTCAAAGCAGCAGCTTCTCCACAGCAACATTAAACTTGTGTGCCTGTGACCTTTCTCACCTCAATGAGCATTTTGATACGTGTTATTCTCTGGAAGGGCAGCAGCAAGAAGGACATGAAGGGCAGCCGCTGGCACTGAGGAGACTCTTGGAGACGAGTGATCACTGCAGCAAACTGCCCATTGTTCTTCCTGCAGACACACATATATATACACTCAAATGAATCTTGTGTAATGCTGCAGTAATGTTTATATGTCTTCTCTTCTTTTGTGTTCCTGCAGGAAAAAGCTCAAGCAGTTAGTTTTAAGAAGACAAACTGCAGGTCCTTACATGAGCAAGGTGAAGGTCTTCTCCTGGTAGATCTGGTTGCGGACGTAGTCGATGTAAGCAGGGAAGTTGTGCTGGGCGTGGTAGTGGATTATGTCGCAGATGTCAGTAAAGACCAGATCCTCAAATATGCGGTCCTCCAGGTCTTTCAAGAACCTGTAGAGTCAGAAAGCAAATGTTTTACCACAAATAAAATGTATAGTTTTTTTTAACCATAAAGAACAACTGACAACTATCACCTGACCTCAGTCAGTTTCCTTTTCTTTCCCATCTGTTGGTATCTTTGCACAGAATACCAAGTGACCTCGTCGTGCTTCAACTCATAAATCACGTTCCTATTTCCCCATCCCTTTATCTCCCTCCATCCTTCCTTCTGCCGTTTCTCACCTCTCGCTGACCTCCCGGACTCTCAGGATGTTAGAGAAGAGGGTTTTCCTGTCTCTGATGATCATGGTCTCCTCCAGATCGCGGCTGTCCAGGAAGTGTTCGGTTAGAACTCGAAGGGATCGAAGGTAAGAGGCCTCCGATGTCAAAACCTCAAACATACTCTGCCAAGGAGAAGGTGAAGAATGTGTCATGTTTTACACAATAAGGATCTAGATAAGCAAAGCGAAGGTACACAGTATAAAGCCGGGTTTCTGCAGGTACTGTTTAATACGATTTTTTTAAGACCATTATTAAAGCAATTTAAGACCAATTTAGATCTAATGTGGCTAGGAAAAGCACAGGAACTGAATATGTGCTGCCCTCGAGCCAGATCTCATTGAACTTGCACTTTACATTAGACAAAAGTAAGTCCCACGAACATCATACAACACCTTGCTGAAATAGAAACATTTATAATAAAGGCCAAAATTGAATAGGATTGAGTACAGCATTATAAACAGACCGAAAAACTGACAGTTAAGAGAAATGGGGTAGCTCACTAATCCACGGTGACAGAACAAATAATCTATTTTTAATTAATCCTTGTAATGACTGTCATTCTTTTGCCCTCTTCTCATAGCTCAATTAAATCAAATAATGACTTGGGTTACTTCCAAAAAAGCATCACTTCCAGTACTTTAAAGGTTCCTCCTTCATGTTTGAAAGTTGGACGAGTGACTGGAAAAGCTTTCATCAACCAAGGACAGAGTCAATCAATATCATGTTACAACAGAGAGTGATACAGTGGGGCAGAGTGTGTCTAATTTTTATTAAAACAACACATTATTATTTTAAGATGCAATTTAAAATTTGATACAGCATCTCCCATTTCACTTCTGCTCCCGTCATTGATTTCTCTTCATGTAATCTCTCCTCTGTACATTAGCCTCCCTCCTGTCCTCACATCAGCCCCTCACCTCCTGGTACTTGCAGTGCTCTGGGGTGAGCAGCTCCAGCACCCCGCTGTCCCGTACAGATGGCAGGTCCTGCCACAGAGTGCTCTGGACCGGTGTGGGCACAGGGCTGCTTCTCAGTGCTCCGTTTCCAGTGCCAGCACTGGTTCCAGTCCCGGAGCGACGGGCCGTCCAGTCCATAGCGTAGTCGGCGCTAGTTTTACTGATGTTACGACAAACAGTCTGGCGTCGGATCTCTTTGGTGATGACGGTGGCGCGGTATGTCTGGTACAGTGGCTCTGAGGGGAATCAAGTCACAAATGTTCCTAACTGTAAACTCCAGTATACATGAAGTTGACACCTCTTCACCAATCAATACCACGAGTCCCCCTGCTTCAAACTGGAGCAGTGAGAGTTGTTGATTCAACAGACATTTAAGAATTTACATATTATTCTTCTATCCATACAGTTTATGTAATTGGAAATTGTGGTTCAGTCATTCTTTTTTGAAGGCTTTATATGTATGTAGTCCAAGTACAAGGGAGGATGCACTCAAAAAACTGTTGTATTGGATTGTGTCAGGTGGGACAAATGTAACAAATAAACTGGTAACTGGTAAATGATTGTGCCAGCACGAACCAGTTACTATAGTTTTGTATTTTTCAGCAGTGTTTCATTTTGCTGTAGTTAATTCTTATTTCTTTTTCAGTTAACTAAAATGTTTTTTCAGATGTTGTTTTAGTTTTTCAGTGCAACTAACCTGATCAATGTAGATCATTTACTTGTTAAAGACCATTACAGTCTGTTTCTAAGCAGATCTGAGTGTGCAGTGTGTTCCCACAGGAAATGAGACAAAGGAAACTACTCACTCACAGTAAGTGAGCACACAAAAAGTGTTTAATTTTTGAGTGTGTTGTTGGAGTACACTAAAGGACACTGCAGCTTAAATAAATTATGGGTGATGGTAACACAGCTTCAAAATAGGCAAATGTATGATTTTCCAGGAATAATATTTTTTATATGTACATCACTGTGATTTGTCTTTTTATGTTTTGTTTTCTGTTTCAGGTGTAAGCCTTACCATCCTGCAGCCGCGACTCCCAGCTGAACGAAGACTGCCTCTGGAGAGAGTCCCTCCTGACCGAGCTCCTGAAGCAGGACAGAGGAGAACGGGATCAGCCAGGGTGAGCTTAAACCATCCAACGAAAGAGTGAACACAGTTGTTGATCCCTCCAGTTGAGGCTAGTGAACCTGTATATTTTTCTTATTGTTAACAAATCCCTTAAAAAGACCAAAACCAACAATGTGCTCACCTGTTTCTGAATCCTATCTGACTTCCACACTCTCTGAGGAATTTATCCAACTTAAATCTTTTTTTAAAGGTAAAATCGTTTCATTAAACATGTGACCATTGCTGGTTTTGGTTCTAAATGATGTGATAAACAGAGAACTAGAGAATATCATCAGCCGAAACCTTTTTAAAAATGGAAGTTAGAGGAAAAGTAAGGGTCAGAGTAACAACTCACGGTTCTTCAGCTGTGTCTTCTTTTTCTCCCTCAATGCTTACATTGTCCTCTCCATCTAAAAAGTCAGGTAAATTGTGTCATCACTTTCGATTACACAGAAAATGAACAACTTGTGCATTATTCATGGCTCCTCTCAGGAAAAATAATAATGTTTGCTCTGTACAAACCTTTTCTCTGTGTTAAGGACTGCAGCGAGGCGCTGCTGAGCCTCCTGGGATCTTTCTGTGGTGGTGGAGGTGGAGGTCTGTGGGGGCTGGGGGTGGATGTTGGGGGTGGAGTGATGGCCCGCTGGGGGCTCAGCCCACTGGCAGTGGAGCTGCTGGGGGACGATGGACGCAAGTTGCGCCACTCCTCCAACGTAGGCTGTGGGAGGGGAATGCCGGCTCGGTGCACTGGAGTGAGGCTGCGGCTGTCCTGCGTCACAGGCATCCTGGGCGGGATGGCAGGTGGGACGTCGCCTGCGCTTGGAGGCGGCTCAGTGTTACCCTGGAACTCAGATGTTGGGTCTGAGGTGCTGTAGGACAGTTTAGAGCGACGGGCTGGTTTGCGAATTTTGATTAGAGGGATATCCAGTTCCTTACATGAAGGCGTGGTCTTTTTAGGAGTGGGGTCGACCGTTGGAAGTGTGGCCTCATAAATATTTTCTTCTTCTTCTTGGGGGGGTGTGTGGTGGATTTGTGTTAACTGAGCATGTTTTGGGGGGACAGGAGGAGACTGAGAGCGGTTGACAGCGAGGGTGAAAACAGAGTGGGGGCCTGGGTCAGAACGTCTCCTGTGACCCTCCGCGATTAAAACATCTAATGATTGGTGGAACTTTTGTTTACACACTTCACTCTCATCAACCACAGAAGTCCTGTCCACCTCATCCCCCACCACGCTGTCCCCTTCTACCTCTTCATCCTCCTCCCAGTCCTCCCCATCCTCCTCCCTCTGCTCTTCGTCAAGCTCATCCTCTTCTGCAACCACATCATCATCCACGTCCAACGGCACCCATACTAGCTTCATGCCAGGCCACTGGAGGTGGCACACGCAGCTGCAGTTTGGCTCGCAGCAGGGACTGAGAGGCACATGTGGACTGTGCTCCGTCTCTGCTTCACCTCCTCCAATAAGCTGAACCTCCACCTCTTTTCCATCAGGTGCTGCATCAAACAGAAGCAACACAAATTAAAGCTTTGAACTGTTAAAAGGAGAAGAAAATAAATCACAATAAACATTTTACTCATTCCCGAAGCAAACATACAGACGCTGACATCCCAGGATAAAACACATAGCTAATGGGTGTGAAGGAGCTGTTTCTCGTCCTTCTTTTTTCCCCTACATGTGCATCCCCAGTCGCTCCCTTTCATTAATGAGCTTTTTTTTCCATCCGTCAGCAATTCATCGCTATGCAAATACAGCACATCTGCAAGTGGCGTGTTCAAATATTCATGGGACATTTGGAGGGTTTCCACAAGAAAACATCCAATATTGACAAAAGGAAATGGGACAGGAGGAGAAAAGAGAATTAGGATGTGAAGGTTAAGTGGGTTAGAGAGTGAAGACATGACAGGCAGAAAAAGTCAAACCTATTTTTTTTCCACATCAGCAGCTGATAGTGATGTCATGTAATTTTGAAATATACTTTAAAAAGATGAAAAGACAAGTTTTTTGACATGTATTGATAAGGTGGATGCATTATCGTGTAATGTGGGTAAAAGAAAATGAAACCTTGGGCTGTGGGAAACTGTTGTGAAAACAAGAGGCGTCGTCAGTTCAGCAGAACCATTCACTTACAATATAGCACTTAGAATTACCATGACCTGGATGACTGACAACCTTCATCAGCTTGTTTTAGTGCCGACCACCAGGACAGAGTGCAGCTGTTTCTTAAGGCTACTTAAGGCGACTGCTCAAATCATCCTCAGCACTCAACCCTAAAAAATGGTTTTAACTGTTAAACCAGTCCAACCTGGCTGAGTTGGAATTCATGACAAGCATGAAGCAAAACTATACACAAATTGTCAATCTTCTCACTGACTGTCTTGTTTGCTTATGTAGGTCATGTATAGGCATCAGTATTAAACTGAGACAGTTTCATAACAAGTTAAAAGTTCCTATTAGTATGTTTACAGGTTGACGAGGAACAAAAACAAGGAAGTGCTATTATAGTGTGTGTACCTGAGGAAGAAACATACAATTCTCTTTCTAATCAGGCAGTGACTATAATGTCTCTTCTTTGAGTTCCTCTTTTGTCGAGTCAGGACAAAGCCCAACATCATGACACAGCAAAGTACTCCTGTGCCACTGAGCTACAGATCAAAACTGAAACAAATCTCCAAAGTTTTTTTTCCGTACTTCGCTTTACTACTTTCTACAATCACCAAGCAACTAGTAAAGAAGATAAGACATTCTCTCTCTCTTGCACACAAGCTGATCATCTGACTGACTGAACCCAATTATGTCTGTTCAGTCTGTTCAGAATAGCCAGAGGCACCAAACCTGTCAGTCAGAATAAGCAACACCCCGACTGAACTGCAGATTTAACTTTCAAACCAAGCGCTGTACATACACACTCATTTGCAGTTTTATCAGGGAGACTGACCTCTGATAGTGACCTCTGCAGTGCAACCTAAAGTATAGTTGCACTGCAGGTTGTGTGAGACTGTGACAGAAGTGAAAATGACGCTTTACCACTGCATGACAATAAACTACAATGTATTATGCCATCTGACCTCTGGTCAGCTGAATAAAAGATGCAATAAACAACTTTAAATGCTGACAGTGCAAGCTGGCAGCCAAAGTCTACAACATTTCAACTTCATTTTAAAGAAATCATGTGACAAAGCTTCCTGATGTTTATCAAATCAAGTTGGAAGAGTGACAAGGAACTTCATCATCATCATTCCAAAAGAAATTTGATAAATAATGAACTTTAGAATAAAATACAACAAGAATTATGAAGAAGCAGCAGATCAACACAGAGGACAGACACAGCATTCTGAATTGACCCTAAGATCCAAGATTAAGATCCAAGTAAACTCAACCGTACCTGATCGACCTCCTTCCACACTGATGCTGTCCCCGTCCTCTCCTCGCTCACTGTCTTTCAGCTTCTTGCTCCTCTTCATAGGCAGCGGAGGTGCCTGCTCTCCCCCTAACTGAAGCTGCAGAATGGCTCGCCTTGGTTTTGGCTTTATCGTGGGCGGCCTTTTGAACCTTCCACCTGCCTTAAATTCTGCAGTACCATTGCTGGGCTTTTCATCTGACTCTTTTGGCACTTGCTCCTGTATGCTAAACTTGTTCACGATCCTCTTGACCTTCCCCTCAGAAAGGCTTGTACTGCTGTCTGCGTCCCCTGGAGGAGGGGAGTTGGTTTGCGTTGATGGTTTTGGAGGGATCTCCGGTCTCGGCTTGGCCTCAGGTTTAACGAGTACAGGTGACGAGGCCCGTGGGGGTGCTTCCTGGACAGACATGGTAACTGGAGTCTTCTCTCACGGCGTGTTTCACTCCTAGCCCTGACCAATCAGAGGTCAGGCTTTGAGGGCAAAGGTCAATGTGAGCGTGTCATCATCACCTGATGAGTAAAGAGAAAGGAAAAGTAGCTTAAAACCAATTGGATATCATATCATATATCAAACTTTGATACAGATCATAGATTACACCTAAAAAAATGTATCAACATCGATTCAGAGCTAGAATTGACAGTCACATTTTCATTGAGGAGTTTAATGCCTTTATTAAACAGTAGAGAGCCAGAGGAGAATACAAATAATGGCCGCTGGTCAGACTTGAACTGAGGACGTTGCGATTACAAAGTGAGCCTCAAACCCTAAATTAGGGATTCTCATTCTTTTTGGTGCGGACCCCTGAAAAAACACACGATTCACTATAATTATAGTCATTTTCTCTTGCTGGAATAAACATTTACTTAAGGCAGTAAACATTACATAATACAGTACTCCATTTCAGTATAATCCTGAGATCAGACTTTGAGCTCTGCTTCAAATCTCTCTCTGTAATGAGGCCTCAGAGGAATCTGAACTTTGCACTGTAAGGGGCACATTCCCACAAATAAAGAGATAATGTAAAGACAAGTGTGTTTACTGTTCTACGAGGTGACACAGTGAAGGGAGATCCAGCTACAGATCATTGATTTTTCCATCAAAATATTCCCTGACATCACTGTGCACTTTCTTAAATTGTGATTTATTAACGACTCACAGCTGAGAAGCAGGATGTGTTAATTTATGTGCTATACCCGCGTCGCAAGCCGACATTTGAAAAGTGTCACATGATTCATGACACTGCGTTGTAAATCAATTAATAGTTAACCACTGTTTCAATACACATGTACATTTATAATCACCCCACCCTGTCCACTGTTGCCCTGGCAGTTTGAAAAGCCTGCAGCTCTCTGTAATCTTTTACCTTTCAGCACGTTTGAAAACACCCTTTGAGTATTTGCTCGCTCGGCAACATTGTCGGACGTTTTAACATTGATGTCCACTTTTAAAAATATGACCCAAATGTGCACTGATGTCATGCACTCACAGGAAACTCAATGATCATGCAACCAATCTGCAGACATGATTAGAGTGGACACACATCTGTAGCAAATCTGCCCTGCTTCTTTTAAAATTCAAACAATGAGACATTTCCATATTCAAAGTTCTCGAGTGATACAAATTAAGCCGTCAAACGTGGCACTTCTTTCAGCCAGTGGGAGTCTATAAAAAGAAATATGACGACAATCAAATGAAATTCAATTTCCATTCTGGCAGGCCAAATGGCCACGCTGCAGATACTTCTCCACATCTTTTTTTGACGTGTTAGCAACAGCTGATGCAACACCAAACCCAACAAGGCTTAGTAATCATCTGAGTCATGCAGAAAACAGAGCGGAGAGTTACTGCACTGTTTTCTTTTGTGTGCCTCTTTGTTTCTTACATCTAGTGTGTAAATGTGTTCATCAATGTCAGTGAAAGGCTCCATCAAACTTCATTAACAATTGATGTAGTGATTAGGTTTTAGGTTAACTGATGTATCATTTAGTCTACGGGGTATTTTGAATATGACAGATGCACAACAGAGACCAATCAGCAGCTGGCAGTCATATGAACCCCATGTATCTATAGACAGTATTTGCCACACTAGCTGCCGCCACTTTGCTCCAGACTGAAATATCTCAGCTAATATTTGCTGAATGGCCTGAAAAGATTTGTTGGTAAGCAAAACTGGATCGATTTCCTGTTGACGGAAACTGAGGGACGTGATCTCTGCCTGATGTAAAAGCTCTTATACGTGCAATGGTGAATGAATCAGTTGGTCCTCGTCTATGACAGTAGGTACTTTTTTAGAAATACTTTATCTTAGTGTTCTCTTTGTTCTTGTTGTTATGTATTGCTTTGTTTTGTTTAGGGTCAAGAGAGTACAGCCTTTTATCCATACAGTTAAGATTATCAGATTCAGAGGCACGTGATTCTATAAATGAAGGTCAGTGAACGCATCACATGTAGCACTACTATTCTTGGGAAAACAGTTGTTAAGGGCTGTAACTAACAATTATTTGTGAAATACATTAATCTGCCATTAATGTGAACTTTTAACTGATCATTTGTTTGGTTCGCAAAATGCCAAAAGACTGTGAAAAATGCTAATCACAAACTGAAAGTGACATTCTCAAATTGCTTATTTTGTCCAACCAGCAGTCCAAAGCCCAAACTGTTTTTATTTCCTATTATTAATGACAAAGAAAAGCAGAAAATCCTCACATTTAAGAAGCTGTAACCAGCAAATGTTGAAATTTCTGCTTAAAAAATGACTGAAACGATTAACTGATCATCAAAATAGCTTGCTGTGGCACTGCCTGAGCATTAAAAAAACAAACAATACGACTAAGCTGCATTATGGGAAATGTAGGACCCTGTCCCATGGTTTTTGCGACTTGAACCATAGGCAGACATTAACTTGGGATATCTCAGCCTCTGCTGCATCTATTTGGACCTTTATCTTTAAAATCTTTTCCACACAAGTCCCCCAACTTCATGTGAGAACAATACTTAATAGCTGGATTGCTCCTTTAATGGGGCGTTCACAAAGATTGGAGGCTGCTGCTTTTGTGTAAAGTACCACTAAATTCATACAAAGTCGTGTCTGAACAGGGTGACATTTGATATTAACCAAAAGTAGTGCCTCTTACCAGCAGGTAAACAAACCATTTCACAGATGACAAGCTACTGTTTGTTGCTTAATTGTTCCAACAAAGCTTGTTAAAGTCAACAACACACAACGACTACCCGTTTGTTATTGAGAAAGCGCACCAGCTAGTCAGACCAGTTTGGATGGCGTGCGCACGCTGCTCAGTCAGTGAGCATATAATGAAGAGACAGACAGGGTTTCATGTTTCGGTCTGACGAGAAAAATGTTTCTGGGCTGACGGATCACACCTTAAACCATTCGAACATGACAGAGCAGGAATGTACGGCACGGAAACCATTCGAGAGATTATATGAGAAAGCTACACATGCTTTAATATTCCGTCACACCTTTTCTCGTTTGGTGTCTTGATTTTCGAGTTGGTTCAAAGACACATTCATAAATCTCAGACATCAGGAAGACAGGATGACATCACTACAGCGTTGTGTGTGTGCTGGTGTGTGTCGGTGTAATGTAGGTCTTCCCAGGGTTTCGGTTTTGACCCTCTGGTTACGATCATTGTCCACGGGGTGACATAAAATCCTCAAATATTAGGGTGTGTTCACTCACAAAGCCAACACATTCGGATTGTGTGTTAATGCACTCGGAGAGACTAGACTCGAGGTTACAGTCGCTCACTGATTTCCTTTCAATTGCAACCAGACTTCATTTATCTTTTGTTTCCCTTTGGTCTATTGACCTGGTTAGTTCAATGGCTCCATCCTTCAGTCTACTGGACCTTACACACCACTCAGGCTGGGTCAGTGGGCCAGTCATTCATTCCAGTAAGTGTATTTGTCTGGGTAAATCCAATACATATCAGATATGTTGTGATCCTTTAAATCAGCGCAGCTTGAGAACAATCCTTAAGTGCTTAAAGAGGGTGTTCATCAACACAATGCTCTCCCTCAATGTGTGTGTATGTGTGTTGTACAGTAGGCCATCTGCTCTGGAGACTAATGGGTCAGTGTGTGAATAAAATGGGTAGGGGGGCTTTAAGAGAGCTACCATTGTAATACATGTGATGTGTGTGGAAGCTCCACGTTGGACAGGAAGATGGGACGGAAAAGGTGTGTCGGAAAAGGAAAACGCACGCGCTCATACACCCTCAGAGGGACAGAAACGTAGGATGGTGGAATAAAAACACAGAGGTGGTTTGGTGATACACAGATGTGCAGATGTAAACATGCTGTTTAGGTCTGACATGAGAAAATATCACAAATGAAGCTGCCAATAGTGGTCTATCCTGTTATATGTTAATTTAAGTGATAACAAAACACAACACTGAAATCAATCAAGACGAATTGAGCGTCAAGGGCAGAGAATTCATATTATGTTCAATAACAACGTTTCCCAATAACCTTATTACCTGGATCTCTTAATCGCCAATTACACTCCCTAGTTGTGTACTGCTCCCTACATTCACTACCAAAATGGGGCAAAGAAAATGTCAAGATATTCAACTCCATGATATTCTAGAGAAACACCACAAGAGGTAACCACATTTGTGTTCAGTAGGACATCGCCAATATAATATTATTAAACCCCTTGCTGTGTGTTAAAACAGGTTTCAGTACGGGAACAGGTGCCTACGGGCTCAACCGTCAAGGAAAAGCCATACCGCACCTGCTGAACTACCAAAAGTGAAGTAATCTGGTTAAAAGCATACAAGAACAGAGCAGATAACTCACCGGTGGTACTCAGACACGTCCGGCTCTTTCTCCTCAGTTATTCGGCTCTAGTGTTGGCAGTCCAACATAGTTAGCTTTGGCAAGAAAAAGCGGTTTTAGGTTAAGATCGGTCCAGGGCGCAGCTATGTTGATTTACTTCAAACTTAACTCGCCCCGCGGATAAAAAAACAAATTGTCGTTGATAAAAACAAAAACCCCTCGGACAAATTTTGCACAAGGAAGAAGCGAACCGGTTCAGTTTCTTATTGTTTCTGACAGGCTTGTTGTCTGCGCACCCACCATCCCTCTGTTGTTGTCTCCTTTGTTACCAGTAGCATGTATGAGAGAAGACAGGAGTGTAACAACCCCCCTGAGAGCAAAACCGGCCAAGTCACACGCCGCCATGTTGACAAGTTCCGGTAAGGGATTTCAAAATAAAACCTGACTAGGACTTAAAGGCCCAAAAGGTTTTTGAAAACAGGTATTCTAAGCAGTTGTCCTCTGGGTAAGGATGAATCCTACATAATGACACTTTAAAGTGACAATAGATATGTTTTTTTTAATCTTAACCATTAATGATGGGGTTTGATGATAAAGCTCTGGTTATATGTTACAGATTAACACACATCATGTTATGCCAGCCTGTTTAGTGAGTTTTAGGATTTGTTGTACATACTTTATCATATCTCTTCTATATTTTAGAAGTTCTTCCCATCGAGACTGTGCATTATCCATGTTTCACCTGCCTTAGCTCAATTTTCCATACAAACAAATACAAAATAATGTAAGAATGTTATTACATTTCGAGAAACATGCATGTTATTCAGACAACATGCATGGTCCGATTAATCCTATATAGTATAATAGGCATGCATTTATTTACTTATTGTTTCTGGAAAAAAAAACTTTTCAGTCTTTACTGTCCCACAAAAAACATCTAACAGGCTTGCAGCATTTCAAAAACAGACAAAAAGTGAGAAAAAAAGATATTAAAACATGCAAGAACAAATTAAAGTCAATATAAACTAACACATAAGCTTAGGAAATACATATAATGTCACAAGGTTGATAACAACAGACATCAAGGCTGATGAAGTGATTTAAACACATACTTACTCACACATGAGTGTTGTGAATCATACATTACATCCAAAATAATGTAAATGTCAATCTATATGTCATTTGATTTCTACTTTCGTACAATCAAACATTACATTTTTTAAATAACGTATTTGTTCCTACATCATCACCCAGAAATCTTGTTTTGGTGATTTAGCTTATTTTGAAGGGCAAAATATCACATCCGGCATTTCCTGGCAGTTAATTGTAAAATTGGTCTTGCAATTTACTAAAACCGCAGACAGTGTAACAAATCTCTGGAAATAAGCGCTTTATGTCTGGTGTGACAATAATATTCCGTTATGTTTGATTTTTTTGTTACTTATAAGGCTCAAAGCTCGTGCTCTCGAATTCCCCTTCCTGGATATCATAAAAGGATTATCTTATCTTATAATGTGTATTTTTTCAATTAAAGAATGAACAGTTTCAGTTTCAAACTGATATATACATATCACACTACCTCATTGTGAATGGTCGATTGTTCTGAGTTGAGCAGTTTCACTCATGTTAATGAACAGTGACGTCACGTGACACTACGCAATGCTTTTTTATGACCATTGCCTGTAAATGGATATGACACATTATACAGAAGACATATACACCCAACTATTTGTGATAAGTGACACGGTACATTACAGGTGCTCAGCAGAAGGTTCTTGGCCACTGCACACGTCCCGCCCCTCACCTCTGTGTTTCTCTTAAGTATCATTCTTCCACCTAGCGCCTCAGTTTGGAACATGCCTTTAAACTGGAGAAACCCTTTTCTTAAGAGATTACACTTCATATTAGATGTTTTATTGTTTTTACGAAAAAAAAAAAACAAAAAAAAAGAACTAGGAGGTAAATAATATGTTTTTGGACAATAACTTGTGGCATAAAGTTTAAATAGTTCTGCAAAATAAATAAATAAATAAAGTAATTTAAGTAAAACCTGAATTTGAATTGACTATTTCAAAATCTCTTGCTTTAAGAACATTATTTAGTAATCCAAAAGTTGAACTTACTACATCAATGCTTTGACTTATTGTCATATTGACTCACTATATCATCATTCTGACTTTTTCTCCATTTTTCACGTCACAACTCAACTTTGAATTTCAGCGTTTTCCAAATGAAACTTTTAATGTTATTACTTATGCTTACCTTACCTATAATATTTTTACCAACTATCTCATCGTTTTGAGTTTGTCGCCTAATTCCAGAGGAAGTATCAAATAATTTTGACTTTGCAACTCTATTTAATTGCACAGCTTTGCCTCAGTGTCCCCCAAAAATGTGTATACAGAAATAACATTTTTTATTGCAGTGTCATCATTCTAATTGAGCAATCCAAAGTTCAACATTCTCTCATTATTTTCAATTTTGCATCATATTTTTGACCTACTAATTGGTGATCTTAAATTCCTATTCCATTACTTGATCTAAAGTTACCTAAAAAGTCCAGATATCTACCTACTATCTCATAATATTATTAATGGTGGAGTGATAACATATATTTTCCCCTTTATATTTTATCATATCTTGTCCGCTTTCCTGATGAAACCGGCCTCCCAGTCTAATAATATTTTAATACCTGCAGGTAACTTCAGCAGTAGTATGATGCACTGACTCCTGTGGAACAGAAAGGCCATTATGAATGAGAAGTAGACCCGGTCGGTTTGACAGACGTAAGACGTTGCGAGGGCTAATAACCTCAGACATTTTGGAAATTACCGATTACAATTCAGCACATCACATATGCCATTTATCTTCTTCCACGGCTGACATTAACAGTAGAGAGAAAGTAAAATCCCGCGGACCTATTTAACTAGGATGCTCCTGTTGCGCAAAGATACTGCGGCAATTCCTTTATACTCTGCAAGTCGCAGTGCATGCTGGTATCGCTCCGCCGGCAGAGGAAATGCTCCTAGACCAATCACATCTGTGTTTACACCATCACCTGTCAAACATACACCCTCTGCTATATTTTCTCTCTGAAAGGTAGGGATATCTTGTCTATTTCATTTTCGCTTTCTGCTTAAATGTGAACTGCATGGATGAAATGAGAGAGCAGGCACGGTAGCGAAAAAGCCGGTTCAAGTATAACGAGAAGCAGGCAGGGTTAGCAAGGTTAGCGCCCCCGGAGCTAGCGATATGGAGCTGGTTGTCTATCCGCCTGGCTTGTTTTTTAGCCGATTATCAGAAAGTCCTTGCGCCTAATCATCCCGGCTGAGGTCGGAGCGCAAGGGATGCGTGTTAGCTTAGCCAGCCGAGCTAACAATTGTTTAGAACTCCTAGCATTTGTTCCATAGCGGGGGTTAACGTAGCTTTTAAGCTAGCAGGACCAGCCATGCAGTGCATCCTCAAGCTAGCGTAGACGCTCAGCTAGACAGAGAGAGAGATGCGATTAGCGGAACCGTTAGCTAGAACGGCGCACGGATGGATTAATGTCACCGTCTGTATTTCTTACTTATCTGTAGAGAGAACACATATTAAACCCTGCAGCTGACAAGTAAAGCCCATTTAGCAAGCCATTCACTGTATTTCTTTCATTTCTTTCTAAATGTGTCAGTTTCCCGCATTTCAACGTAATTGTTGGTAAACTAACGTTCTGGTGGCTCACAGTGGCAGGCTTTGGGCGACAGTTTGTTATTTTGCCTCTTTGCAAATGGTGGAGGAAGTATTGCGTTAAGTTATTAAAGCAGAAGTAGCCGCACCACAATGTACACATAGGATAGATAAAGATCCTGCATTTACAATCACCCTTCAGTAAAGTCCTGAAGCTTTAACAGCAAACTATATCTTAACGTTTCCAAAATAAAAGCATTCAACATGTGGGGGAATGAGCCCGATCTGTTGTAATTACAGCGTAATTGGATTAATTATTACTGCAGCATTCACATGAAGGTAGGTTTTTGCTGTGGTACTGTAAGGATGCATCACATTTTATAATATCTAGTTTTTGTATGCTAAATAAGTAAATATTGTTAATGTGGATTGGGATGCAGATTGAGTATAAATGTGGAGTCTTTGCATCTGAAATGTGTTGAAGTGGAAATCTAAAGTCACTTGTCAGTTAACTTACAAGTTATCCTACCTGTTTCCTCTGAAGTAGGTGGTTAGAATCATCTTTCATATCCCCTCTCAGCTTGATCCAGTTCTTCTCTGAAGCTGTGGGATGTTTTCACTAGGAGCAGTATTTAAACCCAAGATATCCATCTCCATCGATTTTTCTTTTTTGGCTGCACCGTTTCATCCAATAGAAATATTCCACATTTGTTGTATCATTCTATACACATCTGAGACTTTCGCCTGGCGTATTTGGTGTCTTTGAAATGCTTTGGAGCTCCACTGGATTTTAAAACAAAGTTGGCTCCGCAGCATGAGCTTGTAATGTTTCAAACTGCCTGCTGTCAGGCTTTTGTTTTTCTCCCCTGTGATCCCAGTGTGAGACTTCCACGCAAGTGAGGGGAAAAGGAAGAGATTTACTCTTGAATTTCTTGTTCGGCCAAATTTGTGGAAACTATTAAGGAGGGATGATGGGGCAGAGAGATGTGGGGAGGGGAGGGGAGGAGAAAGGAGGAGAGTGAATCAGATCCAGACAGTATAAGGTGCAGTGCAGTGTGGGTGTCTACAGTATTAACCCGGCCTCCGTGCTGTAGAGCTTTTTGATTTACAGTGTTCACTTTCCACTCTCTTTTCTCTCTTCTCCTGTGCACCCAGGAGCTCAAACACACACTCACACTGAAGCGCCTACGGTAGCAGCTAACTGGACGGACTCTCTGGCAATTGACCTTTTGCAGGTAAGCCTGGGCTTCACTTTGCACAATACAGTTAGACAAAGCTACTCCTGCTCGATCGGATCTTTAACTTAGTGGTGCTGTATGCTGCAGCATTTCCCACAAGATTTGTAAGACTTGCACTTTTGTTTTAGACATTTCTTTGCTTTATAAATGGCAGGAGTGTTTCTCACGTGGCAGCTCCGATATGAATACACACTGGGAGCACATAATGATATTTCAGGAGAAGTGATCCGAGGGGAACATTTTACAGATCTTAGATAATAACACAAAGTCGCTGTTGTTGCTCAGCCAGAAGCATCACACAGCGAGGGAATGGATTTGCACGACTGTTCATGACTGAGAACAACATCAGAGATATCAAGCAAAAACTGTTGGGTCAAAAAAAGCAATGCCTTTAACAGCTCAGCCATCATTTTTAGCATGGCTTTCATCTGAAATCTAGAAAAAAAAAACAGGAAAAGAGGAAGAGATCTAAGACCTCTTTCCTCCATCGACTGTTAATTAGAGAACAACTTTACGGCTTTCTCGTAAATGTCTGCTTTTGAGCATTCTAATGATTTTTATTTTATTGCTGCACCAGCAGTTGGTCGCCATAAAAACACAATTTTCTCTCTGGATCACTGTCTCTGTGTGCTAATGAAACATGCACAGTCAGACTTTGATGTCTTTGTGTTTTATTTTATTTGAAAAACTGCTGAGGGAAGTCCCACGGTTGAATAGATCCTGTGATTTTGTATCACAAGGAATGCCAGCAGCAGTTGTTTTTAGTATCCTCTTAGTGTGTGACTTGTGATAAGCCTGTCCCTGAGGCTGTGTGTTTGTCTATGGCGTGTGAAGTGTTAATTGGAGCATCTCAGGTGTAACGTGCAGCACTGGTGCAGTGTAGCAGTGGCACAGAGGCAGCCTCAGTCTTCTGGGAATCTCGCCTTGCGATCCTAGAGAATTACACACTGTGCAATCGAGGGAGGAAAAAAGAACATATATAAGAGATGCAGGCTTTTTGCTGTTTGACCACCCAGTTAGTTTTTTTTAATTATCATGCAGATACAGCCACTGATTTCCTCTTCACATGTGATTCTTCACCCCCACTACCTTTTTTCATTCTTCATCTTTCCCGACCTCTCTGTCTTTAGTGGAATAGCGGAATAAGTCTTGAACCATGAGCTCAGTGGCAGTGTTGACCCCGGAGAGCTTTGCGGAGCATCGCAGTGGCCTCAAGGACCAGGAGATTACAGGTACATCCATCTGTCAACTACATACCTTACCATACCATTATAACTCCTCGTGAGAAGGGTTCTCACCTCACTAGCCACTTACTAGCCCAGGAGATCAGGCCAGTGTATTTTTATTTTCTCTCTTACTTGTCATTGTATTGATTTCTTGCGCTGTATGCGATTGTACTTTTTCCTCTCACCATTATCCCCATCTCCCTCCCTCCATCTTTACCTTCATCCTTGCCTTATTTATCTTTGTCTCTTCGGGGCCAGGCTGTGTCCCGGAGGATGAGGCCTACATCCCCACCTACCTGGAGGCCTTCCCTCCGCTGCCGGAGAAGGGGGCACCAGGGGAGAAGGCTGGGGAGCCGGTTTCAGCATGGGGGAGCAAGATCAGGCCCATCAAAGCCTCGGTCATCACCCAGGTCAGTAACCACATAGTTAAACACAAGCAAAGTCATTGTTGACAGTTTCTACTTCGCAGAACTGTTAATTGCTCAGCTCTTTTGACATTTTTCTAATAGTATTAACATCGGCTGCAGTAGAGCTGGTAAAAAAGAGAACACCTGGTACAGTAAAAATAACTAAAAGAAGACACCACCTCCTCCTCCTCATCTAACCTGTAAGAGCGTCTATGCGTAGGTGTTCCACGTGCCCCTTGAAGAGCGTCGCTACAAGGACAACAGCCAGTTTGGTGAGGGCGAGGAGGCCAAAGTGTGCTTGGACATCATGCAGCGGACGGGGGCCCACATCGAGCTGTCCCTGGCCAAAGACCAGGGCCTGTCCATCATGGTCACCGGCAAACTGGACTCGGTCATGAAGGCACGCAAGGAAATCGTAGCTCGTCTTCAGACGCAGGTAGATTCACCTAAGTGGTTTGTGTTTATAGTTTGTCATAACAGGTTGGCTGGTGTGATGCAGAGTGCATGGCAAGGGTGTTTTCTTCACTAGAGCAATTGAAAATGCTGCCTTTTTTAGTCCTATTGACTGTTAAACTGGAAAAAAAGTTTTTCTCCTCAAAGTCATAAAAGAAAGAGTGGGGTTTTTTTTGCATAACCTTTATTTTCAGTGGAAAAAAGACCCTCCCTTATAAGTGAGCCGAGTAACATCATGAAAAGTAACAATAAAAACATGAACATTACACTTTCTGGGTAATAATTATTCATGTTTTAGTCAAGACCATTGTTGCAAATCAAAGTTATACTGACAATAATCCAGAAAGTTGGTTTTCCAAGTACGCAAAAATAAAATGTATGCAGTATGTTGCTTTTACATGAAACTATGATTTAATTTGTAAATTGCAGTCATGAGATTATCACCAAAGTTGATAGGTCTAAAGAGAAATCTTAACAGACTTTCTGTATAAATAAATGTTAAAAGTTGAAACAGACGACTTTTTCTCTGCTTAGCATTTCCAATTAGTATTACTGTTGGCGCCGCTGTCACAAACTGGATCTCTTTTGTTTCCCTCTACAAACAGCACATGCAAAAACACGAGTTTATGAACTAATTTAGTTTTTAATGGAGAACATGAAAGCGCATAGAAATGAAACGGTGCCTGGTGAGAATTATGTGATAATACATTTGTGCAGGCACATCGTGTGCTGGTGTTGAACAGTTTGTATTTTTAGGGATTACACATTCTTTTATTTTGGAGCCTGAGTAACTCAATTTCTTTTAAGTGACTGAAGTTTAAAAAGCAAGATTCAGAGGAAGTTTTTTGTCCCCAATGTGAATCCACTGAAAAATACCACTGGGTAACAGATGTTTTTATGAACAAATACTCAAAGTGGACCGATGAATGAGACCAGATAAGTGTTAATGTGACTGTTACTTTTACTGGTAATTGCTGGTCATTTTAGAGGATCCAAAGATAGAGTTAGTTTTAGCTGCAACTTCAACAACTCCTTCTGCGCAGGCCGGCCGGTTTAGGACACAAAGTAGAGCTGAAAAATGACCGTCAGCTCCCTGGGGTGAGCTGGCGGCAAACATGCTGATTTCCACTTGAATTGGTACACTGAGGTCCACCTGTTTAGCTGAGCTGCAGTTATTGATACAAAACATTCTGTCGTCCTTGCAAGGTCGAAGGCTTTTGTTGTTGTTTACTTACTGAAAACTATTTCAATGTTACTGTTAAGATGCATCCAATTACAGTCCTACTGTATTTCTGTGGATATGTCTAAACCTTAACTCCTAAGAGAGATCTGTATAATGCAAATTGAATCACTTCAGGGGAGATAATGTGCTCTGCTCCAATAAATTACTGCCATTGTCCACTGTGTAACAATCGAATGTATATCTCACTTTCTCCTTCAAACTTTCTTCCACTCCACCAGGCCTCAGCGACGGTCGCCATCCCCAAGGAGCACCATCGCTTTGTCATCGGTAAGAACGGCGAGAAGCTGCAGGAACTGGAGCTGAAGACTGCCACCAAGATCGCTATTCCACGTCCCGACGACCCCAGCGCCAACATCCGCATCACCGGCACCAAGGAGGGCATCGAGAAGGCTCGCCACGAGATACTTCTGATCTCTGCTGAACAGGTCGGCCATGGGCTCCGTTTGCGTTTCACTTTATTGCCTCTGGAATCAGTCAAATCATCTTCAGCTTCTTGTAAAACCACCGTTTACATATTCTATTGTTTGCCGACTGCCCCTCCTCACCTACTTGCCAGGACAAGCGAGCGGTGGAGCGTCTCTCCCTGGAGAAGGCCTTCCACCCGTTCATCGCCGGCGCCCACAACCGCCTGGTGCAGGAGCTGAGCCAGGAGACGGGCGCTCGCATCAGCATTCCACCGCCGAGCCTGCCCAAGGACGAGATCGTCATCACCGGGGAGAAGGAGGCCGTTGCTTTGGCGCTGAACCGCATCCGAGCCATCTATGACGACAAGGTGCGTCTGTTGGGGATCTCATATAAACTCATTTACTTAACTAACCTACCTGTGTTCCTGATTGAGTTTAGAATTGATTTTTAATGTTTGAGTCATTTTTGAAAGCGATTAATTGTTAAGCAACAGCAGTATCATATTTAATCTAACTGCAGCCTAATGGAGTGTCCTGGAGGACTGATGGTAAAGGCACATATCGTATGACTGCAGTGTTCACGGTTCGATTCCTGTCAGGGACTTTTGTTTCACCTCTGTCTAACCTTTTGTTTGCTGTCTCTGTTCTCCTCTGTCAAAAAAAATCCTGAAGTCATCCGAATCAAAAATGAAATAGTTGATAACTCAATTGCAGCGAGGGCAATTAATCTTTACCCCTACAACTTACTAAATTACCTTTGACTGTTGCTGTCATTTTTGCTATCCTTCTGTTTGTATGGTATGGTCTCTCAATAACTATGTTATTTAAATCAGCTTGTGTCTTTTGAATCAACATTTCAAAGCATTTATACCTTTAGAAATCTCAAAATTGGCATTGTGAGCTAGTGGTGAGCAAACTGATGATTTTAGATCTTAAAGGCGTTCACAATCTACTTTTTAGGTGATTTGCAGCGATTGCAATATTTAGTGTCCTCTTAAACCCTGTTCACACAGGACTAGTATATCAACTGGGTACTTACAGTAATTTGAATTAATTGCAAAGGATGTCTGTGATTTGGACAGTAAAAATTCCACCGGATATTACCTACTATGTTTCGCCAAACACAGACGACATGTGCTGATGTTAATCCCGTGGGAATCAGCATGTTGGCTACTTTGGATTCTATTTTGTTTAACATCTGTTTTATGTTGTCGGACAGCTGAAAATTATTAGATTTGATCTCGGCTCTTAATAGAATGAACAGCAGTCATATATATGTATATATACGGTTGGATCTATTGATGCAGACTTCACATAACCTCACTGTTTGGCAGATCTGAGCTGTCTGAACAAACCAATAGGTGAATGTAGCCAACACGATGGCAAAGCTGATTGGACTGATTACTTCTTGTGGCTCTTCCTTGGCTGAAGTGTTGTAAACAATGCAAAGACAATTTAGCAAGCAGCATGACAAAGGAAGAGCGTGTGCCAAAGAAGAAGTATCTTTAATATGGAGTTTTCAGTTGTGTCTGGCTACAGTCTACAGAGTGAGTCAATTTGTGCCAGTTTTTTAGTCCCTGCTACCCAGAATGTTTGTGTGAGCGAGCTGACCTCATCTGTAATAAAACTGTTTGGCAGAGTCAGACAAACTGTGGTGGTTTTGAAACGAGTAGGCTTCATTATTGTTTCCAACAGTGGTGTTTTATTTTTCTACCTTCCCTCCAGAAGTTAACAAGACTCTGAATAAAAGATGAATGGATGAAACCTGGAGAGGATGTGTGTGTTTGGGAGTGTGTGCCAGATGAGCGCTGGTGATAGGCAGGCCGGAGATAATGTGGAGGGAAAATTGGATTTCACTGGAGGACAACAGGATGAGAATGCTAATGTCATTTAGTAATGACAAATACGTTTTCTCCTTTTGTCTTACCGCCGCTCAGTCCCCCTTTTCTTTACTCAGGCCATCTTTTTTCCCCTCCCGCTTCCCATCTTTCATTCCTCTTTCTGTCACCTGGCATGTTCCCATCCATCCCTCACCGTGCTCCTCAATTTCCCCCATTTCCTCCCACCGCCCTTCCTCTAACCGCTTGTTTATCACGTCTAATCCTCTCCCCGCAGAAGAGGAAGACCACCACCATCTCCGTGGAGGTCAAGAAGTCTCAGCATAAGTACATCATAGGTCCGAAGGGCAACACCCTGCAGGAGATCCTGGAGGCCACGGGGGTGTCGGTGGAGATGCCCCCTCTTGACTCCAGCTCAGAGACCATCATCCTCAGGGGGGAGCCCGACAAGCTGGGACCGGCGCTCACACAGGTGTACGCCAAGGTGAGGAGGAGGAGGAGGAGGAAGGAATGATGGAGAGAGTCATACTCAGGACGGATTTTCTCTTTTTATTGGGGTATCAGTCTGAGAGAAAGAGATTTCAGTGAGGTTGTGAATTTTAATTAGATTTGAACTTGTGAGCCTTTTGTCCCCCGTGCAGGCGAAGAGTGTGATGGTGGTGGAGGTGACGGCTCCGGCCTGGCTGCATCGCTTCATCATCGGCAAGAAAGGACAGAACATCGGACGGATCACACAGCAGCTACCACGGGTAAGAAGAGAGATAATCAGAAACCAGAGATTAAACACAAAAGTCTTGTTGTTGTTGTTGTTGTTGTTGTTGTTTGTGTACTTCTTCTTCTTCTTCTTCTTCTTCTTCTTGCAATATACAGAATACTTTTAGAAGGATAAAGGTTGTGATACCTGTAATACTAAGATGAGTTCGTCTTTATGTGTGTGAAGGTTCATATAGAGTTTACAGATGGCGAGGAGCGCATCAGTCTGGAGGGGCCAACAGAAGAGGTGGAGCAGGCCCAGGCCCAGATACAAGAGATCATCAAAGACCTGGCGAGTACTCACACACACACACACACACACACACACACACACTCACAGACATGTGGACAGCTGATCTGAAGAGCATGTGAATAATGCATAAAAAGAATCTTATCTCCAGGAGAAATTTGAAGATATGTTTCAAGCCAAAATGCCAGACACTCCTGATGGCTGCAGCTGTTCAAACATGAGGGTTTACTGCTTTTATGTGTTTAGATCCTTGTAATCTTAATATCTTTGTGTTTTGAGCTGTTGCTCATGAAATACAGTAATTGTGAAGATGTCATCTTAGGGCTTTTTTCAACGATTTTCTGACATTTTATAGACTCAACTGTGGAGCAAATTATAAAGGAAATAATTCACAGATAAATCGATGAGCATTAACTGCAGGCCTACACAGGATATTTAGTACAGCTACAGGTTTAATGTTAATTACTTGCATTGAAAATGTTACAGTCAAACGCTCCATTAAAGTAAAGACGCTTGGAGAAAATAGATCCAGATTTGAGTTTCCTCAGTAGAAATTCAGTCATAAACCTTAAATCTGCCCCTCTGTTTGCAGCTTGTGAGGATGGACTACACTGAAGTCATCATAGACCAGCGTTTCCACCGACACCTTATCGGGAAGAATGGAGCCAACAGTGAGTATACTTCAACACAAAGTATACAATATGAGTTCATGAATATTAGGCCTTAAAAAACATCAAATAGTCTTACTTTTGAATTTGTGAAGTATTTATTTCCACAAACGCTTTATCTAGTTTCTTTTTATCAACTGTTTCATTTCTTTTTGTGAAAACAAGTGAAGCTCTTCTGGTGAAAGTCCACCTTTCTGATTGTCTTTAAAGCTACCGCTGAGCTTAGTATCTTAGTATCGGTGCTTTTCTCCACCCTCAACACAGTCAATCGGATCAAGGAGCAGTACAAAGTGTCGGTACGGATCCCCCAAGACTCTGAGCGAAGCGGCCTGGTCCGGATCGAGGGAGATCCTAAAGGAGTCCAGCTGGCACGCAGAGAGCTCATCGAGATGGTCCAGAGAATGGTACGAAGGTTTAGCTCGGCTCATTTATTCATTCTCGTGGTCGCCAACCTACACACACATACAAACTTTATTTCCCATTTCCAGGAAAACGAGCGCACCAAAGACCTGATCGTGGAGCAGAAGTTCCATCGGACAATCATCGGCCAGAAGGGAGAAAAAATCAAAGAAGTTCGAGACAAGTTCCCTGAGGTGAACGTTCTCCTCGACCCTTACCGCTCTTTATCTCGCCTGTTCATCATTGTGAATTTGTTTTGATCCATTTTTAATTTAATTCAACAGAGTGTTATCTCATCTACTTCCAGGTCATTATCAATTTCCCCGACCCGGCACAGAAAAGTGACATTGTCCAGCTGAGAGGGCCGAAGAACGAGGTGGAGAAATGCGCCAAGTTCCTCCAAAAAATCATTGCTGACCTGGTACGACCCCCTGTTATCTCTGTCTTAGACTCTTGATCTCTCTGCACCTCTCTGCACTTGACTTCACAGCAGCTGTCTCTCTTTTATAGATTGAGAACAGCTTCTCGCTCTCCGTACCCATCTTCAAGCAGTTTCACAAAAACATAATTGGCAAAGGCGGCGCCAACATCAAAAAGGTGAAACCTTGAATTGCATGAAGATTTGAGCTGTCGTTCTTAGATACTGTGGTCAGAGCATATGTTCCAGTTTTGTGAGGCACGAAACGACAGATGTTGTCAATGCCCCCAGATCCGCGAGGAGACCAACACTAAGATCGACCTGCCGACGGAGAATAGCAACTCCGAGATGATCGTCATCACAGGCAAGAAGAGCAACTGTGAGGCAGCCAGAGATCGAATCCTCGCCATCCAGAGAGAACTGGTGAGAGACGTCACACTGTTTCTGTTAAAACTCACAGGAATCTCTGAGCAGAAGTAGATTTTTTTCCCTTGTATTTCCTTTGTATCCTTTGTAGTTTTCCTTTGCTTAATGGAATAAGTTTGATTCCAATTTAACCACCAAATTTAAATTAATTCATTAAAGTTAAGAGTCTGAATATTTGTTGTAATATTCCTTTATATATCCAGAAGAGACAAGGCAGAGGACATAATGCCACAAAAATGGCTGTCTCTCATCTCCCTTTTTCCTCTCATCGTCCCTTCAGGCCAACATTAAGGAGACAGAGGTCACCATCCCTGCCAAGCTGCACAACTCTCTGATTGGCTCTAAGGGCTGCCTTGTGCGCTCCATCATGGAGGATTGCGGCGGCGTCCACATCCATTTCCCCTCCGAGGGGTCCGGCTCGGACAAGGTCACCATCAGAGGGCCCGCTGGGGAGGTGGAGAAGGCCAAGAAACAGCTGCTGCAGCTGGCTGAGGAGAAGGTGGGTGCAAGCGGGGAAAGAAAAGTTTGCAGTGAATGAATGAACAGAAGAGGTGACAGAGAAGTGAGTGTCTGACATCCCGCCGCTGTTCCTCTGTCCTCTGCAGCAAGTCAACAACTTCACAGCCGAGCTCCAGGCCAAACCAGAGTATCATAAGTTCCTGATTGGCCGTGGCGGGGCCAATATTCGCCGCGTGCGTGACAGAACCGGCGCCCGCATTATCTTCCCATCGCCGGATGACACAGAGCAGGAACTGATCACCATTGTAGGAAAGGAGGAAGCTGTCCGTCAGGCCCAGAAGGAGCTGGAAAGTCTTGTGAAAAACCTGGTAACACCTGCATCATTCCTTGTTTTTAAATGTGTAGTTTAAACTTAGAGCTTCCTTAAATAAAAAAAAATCTCTTTCTCTACTTACATATCCTCCACTTACCACATTCCTGTCGTCCTCACTCTCCAGGACGACGTGGTGGAGGACAGCATGGTCGTAGACATTCGCCACCACCGCCACTTTGTGTGTCGGAGAGGCCAGGTGCTGCGGGAGCTGGCGGAGGAGTACGGCGGAGTAGCTGTTAGCTTCCCTCGCACGGGGACCAACAGTCAGCGGGTCACTCTGAAGGGAGCCAAGGACTGCGTGGAGGCCGCCAAGAAACGCATCCAGGAGATCATCGAGGACCTGGTGAGGAGTTAATCATTACAGACTGAAATTCATTCCATTACATGTTTGTTTATGATCTCGATATTGTGACAGAATTGTTTTTTTCCTTTTTTCAGAGAAAAACTTATTAGGGTCATTGTGGGTTAAAACAGAAATAATTACAGAACTGTGGGCAGAGTGTAATATTGGGGAAAAAGGGAAACTTCAACTAAGAGATTAAAGTGGTAATTAAGTTTAGATTTGACATTATAAATTCAAGAGAAACTCCAAAGTTTCTGAGATTAATTAAATAAATTTAACAGGAAGAAACTCAGACTTATCTTGTTCTTTTTCATTCAGTGTTCTCAGAGATTAAAGGTGTAAATTTACAAGAAAAAAAAATACTTTTTCAACATTACAGTGAAAAAATCCTGGATATTTTCATTGATAAAAATGAGAAATTCTCACCATATTACAAGCATCCAGACTTTAAAGAGGCCTTGCTGTGAACTGGACTTGGTAATCTTTATTTTATTACTTAAAATATTTATAATGGCCCAAAAATGACAAGAGACAACTGTATGGATCAAAGTCAGCTCAGTCAAAAGAGTTGAATCTAATTGCCATTAGTAGCTGCATTTTACACATCAGGCAGGATCGAACATGTAATGCTCGATGATTTTACTGAACTTGTCGCGATGTGTTTTCACCGTCAGTGCTGTTGTTACCCAGCTGTCTCCTCTCTTGCAGGAGTCCCAGGTGAGCGTGGAGGTGGCCATCCCTCAGCGCTACCACCGTGCCATCATGGGGCCCAAAGGCTGCCGCATCCAGCACATCACCAGGGAGCACGAGGTCCAAATCAAGTTCCCCGAGAGAGACGACAGCGCTGCAGGTCAGAAACAAAACAAACAGGAGAAGTTCAACTGCAGCTGTGACAACATCACAACACTGTCACTTTATCTTATACTTCATCTTATGATAATTGACTCCAGTGTGGCAGTTAGTGTTTACATCTGTGTTTAAATTTAACAGGTCAGGAGGCTTCACCACAGGAAAACGGTGAGGTCAGCCCAGACGCAGAGTTCGTCCCCCGCAAGTGTGACATCATCACCATCTCTGGGCGAGCAGAGAAGTGTGAACTGGCTAAAGCCGCCCTGCTGGTAGGCGCCACTGCACTTCTGCTTTTTTCCCCCTCCAGCGTCCGTTTCCTCAATAATAACCCTGCTTCCTCCTTCAGGCGCTGGTGCCCATAACTGAGGACGTCGAAGTCTCTTATGAGCTTCATCGCTACATCATTGGCCAGAAGGGCAGCGGGATCAGGAAGATGATGGAGGAGTACGAGGTTAGTTTACGCTCTCCTCTGCCATCTACTGGCTGAGAGACCTTTCACACCTTTAATTTGTTAAATGATGAAAATTGGTGGTAGTGGTTAATTGATTGTTTGATTGATTGTGTGGATTCGCAGGTAAACATTTGGGTGCCGCAGCCAGAGAAGCAGCTGGATGTGATCAAGGTGACGGGCCTGGTGGCCAACGTGGAGCGAGCCAAGCTGGGTCTGCTAGAGAGGGTGAAAGAACTGCAGGCCGAGCAGGAGGACAGGGTAAACACAGATGTGTTTTCTCCTGAACTGACTTTGTTCTTGTTCAAACAACATATGATAATTCTCATTAGATAGGTCATATGGAATGAGATATTTCCATCTCTGGTGCCCGGTCTTCTTTTCAGGCCCTGCGCAGTTTCAAGGTAACCATGTCTGTAGATCCAAAGTTTCATCCCAAGATCATCGGCCGCAAGGGAGCCGTCATCTCTCAGATCAGGAAAGACCACGACGTCAGCATCCAGTTCCCCGACAAAGGAGACGAGCAGCAGGTGTGTGTTACTTCTGTATTTTGGGATCATGTTTCCATAAAATCTTTTCCCTTGAAATATCTCTTTTGATTGTATTCCCTCTTCTACAACCCACTTCACATGTTCTCCTCAGGACCTGATCGTGATCTCGGGGTACGAGCGTAACGTGGAGGAGGCGCGTCAGGCCATCCAGCAGCTGGTGGCCGAGTTGCAGGAGATGGTGAGCCAAGAAGTTCATCTGGACCCGAGGACCCACGCTCGCATCATCGGAGCCCGCGGCAAAGCCATACGCAAGCTGATGGAGGAGTTCAAGGTCAGGAGTGTTATTCCCTGCGCGTGCCTAACTATCGGACCTGTAGTTTTGCGCTATTTCAACCTCTTGTTCTTATGCCCAGGTGGATATTAGGTTCCCTCAGCCAGGCTCCGACGAGCCAGATAAAGTGACGGTGATGGGCCTTCCAGAGACCGTCGACAACGCCATCGACCACCTGCTGAACCTGGAGGAGGAATATGTGAGTCCACAATGTCGCAGTAGTCGCACACATGTTCAAGTCAGTGCTGTGTCCTGGTACTAAAAGCTGATTAGCTTGAGTGTCTTACAGAACTTTATAGCTCAGGACAAAAAGAGTAAGAACAGTTAGGTGACGTATAGAAAAAGTTCCTGGATTGTTTGAAGAACCGTTTCTTTCTCCTCTCTCCGTCTCTCTCAGATGCTCAGCGTGACGGAGACGGAGACCTTGGCAGCGTACATGAAGCCTCCGTCTCGCTATGGAGGGGGAGGCGGAGCGGGAGGATTTGACGACGGCAACGGGGGTCCAGCTAAGGGCTTCGTGGTGCGGGACGCCCCCTGGAACGCAGCAGGGAACAAGGTTGGATGTGCTTATATTTTACCTTTTGACTTATTCATAAACGTATCGGGCACACTGGTCCAAGGTCAATATATTACTAGATGTATCTTACTAAATTGGAATCAGTTTGGGAACAGGCGATGGGTTAGAGAAGAAGTTTTAAATGTTTCAGAGAGATGGACTTCATGTTTTGTAGACTGAGTGTCATATTTGCTCATTTTTCAAGCAAAAAAGTCAAACATTTGCTGGTTTCAGCTTCTTTAATGTGAAAATGTGCTGCTTTTCTCTGTGATGTATGATAGTAAATGAAGTGTCTTTGGGTTTTTGACTGTCGGTTAGACAAAAGAAGCAATTTGAAGACCATGCTTTGGGCTCAGGGAAGTTCACAATTCACAATTCGGCATATTAATCGATAATGAAAATAATAATTAGTTGTAGCCCCGATATTTAGTCACATTTTATTACAAAGCCTCAGAGTTTTCTGCCCTGTTAAAACATAGTCACTGCACTATACTGTTCACACAAACCCAACACTTTCAAATGAATCATACAGACTTTCATTGGACAGAATCTTTTAATTTCTGGACGATGCTTTTATTTTGAAACATTTGCAGTGAGTTGCACAGTTGAATCACTGTGCTTCAGTTGTATCTACTGCCATCTTGTGGCACTTTGACTAAATACATTTTTGGGGGGCGGTTAGCGCGCACAGCCGCGATACTTCCTCCCAGCCTTTGTTTGGACCGTCCTGAATTCTTCTGCATCAACCCTGCCCTCCACCAGCTTTTATCTGAGGACATTCAACATTATTTCAGTGTCTCAGACATTCTGGATCTGTTTGTTCCAGGCTCCTGACATGAGCAGTGCAGAGGATTTCCCCACATTCGGGACCGGCGTGGCCCTGAAGCAAACGTCCGTCTGGGGTCCCAAGAAGTTCTGAAGTTGCTCATCTGGAGGACAGAAAAAAAGAAAAAAGACAAAAAAAAACAAACTTCTGTAAAGTAGACGACGAGAGAGAATATCTCTAGTCAAATTGCTGCTCGCCTTCCTCCCTCCTCCTCTTCCTCTCCTTAGTGACTTCCCCTTCGTCTCTCCCTCTCTCTGTAAACCCCCCTCGTACCGTCCTCCCACAACTAGCTCCAATGAATTCTGGGAGAACTATCCCTTTCTTTTTTTTTTTTCCCCTCATCTGTCTTTCTTCTTAGTACCTCCTCCTCCTCCTCCTCCTCCTCCTCCTCCTCCTCCTCCTTCCTACTGAGAGAGGGAAAAAACATTGAGCGCTCTCTTCATGCTGTCCCGCTCTGCCTCTCGGTTGCACCACCCCTGCCGGTCATGCTGAAACATTTCAAAAACTGCCCCCCATCTTTCCGCCTCTGACTGCCGGTTCACCTTACTGCAGCGCATCAGAAGCATTTAAACTCTTCAAAGTCAGCTGAATGGGGGTCGAAGGAGCAGCGGGAAAGCAGGGCGCATATCCAAGTGAATTGAATCTTGGATTTTTAAGCTCATAAACGGAGGGGAGTTCATAAAACACTGACATCTTTTAAGGTTGTTTTTCTCGTGGTTTTTACAAGGAGGTTTTGTGTCGGCTCACCTTTTCCAGTCACTGATGTGGTGCAGCAGGTGAGGCAATGAGGTGTGTGTGTGTGTGTGTGTGTGTGTGTGTGGGTGTTCAAGAGAGGTTTTTTTTTTTTTGTCACCCACAACTGTTAGTACATCCCCATTTTATTTATGTCGGAGCTGGGAGCAAAAAAAAACAACAAAAAAACAGCTGCTGTAGTCGACTTTTTCTTTCCCTGTTTGAATTTCAAAGATGTGGAAGCTCTGCGCCGATCGTTTGTAATGAATGTCGTTTTTGTCACAACTGTTTTATTTATTCGAAAATGAAAAAAGGAGCCATTTTATTTGAAACTACTGTGATCATGCTTTTTTTTTTTCTTTTTTTTTTTCTTTTGGGGTTTGTTTTTTTTATATAAAAGCACCCACTGTAGCTTGATGCTTACAACCTTCTGTTTAGGAGTGAATGCTGCTGTACGTCAGGGTTTGGGCACATGTTAACAGTTGTTATTATGTGTAAGTGTACAAAGAACTTTGGCTATTTTTTTAAACTGTGTGGGATTTCTTTTGTTGTTGGTTTCTGGCATATTTGGAAGACTATGTATGTATGTATGTATGTATGTATGTATGTATGTATGTATGTATGTATGCGTGTGCGTGTGGAAGTTATGATGTATATTTGAATGAAGCTGAACCAAACTTTTACACCGTCTCTGTCCCTGTGTCTCTCTTCTCGGAGCTCATTTATTTCGAGGTTTTTTGATACTCTCAGCTCGTCAGTAACACTGGATTTTTACTGTCGACACGCACAAAGCGCTGCTCAAAATCTGCCCCCCCCATCTGCAAAACTAGCTCAGTATCCTCAGCTGCTTTGTACAAGTGCTTCAAGTGTTATTTTGTGATATTTTGTAGCAAAAACCTTTGTTGCCCTGCATTCCTTTTATCTATTTCTGAGATTTAAAGCGACACGTCCTGAACCAACTGACCCAGATTTCAGTCAGTTTAATCAAAAGTTTCCTCAGAAGAGTTAATAGAAAAGTTTTAAATAATATGCTTATTTGCTTTCTTTATTAGCATTAACTGATGATTGTTATCACTTTAAAATCTGCATGATTGGCAGAGAGCCAGGAGATGGTGAGTTTAGCTAGGCATAAATCTGGAAAATACGCCTGTGCCTCTGAAAATAACAACCTGTGGTATTAGAAGTTATGTGCTGGAACTATTTCTTTTCAGGCAGCTGGGCGCAAGAGTTAACCCTCCCTAAAATTTTTTTATTTTTTTTAGCTTTAGGAACAGGAAGTATTTTTGAACTTTTCGCCGTTTCCCAGCCTCGTACTTGAACTCAGCACTGAGTGTGTGACTCTGCAATACAGTCTCGCAGTGCTGCAAATTCAGAATGGCATTAAAGTGGTGGGTTGTATTTCTAAAATGTACATTTTGGATCTCACAGATGCCTCGTGTCTGCCTACAGTGATATGATATTTGCAGGGAGCGAACCCACCGTTTGAAGCCCACATCTCCACATGTCTGCCTCAATTCTCTGCTGTGTGAAGCCTCCTGCACAGCCGCTGGAGGATTTCTTCTTCATTGAGCTGCGCCAGGATTGGATTTTGAATGTTTTTCGCCTCGGGCATACACTGTATCCATCTGTGCAGACAACAGATATCTGCGAGATAATGAAAAGATACAACACACTGCTGGAAAACAGGCACAAGTAATATCTTTGTTTTCTACATTAAAGGTCCGGTGTGTCAGATGTAGGGGGATTTATTAGCACAAATGGAATATGACGATCAAAATAATGGTTCATTATTATTCGAATTATTCCTTTATTAGTGTGTTATCGCTGAGCAACTTATAGACTGCTGAGGGGCTTAATGGGGACTCCTGTCTCCTGTTGTTTCCAGTCAAGATGCTAAGCTAAGCTAGCTATGTAACTGCACAATCATGATCGCACAGACATGAGACTGATACTGACAGAGAAAGTGAATAAGCATGTTCCTCAAAATCTTTTGCCAGGACCGGGAAGAGCCCGGGACCAGACTAACATAAGCAGATGTAAAAAAAATAATAATAATAACAATTAATTAAATTAAACTCAGGGTCCAATTTAAAAGTCAAACTAGTGCAGAAATGAGTCTTAAAAGCTGACGGTACAATAGGAAACAAAACTGACTATGCAACCCAACAGGATCATACAGCAGATCACTGTCTGTCAGCAGGAATTATATAATTATAGTATCATCACATGTTTTTTGGGGCAGTCAGCTGGTCATTTTTTAATCTCTGCATTTTTAAATCTTTTCATGTGTGTCTGTTCTTCAGTGTCTGGACAGAGCTGACCCTGAAGCAGCCGCTGTTTCTGTAAAACGTCCTGAAAAACCCACTATTGGCCTTAATGAGTAATTAAGTCTACAGCATTTTAGAAAAAAAGTGTGACTGAGTAAGAATGCGACACTGCAATAACATGTCAGCAACCAGACTTTTTTTTTCTTTTCCTACTCTAAATAAAATTTGAACAAAAAAAGGAACCAGAAGCGACAGATTTTTTTTTGTTTTTTTTGTCTTTTCTTCATCTTTTTGTTACTGAAAACACCCCACATGAACCATCCTTCTGTGCATACTGTCTGTCAGTTTATTTTTATTTTTTATAAATCAGGAAGATATGATTTGTTATGTAACAGCCTGTACAATGCAACATACAGAAAACAAAAACAAAACAAAAAAAAATACAAATTAAATTGTACAAAGCAGCACAGGGCCATAAATAACCCATAATAATAATATTTTCACATTTTTGAAGTTTTTCCTTTGCCAAACCCCAGAGATCCTCCATCAGTCAGATCACAGCTGCTCTTAGAAGGTGACCGAGCCTCTTTAATTCAAGATTTCTTTTTTTGAGTTTGACTCATTAAACTGTGCCTTTTGAAAAAATGTTGGGGTCTCACTTTCTGTGGCGGGTTTTTATCAAATTGGCAACAGGACTGAGAAAAAACAAAAGATTGCGCTTTGGAAAGCTGTTCACATACAATCAACCATCAGGCTTGGGATGTTTTTGATCAAATAAAACCTTCGTATAAACATTTGACAAATGGATGATGTAAAGTCGGCAGTAAAATAAAAAGAGCCCTAATTAAATGACATTCACATGTAAACACCGGCGCAGGTGTGGGGACACAGGTGACCTGTCCTCCTGCTGACCCTGGAGCTCCTCGCTGTTGGCTCTGGAGCTCCTGGCGAGGTAAACAGTCAGACGTGACGGAGGGATGGATGGATCAGAGTGAGCGGATCTAAAGTAAACAGTGTGGAGAAGCGACGCCAGAAATCCCTTCAACCTTTTGGCTTCAGTCAATTTAACCACGTTTTAAAGGGGCAGTTCGCACCAAAATCGAAACCTCATGTTTTCCTTCTTGCCTGAAGAGCTTTTTGTACGTCTGGATTGTTTTTCGCTGTGAAGTTGCTGAGTTTAAGAGATTTCTGCCGTCTCTAGATTTAAATGGAACGAGATGGCACAGGGCTTGTGGTGCTCAAAGCCTCAAAAAAACAATAAGACAATCAACAGACCTGATTACGAACAGTTTCACGTAGGAACCATTTCCTCTCCAGAGGCATGAGGTGATCAGCCTAGCTTAGCATCAATCATTTTTTGTATCAGTGCATTGAAGGCAGAGCGGATGAGATGCTCGCTCATTAATCAGAAAATAGTTCCTACGTGAAACTGCTCACGATGAGGTCTGTGGACTGCTGGAGTAACCCGGTCATGATTTCTGTGATGCTTTTTTTTTGGCACTTTGAGCAACAAGCCGGGCGCCGTCCAGTTCCATCATATTTGAGAGGAGCCGGCCACTCACAGAAAAACACACACATGGATGAACTGCACTACAGGTGAGAGGAAAAATCTTTTTTTTTTTTGACTTTGCAGTGAACTGTCCCTTTAGCAATAGGCTTTGACGAGAAGATGGTCTTTGTTCAATTAATCTTCTTATTTCAAACATTTCCTTTTCCTCCTTTTCCTGTATGACAACCTCTCCAGTCTACAAGTAAATATCTATATTTTTAAATATCTTGTGATGGAGCCTCTCGGTCGTAAACACACAAGCTGCACAGCCGGAGGATCATTTGCTCTTCATTACCTCTGTACATAATTTCTGAGCTCCCCAAACAGGTGCAGGTGGTTTGTTGTCAGGTCCACATTACTGTCGCACCTTCCAGTTTCCTTCACGATATAACGCCTGGACGTGTTTCTCCACGTGACATGACCAGTGAGAAGTGACGCCGGGCCAGAACAGAAATGCAAAAAGACTGCTAACATGGAGACATGAAGAGGACAGAAACATACAGTACATGTGTAAACATTTTTTTCTTCCTCCAGTTTTAAAATCCCCCTCCCCCCCTCTAAAGAAGTCACAATCACAAGACACTCTTGGGTTCATTCTCAGATTCAAGTGTCTTTTTTTTCATATTTTTTTGAAAACACTGTCACTCTTTTTTTTTTTTTTTGACCCACATTTCAGTCTCTTCAGGTGACAGTCTGTTAACGTGCAGGTTGGCAGGGGACAGCTCCTCCCGAAATAAAACGCTGATCGGAGCAGAGACGACTGAGTGTTAAAATAAGTGCCAAAAAGTAAAGAGAAAAAAAAAAAAAATAGCTGTTCGTGTTTGTGGAAGAATGAGAACAAAAAAACGTGGCAACAAACAACTAACTGCAGCGAATGAACTAACGTGTCGATGAGAAGTTAGTTTTAAAAATCGCCTACGAGTGTCCGAAACATAAAGTGCAGGCAGTGTCTGTTCTTCGTTGAAACCGCCGTAGCCCCCGGCCGTTAAAAGAGTCCAAGAGCAAACAACCAAAAAGAAACAAAAACTAATCAATAATGCTGAATTGTCAACAATCCACAGTAGCTGGATTCCAGAGGAGTCTCTCGCTCAAGGCAGGGGTTGGATTTGGTTGTCAGTTTATTAAAAGTACGAGGAGCGCCGCGCGGACCCTCCTCCCACTTCCACCCGAATGCCTCCACCGGTCGCTCCCTTCACTCCACCCGGATGAGCAGTCCGTAGAGGAGCGTGCCGCCCTGCTCCTTGGTGATCCACTCGATCTCCGAGTTGCTGAAGCGCGGGTCGAGGGGCTCGCTGTGGCCGAGCGTCTGGGGTCCCACCTTGTAGGAGCCGGGACGCACGCACACCTGGAATCCCACCTGAGCCTGGTGGCAGCGGTGCGAGCGGGGGTCCTGAAATCTGCAGGAAGAGAAGAACTGTCAGTGAGTGCTCTTTCTCCTCATCTCCTGTTCACTCGACACTGAAGACTGTCCAATAAATGTATGAACCGGGGGGGGACTCACTGCACTTTAGGGGCAAAGATCTCCATGCCGGAGTAGCGCATAGTGGGGGAGAGCCGCACTCTGGGAACCTCCCTGCCCGGGGCGCTGTTCTCCTCTGGCTCGCTGTAGCCATTAGGGCCCTCCGCCTTCACCGGGGACACTGAGAAGATGGACGACGTCCCTGCAACAATACAAACGACAGTGTTGCACTTCAGGCATCTGACTGATGCTCTTACTTTTAGAAGCTACCCATCAGTGGTTTTGAGCAAGAAATATAGTTCACCGAGTTGGTTCATAAAACACTAACTGATATTTTACTATATTTACGATCAAAAAATGATTAGTCTCTTGTCATATTCAAGTCTCATCGTGGACACCATAGGCGGAGGGACGTCGCCTCTGCATGAATGTTTCTGAGAGGAAAATTAAAACGTTACTTCTGAAGCACCTTCTCTGACCTCAGTGGCGCAGCATGTGTGTGTGTGTGTCTGTGTGAAAAGTCATGTTTCCTACCAGGCAGCAGCTGGCTGTGGTCCAGCGTGCGTCGCAGGGCTCCTACACTGGTGCCGTGGTACGCGATGTGCCACTTCTTCAGCGCATTAGAAACCTCACAGTGGGGCTTGATCCTGGCAAAAAGATGAAACACTCACTTGCAGACACATATTTTGGGACCACACATTTGTAAGAATACATAAATTAGCCTCACATAGAAGCAAATAACACTAAAGTAACTTCTACAACCATGATTTACACAGCTGACTATAATTACATTGTATCATCTATGATTTTCTGGTCATTGCTTCCGGAGGACCATGGTGAAATTAAAGGACTATACAGTCTTTTTAATAAACATTCACCCTGGTAATCCTCTTACCTGAGGGCAAAGCGACACCACCCGAAGGGCAGGGCGTAGTCCCGGGGCGGCTCTCCTCTCTTGTAATACGCCTCGTCACCCCGGAGCTTGTGGCAGGACTCACAGTAGCACAGGTTGTACTTGGCGTCTTCGTTAAAATAGCCATCTTACAGACGGAGGAGAAGACAAACATCAGGATTGTTAAATGATTTTAGATCCGAGTCGGAGATCGCGGCAGGAAGTCGGGTATAAACCTCACCTGGCAACGTGAGCAGGTCCTTGAAGCGTGAACACAGTGCCTGGTACTCACAGGTCTTGTTGGGGTTGACCTCCGGAGGCGGCGTCCAGCACACACTCTCTTTGATTCCTGTAAAAAAAAACAGTCAGGACTTTAAACACTAGCCCCGTCCTCACTACCCTTTGAGTTTGGGGATCTTGCGCCAATTCTCCGCATCCTCCTCTGTGTGGGGTGAATTTCACTGCAGCTCTGATGCAGCTCTGGAGGCAGTGTCAGAGGTAGTATCAGAGGAAAACCGCACCTGTGTGAATGGATAAACTGGTGGCGTGGAGCGAGGGTGTGTCGATCTGATTGTGTCTACAGTCTGATAACTGAACAGATCCTTCACTCAACAAATACAGAAATATGTCCCACAAAGCAACGTTACATGACCAAACAACAGTAATGTAACTAGTGGTGTCTTTGGCAACTTATTTGAGGAAAAAAATACTGCAGTTATACGTGGAGGAGTGTCTGTCCTCCCAACTCTTCACCACATTTCTGCCTGAAAAACAGTGTTTGTCCCTGGTAAAAAAAAAAAAAACTTCAACTTTGTCTCCTTCAGCGTTGTGCTGCTGTAGTTGCTGTCTTGAAAAAAAAAAAAAAACAAAACACTGACCGTCAGCCCTCCTGACCTCCTTCAGTGAACTCCCCCCCCAGAAAACAGCCTCCCTCCCCGTGAGAGAGTCAGACAACGTCCTGTTTACTGATGGTAGTTATTTAATTATGTAATTTAGAGCGAAAAACGTACATGTTTAAATTAACAGGAGGACACCTGGGGAGACACCTGGGGAGACACCTTGAAAACACACAGACGTCATAATCATGACGTGTACCGCCACGCCTCTTTAGGATCTGCATCACACACTGGTGCGTCTTTACAAGGAGCAGCTCGGTTCTGTGTGAACACACGACCGAGAATTGGCGAACCGCCGCTGCAGCAGGTTAAACCCTAAACTTAATGTGTTAAAAGCGCCACTGACATGAATCTGCGAAGATAAACAAACCAACTGCTTCTTACCGTCAACCATGTCCGCCTTCTCCATGTCGCCCTGACAGCGGGTCTCACCACTCTCTCCTCCCACAGCTGGCACGTTGTTCGTTACTATAGTAACCTGCCATAACAACACAACATTTATTGGCATGACTGAGAGACATGTTGTAGTGATTCCAAGCTGAAATAATTAATATTTAACAGATAAATTTGCAGAAAAATGAATGACAACTCTGTCTTGATAACTGATAATAGTTTAAGTCAATTATAATGCAAAAATATCAAACATTTGTTGGGTTCGTGGTCTCAAACGTGAGATTTTTGGCTTTTCTCTGCTTTATCTTATTTTCAAATTGAACATTTCTGAGCACTGAATTCTAGGTCAAATAGAACTAGTACTATGAAGATGTTATCAAGGGTTCTACAGACGTGCCCTTAAAAATCTAAAGACAAAACAAACACCATGAAATGACTAAAAAGAAGCTGATCTAAAACTGCTTACCTACACTCTGACCTTTGACCTCTTTGTGGATGGTTGGAGTGATATTTGTACAACGCTCCAATATTGTGAAACAGGTTTTCTTACAGCTGAAGACTTAATTGACTCATGACGTCTGAACAGTAGAATGTTAAAGTACCCTCTGACTGTGGGTTGTATGTGTCTGTACCTGTTCACACTGGCCGTAGAGGTCGATGAAGGGGTAGCAAGGCGAAGGAATGTCCTGCGCTGCCACGCCCTGGTCCATGCCATTGACGTAGAGGTGGAGACAACTGTTGGCATCCACCAGCAGACCCAACACCGTCCCCTCCGGACACGTGTCCAGATTAGGACCATAGTTCTCACATATCTGAGACAAACAGAGCATGAAAATTTAGACAATGGTGAAAGACGTGATGGAATGGAAGAAAGGAGAGAGGGAGGAGAGTGAAACTAAAATGAGAGGAGATCTATCACACAGCAGACGGGAGACAGAGATCAGTTCCAACTCCATCATGAATGACAGATTTTGTGTGTTTACCTTTAGGGAGTTGTGGAAGACGGAGTCTCTCTGCAGCAGCCAGGCGGAGCGTTTCAGGCAACACGCTGTGGACGGGAAGTTGAGTCGGTCGGGGGAGTGGCCTATCACGCCTAACGACAGCGACGACGTCCATGATGGGTTCAGACGGTCGATCTGAAACTGGTTAAAGACAGGCTGTTAAGAGACTGGAACGGCTACAACCTAAAATTGTTGTAACTGGTATATATTTCTGTTCTTAATTATCTGCGTCTTCCTTCTTGATTTTTTTATTACGCTGGTGAATTTAGTTCAAAAACCAAAGGATTTCTTCTTCCATTTTTATTTGCCTAATATGACCATTGTTTTACAACTATTAGCCACGTGGACCACATAAGGAAACGTCACTGTGCAGTAAAGTTACCTGGAATAGCTGCTGGCGAGCCAGCGGCTGGGCGGTGACCAGCAGGCCCTGGTTGTAGCTGGACACTCTGGCTGCCGTCAAGTTCTGATTGGACAGCTGGATGTTTTTGCCGTGATTCTCCAAGAACGCCATGACGGTGGGAACCAGCGTGCACGGCTCACTCTCGGCGCTCTGGAGGGCGACAAGAGATGACACAATGAGTTTGTGGCTCTTTAACGTGCCGGCGCTCTCCTCTCATAAGCTCCTCCTCCTCCTACCTCTCTGACAGGGCTGCTGTCGTCCTCTCCCTCGCTGCAGCTGTCTGAGGAGAGCGAGGGCGCCTTGACGCTCTCCATGTCCTCCAGTAACGATGAGCTGACGATGGACACCGCTGTTATCCGCCCGTACAGGTCCAGAACTGCATACACATTCTGCGAGGAGACAGAGGAAGGTGATGAATGGCAACATGGGGCCAAACAGCTGTGTACTGTACATCTGAGTGTGTGCTGGAACCATTTTTCCATTTATTTTATGCTTGTAGTCTTGCTTTTTGATCCTATGTTTACTTATTTTTGTATATTATAGGACTTCTGTATTTGCTATAATACATTTGAAGGTGAGATTCTGTTATAAGCTTCTACGTTTTTTTTCTGAATCTCACCTCATCTGTTTCTGTTGCGTTTCTGCTGCTTTGTTTAATGTGAAAATAAATGAATACGAAGAAACAAATACATATTTCATCAAGTTAAAATACCTTTGCTACTGCAGTCGCTGCAGGTCCCATGTCTTCACCATCGATGAAGATGTGCATGGTGTCGTCGCTGCACCTCTTCACGCCAACACGGTTCCCAACCTGAGAAACAATCCGATTCAGTGAAGATCAATCAATTAAAAGCAATAATGGCTCTTATCCTTTCTCTTGGAGCCGAGATTCATTCTTCTTCACTGAAATTCATATACCATTACTAATTCAATTCTCCTTAATCGACTTTATGCAACGTCTGATACCCACGGATTATCATATATTTATGTTGAGATCGTGAGGGTGGTAAAGACTTTTTTATGACTTCTAAGCAGATGAAACTTCAATCTTTAACATTTTGAAGCTATTGTAAATCTAACAGGTGGCTGTAAGGAGCTGCCAGAATCACACTGGGGTGATTTTCCTCACAGAGGGTGGAGGGGAGGTGCAGCTTACCGTCAGCCGGTCCAGCGAGCAGCAGTAGTTCTGGCGCTGCAGTACGCTGTTGCGACGGACTTCGGAGCCGCAGAGCAGCCAGGTGACCTTGGTGCGGAGCTGGGGGAGGGAGGGGGAGAGACCCGACAGCGGGCAGGACGGCAGCTCGGGGGGTGCCAGCGTGGTCAGACCGATGTGCAGCGAACCGCACCACTGCTCATCCACTTCATCAATCCTCACCTGCAGAGGGCAGAGGCGGAGGGATCAGGAGGGAGAGAAAACGAGTAGCAGCTGAAGGAGGGAAACGTAAACCATGCCATTTTTATCGAAGAAGAACCTTTAAGAGGTTTTAATGTGCATGTTATTTAAAAACTGTCGAGACAGCGTTTCCTCAAGCCCACATTTACCTCAAACAACTCATCTGCTTTGAGTTCCTTCGCACTGAACACGATGCCGTGAGCGTAACCTCCGACTCTGACAGCCTGGCAGCCGTCACCGAGCAGCACCACATTCTTGCCGTGTTTACTGTGGAGTCGATGGGCAACACCTGCTACTACAAACACACACAAAGTAGAAGAAAGATTTAAACAAAATCTTATGTATGTCAAAACTATAGAAGAAGGCTTGAACAGGGACTCTGATATGTACCTGGTGAGTGGATTGGGAAGCTCTTCTCAGTGATGTTGCTGGTACAGAGGCTGTTGTCCAGCGGGCCTGATGAGCTGGTGATGGACACCTGAACACACTGACCGTACAGATCGATCACAGCATACACCTCTGAGAGAGAAAGAGAGACGGACGGGGTCATCGAATGAAACTAGACACCTTCCTGAAGCCAGTGTTGTTTCTGAGTCCCGATTCCACATTTCTGACATATCTACCTGGTGGCAGACCAGAGCAGGCGACGCCTTGGTCCACACCGTTGATGTAATAGTGGAGGTCGCCACTGGCCGAGCGCATCATGCCAATCCGTGAGCCGGTGGTCAGGGAGTCCAGGTCACAACCGTAGTTGTTGCGCATCGTGTTGCCATCCTGCATGATGGCCGTTCCACTGCGGGGAAAAAGGGGAGTATGTTGAATATTTGAGCTCAGTGTGTCAGTTTCAGATTTCAAAACCAAACAATTTCAAAAAACAAATGTAAATCAACAGTTAACAATAGAGTTGCCCCACGACCAAAACTTTGAATACAACGCTTAAAATCTCTTACAACTATTGCATTTTTTAAAAATTACTTAAAACGAAGAAGGTTTATGATTGTGTTTTTTTGCTTTGTTTTTTGAGTGTCTTCATTTTAGAGGTGAAAAAAAGAATAAATAAACCAATTATAAGCACCGACAGTACAAAATAACAGTTACGTTCATATCTTAGGAACTAAATACAGAAAAATATCCAAATATGTTGAGATATATCTTCATATTGACACAGTTTTATCTTACCTGAGCATCCAGGTGTCATAGTCGATATCTGTCATCGTGTTGGGAAACTCGAGCTCGTCCGGCCTGATGGCCGTCACTCCTGGACACACAGGAAATACATTTAAATATAATGTGTGAAATGCTGTAATAAAGATAAGTATAACGTAGGGCAGAAAACACAAGCAACAGTCCAAGGGGAAAACTCACCTGCTTCTATTGAACCAGACCAGCGGTCCACCATCTTCTGAATGATAATTTCAAACAGCTCTCCATCTCGAAGACACCTATGAGGAGGTGACAAGCAGCTCCATCAGTCTCAGAACACTGATTCACTTAACATTATATGATATTATTGATTCATAACACTGTCAACACCACACGCTACAATCCCTTTTCTTCTGCTACTTCATTCACCTTTAAACAAGTCAAACTACTCATCATGTGTTTGTATCTTTATCTGCTTGTCCACATTACTAATAACAATGACTGCTGCTTATGCTTGTGGTTGGTTGTAACAGAAACAAGCCTTGAATGTCCTCTAATTACTCAGTGTAGTGCTGGATGTTGTCAATCTGTTCCACAAATTCCACAAATTGGCAGAACTGATATCTGGTTGTTTATCACAGAAGGTCATTGTAAAATCTAAGATTTGCACCTTCTGTTCTACTTTAGATGTATATAAAACATAAATATGGTGTGGCGTGTTGCTTACAATGTGCTAACTGTTTGGAAGAAAGGTGTTTTAACAATAGCTGTGATCCATAGAAGATATGAATCAAGTTTGCTGCCATCTGTTTCATTACCTGTTGGAAATGACAATAGCGTCGTTGAACTCGCTGCGGCAGTTCTGACGCAGGGCGGTGCGCCCTCCGTTGGTGATGACGGCGTTGGTGCCGTGTAGGTGGTGGAAACGCAGGTCGTTGGTCGTGCTGGCCCCGCCTACTGAGCAGGGGCTCCCAGGAGACATGGCTGTGGGGCCCTCTGAGCTGTCCTCTGGGAGAGGGGGGAGGTCCACTGATGAAAGGAGAGGCAGAAGAGGAGACATAGTTAGAAGTTTTTTCAGCACCCTTACAAAAAGAAATGTAGCCCTGTTTCTCTTCCTCCCTCTCTTTACCCATGTCGTCCATGATGGTGGCCTGAGCAGCCTGTCCATAGAGGTCGACCACGGCGTAGACACTGGGAGGGACGTTCCAGGCTGCCGGACCCTGAGCCACACCGTTTACAAAGAAGTGGAGGCTGCCGTCTTCTTTCCGAACTACACCTACTGTGTCGCCAGCCTGAAAGACAAGATAAAGGATTTCTAACCAGAAAAAAACTGCCTTGGAAACATTCAGAAGCATTATGGGAGGATGAGTGAGCAGAAAGGCTGACTGTGAGCAGTGAAATCAGTCACTCACCTTGAGCCGGTCGAGATTGTGTCCGTACTCGTCCAGGATTGTTGTTCCGTTGTGCATTACGCCATTCCCTGTCATCATCCACGTCCCTGTAAAACATAATAAAATATTCTCTCTATATATAGATATCTAGCACTAATAACACCTTTACATCATTCAAAATTTTTTCAGGTAACTCAGGTGTTTTGTATTTTACCTGAGCGCAGGTTGGTCATGGTGGAGGGCAGCTGCAGGTACGCAGGATTGTGCGTCGTGACGCCGATTTCAATGGAGCCCGCCCATTTGTCCACCATCTTGTCGATGCGAACCTGAAACACCTCATTGGAGCGCAGCGGCCGGCTGCTCAGGACTACGCCGTGGTTAAAGTCATCAGTCGCACTGTGGAAACAGTGTTTTCAACTTCAATCGCTTTTTTATTGTTTAATGTGCCTGAAGACTATTTCTCTACACCCTTCATTGCAAACCCTGCCATTTTTCACGATTATGGAAAACACTAAAACATCAGAATTAGACCATATGACTTTAAAGCTGTATGTTTTCAAAGCATTTAAATATTTCACAAACCTTCTGAGCACAATCAAGATCAATTAAGACCTTTCACACATAGAACTGTTATAGTCAGTCAACTTAAACTGACTTTTATACACAACAGAAAAGACAGATTTCAATGAAACTATGGGTGTCAACACGTTTTGCCAGATTAACATAATCAGACAATGTTGAAGCTTTTTAAGGCTGGAGCTGAACCATGAGGATTTGTCAAGCAATCTAAAACAATTCAAACTCATGCAAAGAGTCATCATCTCAGGGGCATCATGGGAGTTGGACTTACTGTGGCCGCAGCGCCGTCCTGCCGTCACTAATGATGGCGGCTTTCTGGCCACAGTTGGCGTGGAAGAGCAGCCGGTCGGGCCCCTCTGCGTCCGGCGTGAGGGAGAGAGATGGCCTGGGCCGGCCGACATCCGGCGATAGAGCCCTCATGATTGCGTTGTTGCGTCTGAGGCGATCGCTGTGGTTGTGGTTGTGGACTATGGTGACTTTGACAGCCATGCCATAGAGGTCAACCACTCCATAGACCACGCCGGGGGTCTGGGCTGCCGCAACACCTGGAGAAAGACACCATATGGCTGGAAGTGAAAACCTTTAACATTCCCGTAGCACAGCGGCTTGAGAAAGGACAAGAAAATGTGACTAAAGATGTAACAACAGTCTTTGTTTCTGGCAAATAATAAATACATTTCTGCTACTTTCCGTTGCAGTAGATATCTTTTTATTTAAAGTATCATGTGATCAAAGGATAGCAAAAGACAAAAAAAGGAGAAAAAAAACCCAAAAGTTAAAAGTCTCTGACTCCTTCTTCTCGCTTCTTAAATGTGAGTATTTTCTAGTTTCTTCACTCCTCTATGACAGTATAAATACCTTTGGGTTGTGGACAAAACAAGACATTTATCGACGTCATCTCGGTGTTTGGGAAACACTGATTGAAATACAGGCATTACCATTACCGTCATATTTCTGAGCTTCCTCTCCCCTCATGACGTGTCTCACCTTGGTCGATTCCGTTGATGTAGAAATGGAGCGCCCCGCTGGCTTTGCGCATCAACCCTATGTGATCTCCCTCCTAACCGTGGATGACAGGAGTTGATCGAGTTCATAAACACAGACACGTGCACAGAAGCTGGCAGAGTGAAGTGCGTGTTTGTGTGGTCACAAACCTGAAGTTCATCAAGGCTGAATTCACAGTATTCCCTACGGGTTCCTTTCCCGTTGGTCAGTATCCCGCAGCCACTCATCATGATTGTACCTGACAGAAACATCCAGAATGATGTCATTAACACTGACCAACTCTTGTTTTGTTCAGGACAGTTTCTAATCGTTGTGTGAGTGTGTGTGTGTTTGCGTTACCTGAGCGCAGATTGGTCATAGTTGCAGGATAGTCCAGGTTGTTTGGATTGTGTGTGGTGACACCGATCTCTATTGAGCCTGACCACTTATCCACTAGCTTATCAATACGGATCTGAAAGTATAAAGAGAAATGCATTTACACTTTACTGATACTAACAGTATTTCTTGGATTATTGCTCAACTACAATGAAGAGATCGTTCTCTTTTCAGCCTCAAGTGATGAAAATCACGAGACCTCCAGACATGAAGAGCACTGATATCACTGATAGCACAATATATAAGTATAATAAGTATTTATCATTCTTTGCAGTTATCTTCTAAGAGTTTGTAAACGGCTGTAAAACTGTTAGTCAATAGAATTCAATTTTTGATAGTGAGTTAAACATTTAAGTTATTGATCAAGAAAAAAAGCAGAGTATTTTTTCTGGTTCAACATTTTCTAAGTCTTTAGAAATTGGACATCTTTGGTGTTGTTGTTGAAGTTGACAACGTCCCCTCAGGCTCCTGCAACTCTTGATGGGAGTTTCCTCGAGTAGAGTCAATAAAAATTAATTAATAATAATTGAATACATTTTTTAGAAGCACATCATTTGCTGCTCTACTTCTGAGTGATCTCATCTATATTATTCATGAGATACACTGTGATTTATTTTGTCTCAGTACCGCCCAGCTTGTTCTGGTGTTGTTCTGATACTGATACCAGTATCAAAAATGCTTCTGATACTGACTAAAATGCTCGACTGTGAATCATTGGTTAGAGTGCAACCAATAATTGGTTTTATCGATCATCTATTGCCTATCACAGATTTACTGAATCAGTGTATATTTGGCCCTGATATGAAAACTTTTTGGCGGGGTATCATGATGCAGAAAAAGAAGCTTAAGATGAATCAGAATTACAAAATACGAAGTGAAGTTTACTGTTTCAGTGCACTGATATCGTTGTGCACAGCAAAGTGTACTGTTTAACTGTGAAATATCCCGCCTCTGTTTAATATCTTTGACACAAGAAAACTGCATCGATTAATCAACCAAATGATTTGCCAATAATCAAAATTCAGGAACATTTGCTTGCTCCAGCTTCTTAAATGTGAGGATTTGGTGAAGTAAATGTAAATGACTGTTGGACAAAAGAAGCAATCTGAAGACGTCACTTTCGGCTCTAAGAAAATCATGATTAGATTAACTTTTCTTTCAAATTTTTTTTCTAGACTAAACAATTAATCAATTATGGATCATCTCTAGCCAGTTAGCTGTTGCTCTATTATTCATGTATGAACAAACATCCCAACACTGACTTGTGTGATTGTACCTCAAACATCTCGTTATGTCGGAGCGGCCGGTTGGTCATCACCACGCCGTTGTTGAACTCGTCCAGCGGTCTCCTTCGCTCCGCCGTCTTGTTGTTGTTGCTCAGTTTGATCAGTGTGCCGCACTTCTCGTGGAAGAGCAGCGCGTCGTTGGTGGTCATCCCCCCCGTCACAACCCCCTGTCCAACCCCTCCGTTCCCGGCGGGAGTGTTAACATTTCCACCTTCTCCACCACTGCCAGTTCCTCCTCCACCTCCTGTCGTCCCTGTGCCGCTGTCACTGCTGACAGTACTTCCTCCAGTGCTGCTGCTCCCCCTGTCATTTCTGGAAGAAGAGTCCGTTCCTGTATTTCCTCCCCCGCCACTGCCACCGCTGCCGCCGCCTCCTCCAGCTCCTCCCCCACCTCCGCCATCCTCCCCTCCGCCCTCATCCTCAGAGCGATAAAAAGAAACTATTGCGTTGTTGAACACATCAAAGAGCTGGTGCTCTGTGAGAACTGAGGAGAGAGAAAGATGTCAATACTTGTCACAGTGCACGATGTCCATCAACTGATCTGAGGGGGACTTTCTCACCTGTGTCTGGCTCGAGGTTGTTGGGGAACTTGTCTGGTCTGCTATGACTGCAGCTAAGCTCAGGCACTGACAGGGGGAAGAGTGACAGATACAACAGGTAAGGACAACAAATCCCAGGATACAGCTTGAAATAAACAGGGTTCCCACACTTTCTTAAACTTTAAATTCAAGGACATAAATGCCTGAATCCCTCAAATTCAAAGACCCCACATGGCATAGATTGAGACAGTGATCAAGGCTAATTACATTGATTCCTCACCTTCTTCTCCATTCATCATTCCATTCATTGCTGCCACATTCATCAGTGCCGTGATCCCCGCATCCTCCCGAACCCCGCACACCACCACCACCTCTTCCTCCTCCTCCTCCTCCTCCTCCTCCAACTCTTCCTCCTGCTCTATTGTCTCTTTTTCCGCGGAGAGCGGCGGCGGCTCACAACTCACCACAGTCACTTGAGTGCACTTGCCGTACAGGTCCACCACCGCCCAGAGCTTAGGCGGCAAGCCACTTGCGGCCGCACCGCAGTCCTGCCCGTTGACCCAGAGGTGGAGCTCCCCACGGGAGCTGCGCTGAATCCCCACCCGGTCACCCTCGGCCAGCTGGTCGAGGTCGCGACCGTATTCCTCAAGAACGGAGCGGCCGTCGCGTAGCACCGAGCAGCCCGACACGATCCAGGAGCCGCCTTTAAGGCCTGTGGCGCTGCTGGGGAAGTCAAGCCCCGCAGGGTCCAGTGCCGTCACGCCAATCTCAATCGAACCACTCCACGAGTTCACCTGAGAGGATACAGGAATGATTTAATGAATCTTTACCAACTGCTGAAACACAAACAATGACACATCATGGCCTTCGCCAGTCACCAGAGCTGATATCATGTCCTGCATTTCCGAAACAGTCAAAATGTATCTTTATAAAGACGATGTGAATTTCAGAGACACTGGCAGCTGCAATAACAGATTCAGAGAGAAAAAGTAGTAACAAAACAGTTAACAGTCAGCAGCTGTTACTCTGAGACAAAGTGAGAAAGCATCCAAGCGGTGATGTTGAAAGAGTGAATCACTATGCTCAAAACTGCAGGCAGATATCTATGGAAAACAAAGTGTGCCTTGTTGTATGATCTGTCTCGTTATTTTTAGTCCTACTGTCAGTGAGGAACGTAGCTCAGGGAGGGCTCCTTTGAAAATAAAACGGGACACTGTGACACAAAGGAAACAAAATGAAGTTACATGATAGCTGCAATGTTTGCATGTCAGTGTTAACTTGAAGTACAGTGTAAAATCACATTTATTTACAAGACTACACACACTACTGTAGCACCAGGATTCAACTTCCAAGATGAGATGTTAAAAACACATTGATGCACAAATGTAATTGAGTGCACATCCCGTGCTATATTTAGACCAGCTGCAGGAGAGCAGATTAGAGAAAAAAAAAAATTAGAGAGTACTACGTCTCGCTGACATCATGGTCAACTAATTCCACAAAAAATACACCTGGGGCCATGCTCCAAGGGTCGAAAAGCTTCCCATTTTTCATCCAAGAAAGTTTTGGAGGCTTTAATAAATCTCCATTTGAACCTTTCCTACTTATTTAATCTAAAAAAATCTAAAGAGATCTTTGTTGTTACTGGTATAAAAGCGAATTATAAACCCTCAGCTGCTTGATGCTCGTACCTCCTACAAACAAGCACTCTCATGGAAACACAGATGTCTGTGTGGTCCAGCAAGGACAATTAAACCTGCACACACGCATCAAACAATATTTAAGCAGCCAAGCCTCACCTTCATGATCACGCCCTCCACAAAAAACTCAACACATGAAACACAAATGTTTCACTGCAAAACTGCCTTTGTCTTCGCATGACATTGGACTCGTATCACGTAACGCGCAGCCCAAGATATCCATTTCTTCCCAGACTCAACATAAGCTCACAATAATGTGATACTTTATTGATCTCCGGGGGTGAATTCTATTTTTCCACGGGTTGTGCCTTCATGATGTGGATGACAGAGTGCAACGTCAGCTACAGAGCGGAGTCGGAGCAGCTGGTGAAGATTCAGACACACTTCAGCCCAGCAGATGTTTGCAGACACACAGGGGCAGGAACCTGCATCATCCCGCGGAGGAGTGATCTCCTGGCCCGCTGCACTCCACCTGCTGCCCCCCCCCTCCGGAGAACGACATACAAGAAAAAGCTGTTTGTTCCTCGAGAAAAGAGAATCGAGTGAAAAGTATCCCGTCACTTTAAAATCAAGCTCTCTCTTCTTTCCCCTCTCTCTCCCATGGTACTCCACGGGACTCTGGTTTAAATTGGCAGAAATCCACCCTGATGAAGTGACCTTGAGCATAACATTGAAGTCCGCCCAGCACCCGGGATGTTTCTCTGCAGCTCACCTCCGTGCCAACGGGAAAACAAAAGATAAAATCCTCCGAGATCAATACCATTTTAAAAAATCCTGTCCCGTTTGCCTCCTCTCTCCTTCGTCTGCTCCCGTGGTGTCCTCTCCTCAGATGTGGCAGGTGCTACCGTATGTAAGGCAGTGTGCTACGAAAGCCCGGGTATCTGGGTTAACAGATTTAGAAGTAACTCAGCCTGACCGGGTCGCTGTGTGTGAGGAGACAGACATCTCCTTCCCTTACTCATTCACTTATGTAACAGCCAGCCTGTGGGTGTATGCCTTCCAGTCTCTATCTTTCTCACTCTCTCTCACTCACTCTCTCTCTCACTCGCTCTCTTACTCGCTCTCTTACTCGCTCCCTCTCAAAAAGAGCAATAACTACAAGATACAACCATCCATGCCAAAGAGGAGCACTAGACAGCTTTTTAAAAGAATAAAAAATTAATTGCAGCAAAGGCAAGGACTGGGGAGCACTGCTAAGACTGTACAGAGAGGGGAAGGCTTCCGCTCTGTAAGGGGAAAGGTGACCTAAATCATCAAATCAACACTTGGGCAAGGTTTTGCTACCATTTAAAACACTGACATGACAAAAATGTGTCCTTAACGCACATATCACTTTAGACTAATATGGATATGTATACGTATTATTTCACATATGAAAAACAAGTAATGCTTATAACATTTAAACATTACATGTTCCTAGAATTAACTGTGTCAAAGATCAAAAGTGGGAATGATGTCGCCAAAACCTAAGAGCAGAACAATATTGACGAGGTTATGCAGCTAATATTTGCTTAAGTGCTGCAACTGAATGTCAGTTGGTTCCCTGTAAAATCAATTTATAGATTGGTCTATCCAATAGTAAAAGATGTTTATCCAAAGTTTTCCTGCAACATCCTCAAACAGCTTGTTTTGTCCACATCCAAGTCCCAAACACAAAGATAGAGCTTTAGGATCTAGTGAAAAGATCATATTGCAATTGCTTTGACACATATTGTAATTGTTTCATTAGTAGTAGGGATGATCATTTAAGCACTGTAATTTTCTTTTTTACTGAAAATACATTAAATCTCTAAATCTGTTTTCTCACATCATGTATGCAGCACCACAGTTGTTCGATACAATGCCATTTTTTGCCAAAGAAAATTACAATGTCGCAAAACAGCAGCTTCTTTAACTCGGATATTTCACTTGGCCATGTTGCAATTTCAACAATTAACCAAATAAACAAAGATATTCAATTAGGCAGTAAATCCTCATAATTAAAAAGCTGGAGTGATTTACATTTATGCTTTAAAAAAATGACTTATTATGATGAATCTGTTTCCGACAGTATTTCTGTTGATCTGTTTAATCCTAACTGTGTCAGCTCTAATTGATTTCACTAACAGCGTGTTGACAAATGCAACAGCAAAAGGCCTCTCCAACTTAAAATCAACATCTTCAACTATCGCGAGCACAATCAACCACAGCTTTAACTACAAACCCCAAACCACTGACACGACCCACTCTGGTAAACTGTCAGTTCAATAAATCCCTTCGCTTGCTCGTCCTCTCGCTCACATTTCCCAACATCCACTGTAGCTCGGTGGACGACAACAGATGAGGATGGGCGGTCATGCCAGTCGGTGATGGAAAAATTATTGATTTTCAGACAGGCAATGCATGTCATGACAGAGCATGAGGCTGTTTATGAGAGCTCTTATCGGGCTGAGAGCGCCATAAGGGACGGGTAATCATTTACATACAGTAGGTGCTATTAAACTTTAGCTCTGCTGGATCACGTGCTGCTGTGTCTCATCATGGTAGGTCTTCTGTAGAGTAAGCCGGACACACTGTCGTTTAGAGGGTGCCTGTGTTTGGCCCAGTTGGCACTGACAGAGGCTCCAGAGCTGCCATGTTGTGACAAACCCGGTAGGGTTGTAGATTGCAGAGGCAGGGGCCATTACAACAGACAAGCACTCCTACGCTGATAACAGCCAAAATGTAAACACTGTGCACCGGCACTGATATGATATGAAGTAGGCTTGACTCCTGAGAGCACGCAGCACATAGATAGGCACATTTAATAAGCTGCAATTCAAGGAAATGCCAGGAAATATACGTGGAATGGCAGAGCTAAGCCAGATATATATAGCGGAATATGTTTAGCATAGAATATTAAGTTATGAGATCATAAGGGACAGCCATTGATTCGATATTGTATCTTGGTTGATAGCAGAAGAAGTGTTACCCGTTAACGACCTACATCTTGGACAGAGTTTAGTGGTTGGTGGCTGCTGAAAATTGATGAATACAATCTGGTGTAGAAAGAAAAAATTGAAAATAATAATAATAATAATAATAAATGCAAACAGAAAGTCCCAATAAACAACAAGGCCGGTATTAAATATGAATCTAGATCAAATCTATAATGGACAAAAAAGACAACAGAATAATAAATGTGTCCACTTGGTTCCCTGTGCTTTGTATATTTCTATTGATTATTTCCCAGTGTCTAGGCAATGAGACGTGAAGAGTGAATGTTCACAGATAGCAGTGATTAATGAGTTCTAGCTGTTAGTGGTCAGACTCCTCATGCATCACACTGCCAGAGAGAGTCAGGTCTGAGTGCTCTGCGTTGCATCTGGTGTGCGCAAAGTGAAGGGGACTCTAGAAGAGCTCCGTTAACTCTGAACATTACAGTAACATCTAGCTTTACCCACATCTGCGCACAGTGTCTATTTAGGCTGTCACACAGCCTCTGATAGCCCAGCCTGGTGCGAGCACTGCAGTATTATTAGCCATGGGGACAGAGCAGCAGACGGTGACAGGCACCTACCACTGTCACCGACTCCTTCACAACAACCCTCAACAGAGCGACGTTAACCAGCTTAGTGGAGCTCCTGTAGCGCAAAAAAAACGACACCAGGTCCTTGTCAACCCCCGATTAGCACCTTCCAGAAAAGCTAGCCACGGCTAACCTGAGCTCACGCCACTTGCTAACAGCTAACGCCTCATTAGCACGGCTAACTGACGGTACCATGGCAGCACAGGCAGGTTATCGTTAGCTTAGTAACGAGTTATGTACATGGAGGAATGTGTTCCATAAGTCCACCTGTCGCTAATAAATCTCTGACAGTGCATGTAACCCGGCGCAGAGGGATTGCACAAACCGAGGTCGCTGTCACGCAGTGTGAACCGCCCTGGGTAACAGAAGCCCCTCACTGCGGACAGAGACAGACCACCGGCCCGTCCCAGCAGCGCTGCTCCCGCATTCCTGCTGCTCTCACCCCCGCTGGAGAAGCAGCAGCGCCGGGCCTGTTGTTGTTTACCTTCTTGTCAATGCGGACGGTGAAGACATCCCGGTCCCTCAGCGGCTCCTTACTAAGCACCAGTCCATGGTTAAACTCCTGGACTGGCTGGTTACGCCGGGCGGTTCGGTTCGAGTTGGACAGGCCGATCAGCTTTCCGCTCCGCGGATGCAGCTCCGCCGCCATCTTCAGTGGGCGGCCAGTATTCACGACACTCGGGCTTTGCGACAGTAACGTTTTGACAGACGGCAGATTTCTGCATGACTGAAGCGCACCGCACCCATTTCTGTAATACATGATATGATAGAATATTAATGTAATTTAAACTCTGACACCTGTTTTTGATTATTAGAATTGTTGGAATATTATTTAAGCACCACAACATTTAGCCTACATATAATTTGAAGCCCACATATTTTATTTTAGGCCCACTGGTATAAATCGTCTGTTCTGTTTTTATTGCCTTGAAAAAAATAATGTTCCTCCCAATTAATGTGATCTCTGTTAAGTGTATACTTCTAATTTAATTTCATTTACATATTCATTTACATTTTATCCTTTCCCCAAATAACAGAGTGGAAGAATAAGCTGATTAGACATGCGAAATCTCCCCAGTGTATGAGGACAATAAGATCTTCATATTGTTTTTCTGTTGTTGTTTTTTTACTAACTACCTTTTTATTAATTGAGATTTAACTTTACCACAATGTAATGTCCATTGATTTTCTATAGCCTTTTCATGGATTCTTTATTCAACATAAATGTGTAGTAAACGTGTATTAATCAGACAATGCCTTCTGTTTACCTTTTTGACAATAAAGAGCAGAACAATCATAAACTATTGATCATTAATCTTAATGTGATATGAAGAATATTTCAACTTCATGAGCATTGGGCAGATAATGAATTTTCAAAAAAACCCTTAGATTCCTAGCAATGGTACATTCATATTTGCTTCTTAAAGTCAAACAGTATTATTCTTAGATAAAAAGAAACATTTGAGATTACATTAATCTTCTGTTTTACTGGTGGATGTTTTGATTCAAGCCACTAGGGGGAGCAAAATCCATGCGTTAAATATCTGTCTGACTCAAACCCCACTCAGCATCTATCATCAGTATTTCATCTCGTGTTCATAGCACCTTAAAGCGCTGCTGGCCTTTCTTTTGCCTCAAAAGTCACATTCATGGATAACCAGATTCAGGAGAATCATATTTTATTCAGAAACATACTGTTGCCCGCACCAAGGTCACAACACCCCTCACATCACATATAAATCAGCATTTTCTCTTGGAATGGGGCTAAAGGATGCAATATTTATTGGAAAACATAACAAGTCTCCACATTTTAGAGATTAATAGGTAGAAATACCACATTTAACTGTAAGTGACCCAGTAAGAGAGTACCAGTAGAGGGTGCTGTGTCTCTATAGCAAATTGAGTAGACAATTTTTCACAATACAGTTTTTTTTAAAATGCCATTTTTAATCCAGATGAATCCACCGCAAACATCTAGTCCACATGCTGTACATGCGTGCTTTCATGGTCTATGCAGGGCAGCTGTGAGAGGACACTGACATGTGTTTGACAGCTAAATCCAGGTCCAAATCTTTCTCTTGGACTTGAAGCTTCTCCAGACAGCCTGTCAAGAACTGGGAGCCGACGTTGTCCTCACCGTCACCTGGAGAATGAAAAGGAAGAAACACGGGTGACCTTGTGTTTGCGCTCTATCAAGCTCCTGATCTGGCCTAATAGATATAACTGGTGCATATGTTCTTGCAACTGGTTGTTTTCTTGTGCTTCATGTGTTTATTTTGTAACACGTTTTTTTTCCTTTCTGCAAATCAAATCAAATATCTGAAAATATCTACTATCTTAAGACACTACATCGCTGTTTAATCCCACCTAATAGACCTCCAACAGCAAGTCGACCCTCTCTCCACAGGTTCAAGTATCCAGGGCGGCTCTCTGAACCGACAGAAAGCGAAGCGCTCTTTGATTCGTCTTCATCTTGAAGCACTCGCAGTGAATCTGCCTGAAAGGTTATCGCCAGTTTCTTGAGTGTGTCTTTCATACTGATCTTTAGTTCCCCGAAGGTGAGCGTGACCTCCTGCAAATCCGAGGGAGAGACAGAGGAGAAAAACTTCACGTCGTCATGTGTTCCTGTGCATGTATAACGATGCAAATGTACATGTGAGCTGAGAAGTCACACTGACTTCTACTACGCTAGGAATGACTGGCAAATTCAGTTTGAGTCGTTTACTTGCATACCTTTGTTGTATTATTGGCCACTAAAGCGAACATCAGCTCTTGCCCAGGAGCCCTGATGCTTAAAATGGTTCCATCCATCTTACTGAAATCTCCCCAGAATTCAGCCTTGACCACACGATCTGCCTCGATGGGGAAAACTACCAGGGAAAGAAGAATACCTCACAAAATTAATGGAGTTAATTTATTGTTAATTTATTGTTTATTACATCTAACTAGAGCTGACAGTGAATAAAAAGGTGCAGCGTATTCGACAGGCGTGTGTGCTCCAGGCTCGTTGGAAAGCCTCTGATTCTTTAAAAGGGTGTACTTGCACATAATCTTGTACAATCAGGCACGACGCTCCCACCTGAGGTGTTGAAAACCGCAAATCCGGTGCCAGGGAAGAAGCTGCCAGGTCGCACGTTTTGATAGCAGGGCCAGAGCTCCTCCGCCTCTGTGTCCCAGGGGACGCTGAGGTTCAGCCAGTGGCCTTCACGCACACAGCCATCCAAGTGAGGCTCGAACTACAGCAAAAGAAAGCAGTAATGAGGTTACCAGAATGAACTGCAAGTGGACATCGTCAAAGTCCCCACAGGGTGATTAGGCAAAAAAAAAACAACAAAAAAAACACCCAACATACCCTTGCAGAGTCAAAACAAAATAATCTGTAATGTATAAACCCATTTTATGGCAGTATGTCTGTTCTATTACCAAGGATGGCTCAGCAAATGTTGACACTAAGTCATGTAAGAGATGTATTTCCAGCACAAGGCCACAGCCAGAGTACAGCGCGATCAATTTTCAATTTTAGAACACCAACAGAAAAGTCATTTTCCGGGCATTGGTCCTTCAGAGAGACGGACAAAAGGGTTCTTTAGAATCAGAATTTTGTGGTGGTGTCCAAAATGGAAGTGACAGAGATGACGACTAAAGGCTCAAAAACCCAGAAGTCAATGCGGCCACCATAGAGCTGTCTTTTAAACATTAGAGAGTCGAGGTCCATGGACTAACTGGTCTCCTTTTTACGTTTGTTGTTATGAGGCAGCCTGTAGAGGGAGTAGTTATCAGGAAGTGAAGACAAGTGGTGTAAAGAGCATCAGCTCCATATAGGGAGGGGAACGTGGTTGAACAAGGATTGGACTTTCATTCGGGAGCCGCTGTTCGTGAAACCAGAAGTCAAGCGGTGAGTTATTTTAAGTCACTAATGTATTGAGGCAACGTCACGTACACAACGTAACACAGCTGTTAGAGAGCTTAGTTAGACAGGTTGAATAAGGTAGAAAGAACAGAGTCTCTACTTGAAACTGCTCACAACGAGGTCTGTGGGTTATCTTGAATAGCCAAATTCTGGAAAGAGAAATTGCTGTTGAGTGGCTGTTTGTTTGGCACGTTGAGCACCACAAGCCGAGAGCCATCAAACTCTGCAGCTCGCACCAAAACAATCTAGATGGAGTAAAACAAGAGGGGATAGTGAAAAAAAAATGCAAGGTTTTGATTGGGGGTGAACTGTCCCTTTAATTACACCCCCCTAAAAAAAAAACCTGTTCATCTATTGAACGAGACAGATAAAAGTAGAATTTATCCCAGCGTGATACCTGAACAATCATCGCGTCCTTGTCGATCAGGATCCCGCCGAGGGCCAGTCGGAGTTTTCCTGTGAGGACCTCCTCTGTCTGTTCGGACTGCATTCCCACCACCAGCCCGTTTGAGCCGTCCACCTCTAGAACCACAAACTTCCCTTGGTTGCTCACCTCCAGCTTGGGGGCACCAGGAGCACAAGAAGAATTCAGACTTAAAGAGTTCCTGCGTCCAACACATGGTCACCAATTTTGGAAAACTACATAATATCACCAGCATACTGTAAGACTATTCTTATTAAAAAAAAAAAAACTAAAAAAAAAAAAACTGCTATGTAATTTTTTCATAACTGAATAAACCAGCTGTTCTCAGAATAAGGTCCCAGAACACTATCTGAAGCTAGAAAGATGGCAGGGTCTGCCACATATAAAGAAGTAAAACAGTATGAAACTGTAATGGGGGAATGTTTAGTTTATCATACAAAAATCAGTCAATGAAGATCTTTCTCTTATGATCAAAATTCCTTCCCCAAAACTGCAAAATGCACCTTTAAATCTTCAACAAAACTGAGAAGATTTAACATGTTTCCGGGGCAAAATGACTTGTTTCTGAGCTCCGTGTTGCTTCAAGACATTCTCACTTGATTCACTAGAAAAAAAAAATCACTGGAAACTCACCGTGTGCCATTTTCCATCGTTGAGTTTGGGGCCACCGGATACGCTGACGTGGACGTCTCCTTTGCTGATCTGCATCAGAGGAATACCGTCTTTTAGGGACAGAACAAACCAGTCCAGCCCGTTTTTGGTGTCTCCGTAGAAAACTGCACCTTCTGGGTCGAATGTCCTTAACTGAAAGGATGACTTGATACTAGAGAGACAGGAAAACAGAAAAGAAACAGTGTCAGATCCAACAGAATGACTGTGAAGTGTTCTTTTCTTTTCTTTCAGTGTGTGAGATATCTAAAATAAAAGGGGCAGGATCAACAGTCTCAGTCCCATTTCATAAGTATTCCCTGTACTTGCTTCCACACACTCTCCCCAGAGTTCATTTTCAAATTTGCAAGAGCCTTCGCTGCAGACGATCAGGGAGTATTTGATGTGAAGCCCTCGTTGTGCAGTGGTTTGGCCCTGCAGACGTACCTGTGGATATCACTGAGGTTGACTGTTGTGTGGATCAGCGGGGTCCAGAAGTCTCTATCCTGGCCGAGATAGACGGTAGCCCCGCCAGACACTTGTTTCTGGAAGACACGAGGCGCTCACTGAACACCGATCATTCAATTCAGCTCCTCAAACTCTGCTTGCGCTTTTTCCCTCCACATATGGTGAGGAACTTTATTCAATTATTGATTAAATGTTATAATCTAATTTTAATGCAGGGAGTTTAATTGCTGTTTAATGAGGGTAGTGTGGTCACACAAATTCTTAAGTGGTAATGAAGTGCAAAATCAATGTGGAGTCATTTACAAGGGAGCCATCCGCAGTGTATCAGTATACAGTGGCTAGGCTAAACCTAGCAGCATAAAATCATTCAATGAGGTAAAAAAGAAAAAGAAAAAAAAAAACAGTTGGCTGTGTATTTGTCCACCCACAAACTGAGCAAAGTTCTCAGACTGAACATACCAGGAAACTCCTCTTCAGCTGGCATCTAAAATTAATACAGTACGAGTTGACTGATTTTTTGTTTGTTTGTTTGTTTGGTTTTTTTACGATTTCATATTGAGCTATCAAAAACCCACAAAACATAGAATTACAATGTTATTACAATCTTTTTAAAATGTCCTTAGTGGGTCAGAGAAACATGTTTCCTACTACTGAAGGAGTGTTTGACCTTTTCCTGATGAAAGCAGTTATGAAGACGTACTCAGAAGTCACACTTAAAAAGCAAATGACGTAAAAGTTAAAGGGAAAATGCAAAAGCAAAGGAAGTGTTCAAGTATTACTTTGGTAAAAGTAAAAGTCACGTACACACATAATACTAGAGTAAAAAAAAAAAGACCTAAAGTATCAGATATTAAATGTACTTAAGTATCAAAACAAAGTACACATAAAAGTCAAATAAACATATATTACATGTATATGCTATGAATAGCATGACTAATGTTTTTTTTAATCTGACTGCTGATAAATTAAGTTAATTGAAAAATAAAGTCGTAACTTTGCCTCTGACGCTGAATGTAATCTGCAAAGTAACTAAAATTATCAAATAAATGTTGTGCAGTAAATAATACAACATTTACCTCCAAAATGTAGGGCAGTAGAAGTATAAAGGACCCAGACAGAAAAAGATAATACAATGGAAATACTCAAGTTAAGTACAACTACCTCCAAATGTACCTAAGTGTAATTTTTGAGTAAATATACTTAGTTACATTCCATCACTGGTTACAGTAATCAGGATTTCCATTCTTTTTAAAGCTGTTTTTGAAGATAGATGACATGCTCTGGAGGCTATCAGATGGCGCCCAGCGAACTATTCATTCTGGGCACATGGGAACTTACCTTATCCCGTCCGTTCCCCTGCCCCTCGGCCCCCCACGCCAGCAGAGCAAGGCTCAAAGTGAGCAGTAGTCCACCTGCCATTTCTTTCCGAATCATGGCCATCCTTCAGTGCATTCACACACCCTGCAGGCCTCCCAGTGTGCGCTCTCCCGAAGCCCTTGGGTGGTCTGCGGACTCCAAGCTTCCCTGAGGTGCTGGCAGTGGAACGAGCAGCAGAGAGAGAGACCCCGGAGCTGTGTGTGAAGCAGTGGTGTGTGCTGCGAACACTGTCCTGAGGTCCAGAGGTCAATCATTGCCTTGACCAGTGCAGGTTATTGATCTCCAGGAGTGGAACCTCATGGTTGCGTGGTTGTGGAACGAAAATACAAATGCACAAACAAAAGGGATGTCAGTTAGGGACAGTTCAAATATTAGGCCTATTAATCACAAATTCAGCAAACCGAATTTATATTAAAATGTGCGTTTCCACCAGTCCGTCGATCTCCTGGCGATGTGAGGAATTCATGTAGAGTGGACGCGACTGCAGGCTGGGTGAGTGACCTTAGTCAGACTACTGACGTGTGTATACGCATTACACACTCAAACCTTGATTCACCACCGCTGGCTATTATTCGGTGTGTGTGTGTGTGTGTGTGTGTGTGTGTGTGTGTGTGTGTGTGTGTGTGTGTGCAGGGGCGTTATACAAAATTCTGGACCCTGTTCACCCACGTTGTCTTTTGGTCCCTCAGCACATTCGTGGCTTTTCACTCAAGCATCCGTCTGGGCCCTGCTCAGCTGTGCACTCAGTGGTGTCGGGCACTGTTCACATCGGAAGCGATACCGATAATGAAATTTGGTAGATTAAGATCCGAGACCCATCCTACATACAGGTTTCTTGGGAGTCCTCTCCGTAGTTTCTGTGTAATCGTGCTGACAAACCAACGAAGGGACCTGGGTGAAAATAGAACTTGCTTGGCAGAGTTAAAAATAATTCACCAAATATGACCTGGATTACTTCAAAGGAAGAAGCTGATCAAAGACCTGGGAGCAGCAGTAGAAATGGTCTTTACTCCGTGTACTTTAATCAAGACTGATAACTGGCCTTAAATGTGGAAAGTGATGTGCAAATTAGCACAACATTGGACTACACAAAAAAAAAAAAGGAACATCAATATGAAGAAGGAGGGCAGGAATATGCCACGTTACCAATGCTGAAAGGTTGTTTAAAATTCTGATATACTGAACAGTAAAAAATAAACCTCTATTCTGCCCAAAAGCTCATAACATGTTCTTCGGCCTTTGGTTGACGATAACATGCATGCAAAAAAAAACTTTTACCCACATTTGATTGACATAAAACAAAACTCATCCCATTGATGATGGCTCTCCCTTTTTTAATTTTCACAGTCATTGGATAAAACCCAAAGCAGTTCTCATCAGTACCAATGTAATTCGTTCTGTATCCATAAAAGTGCTGGGGTTGGTACCCAGTCCTAACACTCGTGCCCCTTTTTCCCCATTGTCCTATGCTCCAGTGTGTGTGTGTGTGTGTGTGTGTGTGTGTGTCATAGAGCGAAAGGGAGAGAGAGATATGAGACAGGACTCCTCTTTCCAGGAAGGCTGTTGTAGCTGGGAAGTACTAGGAAACATGCAACACACAGAGATGAATAATCAGTAAACAACATGTTTTCCATGCAGTTATCGAGCACTTCAAGTTAATCTTAAATGTCAAATCGCAACAAAACACAGCATCTATCTCGCTCACGTGTGCACTCAAACTCTGACATATGTCAATTTACTGTCTTTGAGTCCATTTTCACAGCAGCCATATTGACGTCATAGTGGGAAAACCCCAGGTGTAAACAACATCACTAACGACACCTGCATTTCATTTGTGTGCATACTAGCACATGGCATGCTGGGACATTTGAGTAGAGCAGAGCCATCCTTGATTTTATTAGTAACATCAGTGCTTTACCTAATTTAACAACTCAAACTGTGAAACTTCGGTTAACTAAGTGTTTAGACATGCTGACCACTACTGACTGACTTTAAATCATGAATGCACTTTGTCACTCTTGGCCTTTTAATGATGAATGTTTTGAGGAATATTTTGGGTGTGCAATGGAGCAGACTGTTTCCATTTTAAACCACTGAGTGTCACTAATGGGAACATTGTCATTCAAGGGATCAGCTCCTGACTGCCAAGAGGAAGCTGTAATCAGGTAGAGAGAAACGTGTAGTGTGCTCTGTGTGGTTGATATTAAATAAGATATAAAATAACCAGAGATATTTAACGGAATTCACCAGTTAAATTGATAAAAAATCAACAATAGGTGACAGAGGTAAACAACAGTGCACCAAGTGCTTAAAAGAAGTGCAAAGGATGTCCAAAATGATCTGCTCTGAAGAGGTCGCTAAATTTTCATGTTCACAAGAGACTTCGCTGAGAGAGTCGAACAATGTGAGACCAGGCATCTGCCAACTTCAAGCACATGGTTCACATTAAGAACTCCAAATCAACTTGTAAAGACTAAAAAAGACATCTTTAAAAAAAGAAGAAAACATGAGTCCAGACTAGAGCTGATTTCATTGGGTCATCAGGTTAATACTTTATTTTGTTTGATTGCAGCAAAGAGAAAGAGAAAAGGGAGACGGAAACGAGGGGAGAGAGAGAGAACAAGAGGGAGGTCGGGGGGGAGGAGACTACAGACTTTGGGAGAGCTGTGGCTACAAGCCTTCGTATCAAATCTAAAGACAAAGTCATCAGGCAACATTAAAACATCTTTTAAAAATAACATTAACATATTCTGTGGGCTCTATATGGCACAGTATTACCCTAGACATGTACACGATACCAAAACAGTTTAGCCACACCCCTACATCTATGAACAGCTTCATAGCAAACAAAGCCATGAACTCTATCTCCAAATTATACTGTCGTTTCTCAAGAAAATGCTCGTTTACTATTCAAATTTCTTATGCCATAACAAGGCACCTTAACAGTTGAAATCTGGCAGATCACATCTTACTATAGATAATTATTGAAATATCAAAGCAGAGGCACATTCATTTTAACTAAAACATACAGTAAATAGTTGTATATTACCACCAGATTCCAGTCCAGTCACTACAATACGTCGATTTGCATGCTTTTGGTCTGTATGATAACCGTGATGGCAAACTATGGCATAAGAAATGGTCCAAAAACACAAACATGTCCATCTACAGGAATGGCTTGAGATTATTGGAGACAGCAAGGCTTTTTTACACTGAAACTAACCCACAGAAAAAAAATAATAAAATAACAGGTGGCCCATACACTGCCAAGGGGTATGCTGTTTAGGCAGATTTACAGTATTTTGGTTTTCATATCACGCAGTCACTCACTTCTCGTACACGAAACACGTACGCCCACGCGCAAAAGGCTTGTAACCACACCCAAGGGGATGCTTGTGCGCCCCTGCAGTTGGTCACGCTGTGTTTTAACACTCCTGCCTGAACCTAAAGGCGCCCCAGTACCATCACACACATGCACACACACACTGAAACATATGAACTTCATCCAGAGGAGGTGCAGTGCACGAGTGTTTGCTTGAGGGCAGAGGAATAATTCAACAGCTCCGATATAGTGACTGAGACATGGCAGATAGTTCTGTGGAATATTTCCAATCTGCGGTCTATAATGAATAAAATTAAAAAAAAAAAAAAAAAAAAAAAAAAAAATCAACAGAGATATGGAAGATGAAGAGGGCAGAAAATATAAGCGGGAACAAAAGCTGTGCGCACAATGCCAGATTTGCTGAAGATATAAACGGTTAGGAAGCAAGTGTTGCTCATGCTTTGTGGATACAGAACCCAAGTTTACTGACATGTTCCTAGGACTACTGTATATATGCATACCAGACGTTATACGGTTCTTTTAACAGGTTATTTGTGTCAAAACAGAAACAAAAAGGAACTGAAACCAACTCTACCATTAATGCAGCTGTACTTCATTAACCTCGTGACTAAATTTACATTCATATTTTTAAGTTTACTCCCCCTTTTCACTGAAGCCATTTTCATCTGGTAAGAGGGCTAAACAACATAAACAACAACATAGTTTAACAAAACAAACATATAGAGATAACATTACACATAACAAAAAGGCCCCCAGGAGGGCACCTGGGGAGTTTCGGCCACCGCTTTGGCTGCTAAGCTCAGCCTTTTCCTACCTCTTAGTATATGACACGTGGGGCCGGAAGGGAAATAGTTCAGGCTATTTCCAATCTCCCCTTAGCTGGGAGGGGAGCTGGACAATGTTTTTGTCCCCAAAGTCATTTCTGTGGGGCTTGGTGACTCAAGAGTCCAACAGCTTTGTGCCCATATATTTATTTTCCTATCCAGAAATAACTCAATACCCTGAATCCATTTTTTTTTATTTTTCCTTCCTTGCTATCGCTTTCTTCTTCCTGGCGTAGGAAATGGAGCCTTTTCCTCTTTCAATGAAAGAGGAAAAGGCTACGCAAGATGAAGGCTGACTGGTTTTTATTCTTTTCCTTTTTTATGTGAAGGAAATGAGATGAAAAACGGAAGTGCAATGGTCTACCAACCTTTTACTCTCACCCAGTGGCCAGCTACATACCCAAAGCAGCTACAAGTGTCCCCTTTAAGTGACCACTACTTCTCTATTTTGTGCACGTAAGGTATAAACTATGGTGAATGCTATACAGATCCTACAGTGTCATCTGGCCACAAAGTCGCCAGGGTAGTTGAGACATTAGAAGCTCAGATGATCTGTCATTGTCGTAGACTTGCGATCAGCCATAGCAGTGACTTCTTAATGATTTGGATATGAGGAATCACTTCTAAATGCACTTCTACACCTACAGTAGCTATTCCAACTAGAGTAGGAATGCTGTGTGCGTCTCACACGGAATGATCTAGCCATTCACACACGCATCTCATCACTCAGCAACGCACGCACACGCACACAGACACACACAAACACACACACTCTCCCACATACATGATATTACCTGCTTCAGCCAACCTCTGCATGCACAAATCCTTCCATACATGTGCATATACATGCTCATATATAACGTTCATGGACAGTTTAACAACAGGATACACCTGCATTTGCTCATACAAATACACGCAAGGTCTGAGTTGCTTGATGCGCCACCTCCAACTGTGTTGAGTAAGGACCCTTCTGTCTCATCCCTTATCCTTTCCCACACAAACCTTCCCTGAAGAGCATTTATCCTGGTTATGCGGTGACTATAAAGGGAAGCAGACTGAACTAATTTTTCACATAACATACACCCTGTTAGCAGTTCTTATTCTTATAGATAATATAATGAGTCAGGGAGGAAGATTAATCAAGCTCTAGAACTACGACACACTACAGCAAGACAGGAGAGACACAGAGAAAGGTGAGCAAGAGTAAAGATAGGGGAGTGATGATACGTCACTATAATATCAGCCTCTCTCCCCGTTTCTTTGCTCCTTCTCCCTTCATCCAACTCCTGTTTCAATGCCTAGCTCTGATCTCTACTGAATAAAAAAGAGGCAGGGGTGCTGTGCGAGTGTACTCAGTGACCCAGTGAGCACGCACCCCTCCCACTCCCATCCTCAAAAGGCCAGGCAGTCCCCATTGAATTATATTCCTTAGAGTGCTTCTGTGTCCTACGGTTTGCTGCCGCTGCTGTCTCGTTGCTTCTTGCTGCTGCCGCTGCCGCTGCTGTAGAGGCTGGGATTGGCCACAAGCGGGTGAGGGGCTGCGCCCATGTAGGGTCCAGCAGCGGCTGCGTAGTTGAAGATGGCAGGGAGGAAAGGCAGAGGCTCCACCTTGTCCCCTCCAGGTGCCATCATATTCAGAGCCACAGGAAGAGCTGCCAGGTTATAAGGATAGGCCAGCAGCTGGGGCCCATAGAGCAGCTGGTAAGGGTCCGGATAAAATGGCAGCTTAGCCAGGTCGCCGCCATTGGGGACCATCATTTTTCCCAGTGGGCCAAAGGGAAGCGCTCCAGCGGGGTAAGAGGACATGAGCAGATTGTCCTCCTGCTTCTTACCAGAGCGGTAGCTGTCCGGCACAATGAGGGGTAGGGGATAATTCTGGGAAGGGTAGCCCACAGGGGTGGTGTCCCCCTGCTGGGAATCTCTGGAAGAAACAGTGTCCTGGTGTTCAGGCTCAGGTGGTTGGGGGGCTCGGGGGAGAAGCAGAGCGTGGGCAGAGGGGCGGTCACCGGCACCAGCTGCTCCTGTGGGCAGTGTGAGCCTGTCAAGTCCTTGTGAAGTGGAGTGAACCTGTCGGTTGGCGTGAGCTAACAGTCCGATAGTGGAGGGGGATCGACAGGGGGACTTGGGAGTGTGCCTGTGTGAGGAGGGTCCATTCATAGTGGTTTGAGTGGGGATATGCTGGGGGGACGGCACAGGGCTCAAGGGCTCCTCTTTAGGCACCAGCAGAGAAATCTGCTCCTCTGGGGCATGTGCAACTCTACTCATCTGCGGGCCCCTATCTATCTCTGTTTCTCTCTCTGTCACCACTTCTTTGTCCCTCTCCCTTTCTCTCTGTCTCTCGAGCTCCCTCTCTTTCTCTCTCTGCCTCTCTATCTCCCTCTCTCTAGCTAGAATAGAGGACATGGTCAGGTCTTGTGCTTCATCGGGAGAGGGACACCTGGACAGGGACTGAACTCTGAGATCTTGGACCAGAGGTGGTTCCTCGTAGGTTCCACGTAAAAATACACTGTTCCCACCCTGCCTCTCTCTGTCCATAATGACCCCATCCCGTTTCATGAATCCCCCCTCAGAGATGAGCGCTGTTGTCATGGAAACAGGAGGAGCAGCAGTGGTTATTCTGGTCTGTGATGTCATGGGCACATTTGGAGAGGTGTTGGTGGATGCCGCGATGTGCGCAGGGCTGGGTATTCTGTGGATCTGGCTGTCGAGGTTCTTTTTGCTGGGGGTGCGGTAGTCCAGACATTCAGGTCCATTCATGACAAGCACACTTTGGAGAGTTGAGGGTGTGGCAGGCGTGAAATCATGTTTAGTTGGCGTAAAGTTTACCGGGCTTTCTAATAGGGGTTCTGCAATTTGTGGGCTGGGCTCTCTCTCCAGAGCTGGATGTGTGAGCTCTGTCAATTCAGGTTTGTCGCTGAATTCTGACATGTGATGCTCATCTGCCAGTTCACTGAGATGGTCTTTATGCTGCTGTGATGCCGAACAGTCACCACTGCCAGGTGGGTCTGGTGTTGAATAACTGATAACTGAAACAGAGAGAGCACTGGGAACCTGTCCTTTATCAGTCTCTAGGTCTCTGCAAACAGTGTTAACAACTGTCTCTGTTGTTTTTGGCTCTGATTCTTTATCGTCCTTTTCTCTTTCTGGGGAACTGCTTAACTCATGGCGTCGGATATGGCGAGTCAGTGCTGAAGAGGTCTTGCACACCTTATGACACTGTGGACAGGTGTGTCGTGATAATGCTCTTCTGCTTAGACGGCTTGGGCTAGAATTACTCCCTACTAAGCCTACTTGCCCTCCTTTTTCTTCATCATACTTTGCCATCTCTGGTGGAGATTTAACCCCAACCCCTTCAACTTGTTCACCAAGTGCCACTTTAGGGAGTACAGAGAGTGCCTCGGTAGGCTTGGGATGCTGGGCTCTCTGGTGGGCTTCCAATTTATCCCTTGAGGGGAAAGTGGCTCGGCAGAAGAGGCATACAAACTCCAGCAGATGGCTCAGCTCGTGTTTGTCTCGCTTCCTGGGGCTTGAGAACCAGCGGCCACATGTACCACACTCTGCTGCATTCCCATTAGTCCAAGGCCGCCTCTTTATTCCCGTAGGAGCCACTGAGGTAGAGACAGGAGGCTTTGGAGAGGGCAGAGGAGGAGCGGCGAGGTCATGACGGGCCTCCTTAACTTGTTCTTCTGCATCTTTGTTTTTCTCCTTTAAAGGGGTGGAGAGATAATCTTTCTTTTTCCTCTCTCCCTTGTCTCTGTTGGCTTTTGACACTTTTTTAGCTTCCACAATCTTCCCATCCTCCTCTTCCTCGTCCTGTGATTTATCCGTTTCTTTATTCATATGGTTCTTGAGCCTCTCTGCTCTCCTCTTCAGCCGAATGGAACGCTTAAACTTCAGTTTCCTTTGCCAGCTCTTGACCCTCTGTAGGTGTGCTTGGGCCTTTCTCTTAGGCTTGTAGGAGTAGTAAGGCCTCCATAAATTATCCTGCGTGTCATGGTCGCTCTCCTGCTCGCGAACCTCCCGTCGGAAGTAGTACTCCCTCACTTCATCAGGGGATTTGGAGCTCTTTTTCCTGACCTCCTCCTCCTCCTCTTCCTCACATTCTCCTTCTTCCTTTTCACCTTCTTCTTCTTCCAAACTGGCTCTGCGGTGGAGGCGGTGCTTATGGTGATGGTGGTGGGAGTGAGAATGGCGTGGTTCCTTAGCTTCCCGCACAGATGATGTCTCACACCGTTTGGTTTTCGGGGGAGAAAGGCTCTTGTCTCTTCTAAGGTCTGTTTCAGAGATGCTGCGCTTCACTATTGCTTCCTCACCGATACGTACAGTGATCTGGCACAGTGGTCCTGCCTCTTTGACCTGTGACCCTACAGATGCTGACAGCTGCTTGGAGCTAGAGATCTCACTTTTGCTGTGGGACTTGCGTGATCTGTGAAATAATCTGCCTGTCTCTGCATCCTGTCTACCTCCTGAGCGCTCGTCTGTGGTATCTGAACTGTCTCTTGACCTCTTTCTATGACTATCTGCACTATCTCTTTGTGTTTTGATCGGCCTGGGACTGCTCTTGTGTGAAGTCTGACTGCTGCTGTTGTCAGGGGAGGGGCTGTTCAACGGACTTTTTTCACTTCCAGAGGTGACCTGGTTGCTGTGCACAATGACAGAGGATGACACCGCTGTTCCATGAACTATGACAGAGGGTTTTGTATGGCCATATGTTATCACAGAAGGCATGCTTGTTTCTGTGCCTCTGCCACTCTTGGGAGTTTTGGTTTTGCTGCTACTAGACATTTTGAAGCTGCCACTGCCTCTACCCTGCTCCAACTCTAGGGCCTCACTGTCATGTTTTCTAACTTGGGGCATGTCCGTTTGGGGGAGGGGTGTTAGTGTGGAGAGGTCCCTGTGCTCAGCCACAGAAACAGGGAAGCCATCGGGGAAGGCATCTGGGTCAGGCTTTACACTCTGAGGATGGGCCCCACTGATGAGACTTTGTAGGTCCCCTGGGCCCAGAGCACAGCCCAGGCCAGGCAGGGAGAGGGAAGGTGTTTCAGTTGGTGGCAGGAGCAGGCCATTATGCAAACTGTCACTGTAGGTCTTGTAGGGTCTCTTCTGGGAACGCATGGGGAGAAGGCGGTAAAGCTTGAGGGCATTCGCTTTCTGCTTGTAACCCCCATTAGCAGTCTTTTCACTGGAGATGAGACTGGGGTTAATCCCATGAATGGCCTTCTGGTGTGTTTTGAGGTTGTAGTAGGTGGCAAAGGCATCCCAACAGAAGATGCACTGGTAGCGTCGCTCTCCTGTGTGCCACACCTCATGCTTTGTGCGGTACTCAGCCAGGGCAAAGACCTTGTCGCAGTAATGGCAGGGATATCTGCGGCGCCATGAGTGCACATTAGAGTGACGCTTCAGGCTGGATAAAGTCATGTAGGAACGCTCACACACAGAGCAGAAGTAAATGACATTGCCATCTACCACCTTCACAAAATGGTGTTCATCACCCTCGAGTATCTCTGTGGCTGCTGCATCATCACCTTGGATACGTGCCAGGAGGCTCCGTGCTTTCTTCCCTGGCCGCGCCTTACTGATGTCTGTTTCTCCCACAATCACTCCCCCCTCCACTCTCACCTCACCGTCCTCCAGCGGCTCCTCCTTTGGCTGCACAGTGAGCGGAGGAGGGCCCAGGCTGTTGGAGGGTAGGCTTGGCACCCTGCAGGCGGCCTCATGGGATTGCAGCCTCTTGCTGTGGATGAAGACTTTGCCACAGTAACGACAACTGAGGGCGCGGCTGCCACGATGCAGCCGCATGTGGACCGTCAGGGAGGAGGCTGAGCTGAAAAGCCGGTGGCAGACGCCGCAGATCAGCTCGGGCTTCAGGCTGTCGGTAGGGGAGTAGGAGGAAGAGTGTGGGGGTGCGGTAAGACCCTCTGATGGGGGAGGAGGGGGCGGCGGTAAGGGGGGAGGGAGATGGAGGGTGGGTGGGTGAAGACTTGGTCCATGAGGGCTTCCCACTTTCCCAGCTGGCCTTCCAGTTATTTTCTCTCTCCTCTCTGCGTCCCCTCCTCTCTGATAGGCTGATGTGCCCAGACTAAAGAGGATCTGGGCAGTTTGAGAGGGTGATGCTGTACCATTGGCCAACCTGTGCCTCTCATCCCATCCATCACTGCTATAACCACCCCCTAAAGACCCGCCGGAGGATCTCGGGGGCGACCTGTGAAACTGAGTCTCTGTATTGAGTCTGGAGCACTTCAGAGGAGGCGGGGATTTTATATCCTTCCTGATAAGTGCATGAACAGTCATGGGAGATGAGGAGGAGGACGGTGAAGAGGACGGAGAGCTGTCGTGCCTCGGGGGCTTAAAAGGTCTGTGCTTTACGTCCATGGTAGCATCCAGTTTCCACAACGATGCCTCATCTGAACTCTTGGAGGATGGCCGCCGTCGGTGGGGGGAAGATGAGGATGAGGAGGAGTTGCGACAATGGTTTGGAGATGTCAGAGAGGCTGGAAGAGGGCCGGCACTGAGCGGGAAGCTTAGGGTGATCTTTGCATTTTTAGGTCCATCAGCCATGTCCTCCAGCCTGTCCTCCATCATAGCCTCTCCCCGGCCTCCATGCCTTTTACCCTTCATCTCCAACTGCTCAGCTTCCCCTTCCTCCTCCTCCTCTTCTTCAGGCTGGGAGGCGACTCCAAGACAGCAGACTGGTTTGTGTAGTCCTTCGATCTCTCTGTGTAAAAGTGAGGAGGCCCGAACTGGGTGAAGGGTCTCTACTGCCGCTAACAAGGAAGACAAAGGTGATGAATGCTGAATCTGGCGGCACTTGGTGTCCTTAGGTGCACAATGTGTGAAGCTGCAGAGGGGATTTAGCCCAGCATCCAGGTGTTGCTCACTCAGACTCGTCTGAATAAGGCCCGCATGGAGGGGGTCCCACACCTTCTCACCGGACACCATGACCAGCCCCCGAAATCTGAAAGAAAAAAAAGAAATAACGTATTAGCACTATATACATCCTTGGATAAATGTACAGCATGTACTTTAACATCGACACAAAGCAAGGGATTATCATTTCACCCAAAGATTTTGCAGTAGCAGTCATGACGCTTGTGGAACACTTTGAGAAACGGAAAAGAAAACTAAATGCCCCAGCAATGCTGAACTCCGACAGCTCAGCCAGGAATGGTGAGCGCAAGGAGGGAGAGGGCAGGGGGAAGGAATGAATCTGCGGCAGTGCTGGTTTAGATTTCAGCGTGCCACAACCAAGCCTTCAGAAAGGCATTCCAGAGATCCATCTCCCTCTCGGCTGTGACACAACATTCCCTATGCCTAATTGGAAGGCATTCAGATTTAATCAAGATTCAGAATAGTGTTGACTTAGATTCATGGCACGTAACGCACATAAAAATAGTCCCACACTCTAGCCATTTGTGCAAGAGCCTTGTTAGCCATTCCTGGCAGTGGCTAGTATTTGCCAGGCACGACTCTAACCATTTATTTGTGAAGGCAAAGACGGGAGGGAAGGAAAGAGGGGAAGAAGAGAAGGGAGGGAGATTGTATGCATGTGCACAGAGAAGGGGTGTTTTTCCGCCCTCTGCATCCGGTACAATCTCAGCTAAGCTGTAGGAGATGAGCGACAGGCCATTCTCATTTCCATTCTAATTCGACTGCCATGGTGGCAGATCATGCAGTCCTCCTGCAATTTCTCCATATGTAAGATAGCTGCAGGTTCCTGTGTGAGAGGCAATTTGCCATTATTACTTATTTAAAATGGGTGCATCTGTTTAGGTCTGCGGGAGGGGGAGAAAGACGGAGACAGTATAAGGCCATAATGATGCGACGAGAAGAAAAATCCTCAGTCATGCTTTTCTGCCTGCGTTTTCAAGCAGCAAAGCAGCCAGGAAGGCAGGCCGCTGTAAAATTCCACAGGCAGCCCAGAACAGGCAGAAACTAGGTCAGCACTGTTATTGCAGAGGGAAGAGGAGGGAGAGAGAGAGAGAGAGAGAGAGAGGGTGAGGATGAGGGAGAGTGAAAGGGTGATAGAAAAAGGGAGAGAGAAAGAGAGTGAGGGTTAGCGAGAGAGCAGGAGACAGAGAGAAGGAGAAAGGGGGAGGAGGGTGGTCTGAAACAGGAACAGTCAGACACGCTGCACCGTCAGACAGACAGGAGCCCAGGCAAACACTAACACACACAAAAACAACAAGCACATAGGCAAACATATAATCACACATGTACACTCGCACAAGCAAACATGCATGTGGACACAGCACTGTACATATGCTCATACTCAGGCATAAACAAAGTAGCTCAACACGGACAGGCCCACTTGTAAATGACATTCAAAACCAAAAGGTGAGAGCGACTGAAGGCTGAGAATGAGGATACAGGTGGAGTGAGGTACAGGCAACGAAAGGAAAACACAAGAGCGTATTGATGACGTACTTAGAGCAAGCAGTGACACATGCTTTCTGTTGTTAGGGGACAACAAACAGGCTCGTGCCTTTTCAAGATATCTGAAAACACGATGCACAATACCGTCTCGCCAGGCTTGCCATATTTTGCTGCTCTGTATTGAAACAGGCCGTCATTGTCACTCACATTTGCTGAGCGATAGATGTTGTGCAGGAAATCCCTTATGGCAAGCTGCTACAAGTGGGCGGACACACTGAGAGACAGCGCTAAGGCTAAAAATTTCACCATCTCATCTGATGCCTGCGCGGCGGACAGGAAAATGCGTATGACGCCCCCTCGCTCTTTTCTTTATCTCCCTGTGACGCACGCAGCCGCTGCACAAGCACAGCCTGCACGACGCGCTGTCTGACTGTGACAGGCAGCTTTTAACACGCTTTAAATGTGCCGAAGTTACTCATACACACCGAAATGTGTGCACAAATTGTACAGGACATGCAGAAAAACACTTTTTTCTTATTCGTGTAGATGAGTGGACGCACAGAGCAACACACAGGCATCCTTTTGTACGACTTACTGGCACACAAACAAACATGATCATGAATGTGAACAGGGACCCTAAAGCAGAATCAAAACAAAAAGCAACAGTGTTCCCACACCTCTCTGCAACAGGATGTTCTGAGCAAACAAACATGTTCGTCAGCCTATGAAGTGTTTCGTCAATTTACGCTTGTTGCGCTACAAAACTGGATTGCACGAACGGGCTCTCAGCGGATGCCGGACAAACGACTGAGCAGACTCACGTAAAACATAAAGCAAATAATGCCAAGCAACTAATGCCAAACGCACTGGCCCTCATACAGCGACAGACACAGTCACTTCACTGACAGGAAGAGGGAACAGAGGCACACTTGTAGTCGCACACCGATTTAATTTGTGTTCCAAATCAAATGACCAATGTGAGGCAAAAATAAACACTGTTGTTTTTTTAATCCTGAGAATCTGGTTATCTAATGTTAAATAATTAGAAATAGCACAAACTCGCAAACCTCTGCTCTGTCTAACTTTTAAAACTCATTCATTTATAACAAACTGTTTGGCTCATTAATCCTAACATACTGTCCGCTTGAATTTTGCAACCCATTCATAACAGCCTAACTTTTACTATTTGACTCTGAGACACTTTGCCACAAGTCTCTGAGAAACACGGATGACTTTATGACCTTGGAAACCATTAGTAATCCACTGAATTTAAACAGTCAACTAGGAACATTACTGCTAAAGTGGACTTGCATAACATAAGGCAGGACGGCAGAAGAGTTTGGCTGGTACGCCGGCACAAGGCCTTGAACCAGCCGTTGAGCAATCTGTTTATTCCACGCTGAAACTTGTGCTGACAGACAAATAAGCATTAGGATCCGACGCTTGTTTGTTTTGTTTTCTGTTTTGCCGTCTTCCCTCTGAAAAGGAAATTCTACAAAAATCTAACCACAAGTATTGGGATATTTATGCACTTCAAAGAGAAAGTGCATGCAAACTGAAATGTGTATGGCTGTTTTAACCTATTTGGTAGAATAAACTGTGGCTATAATTGAGGATTTAAAGTCTGATCATGGCAAATTACATTTTTAATACTGTTTTAATGCCGCTTAATATACTTTCACATTTTATATGGATGTATACAGCTAACATTTGTACCAAAGCCTCATTAAAATGTTTTTAATAGACCATGGCTAAAATAAAGCCATCTCGTTTGCAGCACACTCTACTTAAAGGATAATTCTGGTTGATGACAACTTATTTTAGAGACTTTAAGTTAAAGAGTTTGGAGCTTTAAGCGACAGGAGTTTAAACAATGTTTCAGACAGAGGGGGAATTCCTTATTTAAGTCCCTTTCTAGCAGTAACCCAAAATAAAATTATGAACCTAAAAACAGGTATTTTTACAGGTCTTGGAGAGTACTACAATAAATGTGAAAAAGTAGAATAAAGCATTTTGTGGCTCCAGATGAGGCTACATGTAATAAATTACCTCTTGTGATGTCACTCAGAGTCGAAGTTGCATGTGTCATCGTCAGGTTTTATAAAGAAAGAAAAATATGAGGAATAAAAGGGATCATATCTTTAATCCTGCTGTTTTGATTTTGATCTTTTTTAAAAAAAAATTTATTCTAAACTATCCATAACACGTCCAACAGTGTTATGGAAGTGCAGCGTTTGACCAAAACTTGGTGCCCACATTACCAACTAGGCAATTTGTCAGATTACATGCAGCTTCCTCTGGAGCCACAAAACATTTTAAACTGCTTTTTCACATATGCAGTTTTACTCTTCAAGACCTCTAAACCCATTTTAATGTGTGAAATTGGTAGTGTTAACCTTTGAGCACTGCAGGTCAAAGTGGAGCCAGGAAGTTGATCTGTATTTAGCATATTTCCTCTTCTCACTTCTATTTTCGCGGGTTGGTGAGGCCAGTGTTGTTACGACTAACAGGAATGGGAGCCAAAATGCTGAAAAACAAGAAATAAGTAAGAAACCAGAATCATCCTTTAACTGTGTCTGTAGCAGTCATGTGCTGACGTCTTTGGCCATGTGTGCATGTATGTGCGTGTGTGTGAGGGGTAAAGGGGAGTGCCTGCGAGGCAGAATGTGGGGGGCCTCGGTGTTCCAGCCGGCGAGCCAGCGGCGAGGAGCATGTGGGAAGAGGAAGGTGTCGGTTGGGCTTTCTCCCCAGCGAGGGGCAGCCAGAGGGGCCCGGCTATCAGAGCAGCAGTTGGTCTGTAAAGAGAAGGGTGTATGTGTGCGAATATGAGGGTGTGTGTGTGTGTGTGTGTGTGTGTGTGTGTGTGTGGGGGGGGGGGGGGGGGCGATGGTGGGGGGGGGGCATCGTTAGCAAAAGCAGCTACTGAACTCTCTACAACCCCCCGGCCAAGAGAGCATGGTGGAGCCAGCCAGATGGGATAGAGGGAGAGAAGGAGGGAGGAGGTGAGGGAAGCTGGTATGGGTCGGGGAGTGGTTGAGTGGAGGTGGTTGTGGTAGTGTGAGCGGGGGAGCTGGGGGTAACTTCAAACATGTCTCTCCTATGTTCACATTTGATGGTTTCCTTGTCTTTCAGATCCCCCTCAGCATGACTGACTGCATGCCCCCTCAACTCCCCCCTCCCTACGTGTAAACTGTCGTACCGTGGTGTTTTCGCATGCCGCTCCACGCACCAGCGAACCTGCCCATGTCCTGAACGCCACACTCTCCATGCTCTGTTAGCTCTCAGCCCAGCACGTAATTCCCATAATTCTGCTCCCTGCGACAGAATCATGGGAGGCATTAGGAAACGGTGAGGCCGAAAAAAAAAAGTACCCCTGGAGAGCAGTAACACTACACCGCTGACCTTTTTGAGGTAATTTCCCCAAAATCATTTTCAATTTCACACATAGTCCCTGTTGAAGGGGGCGTGAAAGCCCCTGTTGGAGTTCTCAGTCTCAAACAACCAAGCAACATCTTAGTATTAGCATGCTGAGACATTTTATGACAGTCACTATATACTGCATGTTGGGTTAGAGAAGGTGCTGCACTAGTTTCCTGAATTTGTCCACATCCTTTATGTTTGTGGCATTTAAAAAAAACAGAGTCAACCAGATTTGGTTTTGCACTCTGCAAAACTTGCATGGTAGCGCCTTAATGCCTGGGCAGAAAAAAAAATGACCCAAATACAAATACAGCAGGCGTTTTTTGTGTCTCAGAAAAAATAAATGACCAAAATAAAAAGGCTGCCATCACTGTGACAACATCATCTATGCGACACCACAGAGTAGCGCGAAGCCACACTTCCTATTACCTGACCTATGACCCCTACCCCTGATGCGGTGTAGCTCATATATTCCATACATTGAATGCAGGGGGGGGCTTGACTTGGCGTCCGTGAAAAGCAGGAATGTGGAGTAGTTGGCAGCAGATGCTCTGTTGTTTTGGAAAAGAAAAGTAAGGCTTCAGGCAGCCACAACGGGGCTGGTGACATCAATATGCCCTCTGCTGCTCTACGAGAGACAACCTCCAGCACAACAACAGGCTGGTAAAATGGAGGACAAAACTGGGCGGCCCAAAACCGAAATAAGAGACAGAACCAGTCGCTGGAGCGAGAGATGTTTACTGTCGCCTGCATATAAGTTTTTCCCTCAAAACACTTCTTCTTAGTAGTAAGTTGATGGGCAAGGGCTGGCAGACCGGCCCACCATGTTAGGACCCAAACAACAAAAGCTCACATCTGCTCTGACGTGTGCTGGATGCCCTCCCCCCCCACCGTCTGCGGTGAATCACAGCGACGCGAGAGGCTTCGATAAATTAAAAGTTTCATCACAATCTCAAAACGAGTCATCGCTCTTGAAAAAGAACTGCGTGGTGCGCCAGCAACAGAGGGGAGGATGAGGGAGACAGGGCCTGTTACTGGCACACACACACACACACAGGCAGACCCAGCACAGACACACACACATAAATACGCTCCCACTAGCACACACACACACACACACTGCATAAATGCGCACACCCACCAACACTCACGCCCCAACACACGCACAGTAAAATAAAAACCTTTTCCTCCTCTTCACGCGCGGAGCGGTTGCCGCCGCAGCAGCGGAGTGAAGCAGAAAAACAAGCAGGAAAACAACAGAATTCAGCCTCTCTTCCTCTTATTCTCTCTGGCTGTCTCTCAGGAAGGCAAGCATACAAGAGAACGTACCTCGGAAAACCTCCTGCTGCATCTCTGCTGCGATGTGTTCTCTCCCCTCACACTCCCTCTCTCCCTCTCCCTCTCTCTCTCTCTCTCTCTCTCTCTCTCTCTCTCTCCCCCTCGGTCTGTGTATGCGCACGTCTGAGTGTGTGTGTGAGAGAGAGAGAGAGAGAGAGAGAGAGAGAGAGAGAGAGAGAGAGAGAGAGGGAAAGAGAGAGGGTGAGCGCAGGGAGAGGCGGTGCACACACACACACACACACACACACACACACACACACACACACACAAGCAGCAGTGTGTGAAGACAGAGGGCAGGAGCGATTCTCACACTCGAACTTGCTTGCTCTCTCTCACTCACTCCCCCTTTTCTTGCTCTCTCTCCTCTCTCACTCCAGTTTCTGACACACGATTCTTGGTGTTTTTGCTCTTTTTTTCCAGCAAGTGAATCCCCCCCCTGCATGTACCCCCCACTCCAAATCCCCCCCCCCACTGAATCCAATCTTCTTTTTATTTGGAAGTGTTGTTCCCTCACTCCCTCTCTCTCTCCACACACACACACACACGCTTGTACGCACGCACGCACGCATGCACACGCACACACACACACACACACACACACACACACACACACACACACACACACACACACACTACTTTATATACACAAAGCCCAGCGATAGCGAGAGGGAGGGAGAGGCAGAGGGAGACAGAGTGGGAGAGCAAGCAAGCAAGAGGACGCCATTTAAGCAGTTTGTTACGAGCACTGCAAGTCCCCAAAATGGCTGAAAACAAACAGGAACCACGCCAACTCTAAAAACCTGGGCACAAGGACGGACGGACAGAGACACACAGACAGGGAGTGAGAGGAGAGTGAGCGAGGGAGATGGCGAGGGAGTGAGACAGAGAGAGGACAAACTGGCGGTAGTCAAATGGCGGATGGGAGCACTCTGTGAAACAAGTGAAGTTGAGGGAAAAATGGAGGCATTAAAGGGGCACTCCAATGATTTAACACAACACTCTGATAAAATTCAGGGACTTACGAGAGACGGATTAAAAAAAGAATTGTCAAAATCGATGCAGCACAGGCCGAGATATCTTGACCTGAAGTTCGTAGTGTGGATAGGGCATCATAAATGCTGGATTTGATATTTCCCATGATGCAACTTGATAGCAACTTTCAATTAGAATCTCTCTGCTCACGTCTGTCTCACTTCACTTTCTCAGTTTTTCTGGTCTCGAGGGGCTTTCAGATCGAAAGTAGCAAACAACACGACGTGCTACATTGGTGGAGGCATTGTGTGTCGCACATTGTGTGTAGCATGTCACTCCCACCAATGTAGCATGTTGTGTTGGATCTAATTTTCTCTGACCCTATTCATGAAACAAACAAATATGACCACTAATGGCAGGTAGTCACTGCTAAATGCTAACCCTAGTCACAAAAGTCTGGTATGGTTTCACTTAGTTGGGGTTGGGGGAAGGTCATGGTTTGGGTCACTCTTCTTTTGTGGGTCTGGAGTTACCATCGAGTGTGATAAGTCCATGCGTTTGAAGGCCAAAACACTGCAGAGTGATAAATGGTAGTATTAAAAAGGATTTCTACAGCTTATCAGTGTTGCATTTGCAGAGTAAACAGTTATCTGCCATATTTGCACATTGCCCAACACGCCATGCTGTTGATGATTCCTTTGGTTTGCAGGAAAGCCCGGGCCATTTTCACAAAAGTGACTTCCGAATGGAGCTGGCATCAGATTACACAAACGGGTGTTGCTTTCATATTGAGTCCTACATGGTTCTCACATGCTAATGCACGCAGTTTATGACAGTTGAAATACGTCAGAAGTAAAAAAGGGAGGAAATGATGTATTCTTGGAAATCACAACGCGCCCAAGGATCAAGTTTTTTTTGTTTGTTGTCTGCGTCCTCTACCACTGTACAAACATCTCAACCCTGAAAAGCCAGCCAGAGTGGGATCTAATTTTCTCTGAATTCAGAAAGCTCCCTCCAGACAATATGTTTTCATAGGCTGAGTAGTACTCCTCATGACGGGTAAACTGATCTTCACGTGAAATACCAGTGGGGTGCCCCTTTAAAAGCGAAAAAGGGAGTAAAGGTGGACATACAGGGACAGAAACTGGGGCATGGGCGCTCTTCGATCATCCGCGCCCTCAGCTAAAAGGGTTCAAGTGCTATCAGCGACAATGCCAATCATGCCAATTAACTGCTTTTAGGTCAGTGTGTATATCTGTGACTGACACATGCGGCTTAACTGAAACTACTGGTGACGCGCCTCAGAACAACTAAAAATCCCCCGCGCCACAGTCAAGGCCTGCAGCTGGAAATCACTTCTGATTCATCCGTATCCATGCAAAATGCCTCGCAGCAACGACTCTCTTCGTTCTGCTCGCTCTCGGCCACGCACGTCATGGTCAGTGGAAATTCCACATATCTCTGTTCGCCCTCCGCCGATCATGAGCCACTCGGTTGCCTTAGATCAGGATTCTATCAGCTGGAACAGGAGGGCAGAAAAATGAGAGGAGGGGTGGAAGAATGTTCCAGGACACCATCATACTTCCCACTGTCCTTTTGAGTGGAACTGCTACCCCCCTGACTCCCCCCCCGGTACCCACCAACTGAACCTTGACGCCAACAACCCGCCCTCCTCCCACTCTTCCCCTGCCCTTTCCCTCTCTCCCCTCTCTTTCATCACTCTCTCTCACCCTCATTGTACGCTGCCACACTTGTCTCCATGGGAACCGCTCTGGGATTGGGTGTTGTTCCTGTGACCTCTCCGGCTCTTCAAGTTAGACGAACTTTTTTTTTTTTTTCCTCCTCCCCGCGCGTCCTCTCAACTCATGCACGTTTTCAAAGCATGCAGGGTGTGTGCAAACGCGACACATGACAGCAGTCGTGAGTGGCTCCAGGACAGGACAATTAAAACTAGAAGTAACGTGTCTGCGTGAGAAGACAGAGCAAAATAAAGAGAGGGTTGTGTGTGAAGCAGACTGCCCGTTGGCAAAGACAATAGTGTGTGTGTGTGCGTGCGCGCGTATTTCAGGAGTGTGGCCGCTCGGTACACACATGTGTGCTGGCATTGTCCCGTGGCTGCAGCCAGCCACAAACTCTGTATTCAGAGGCACCCCCGTCGTCCAGCCGTCCCTTTTCATGGATGTTTGGCCAAACGTGATCATGGCTTTTCATGCTGCGCTGCCAAGCGACACACACATCTGAATACACAAAGATGGAGGAGCTAAGGAGGCCATCTTGGTGGAAAATTTAAACCATTAGCTCACCAAGACTTTCAATATTTAACCAAAGAGTTTCTCCAAAAAGAGAGGAAAAAAAAAACTGAAAGTGAGTCTTAATATCAGTGTTGAATTCAGTCTGCCGAGGACTTCTCTGACTGAAGTGCATTTATTTTTATATAAATATAGGACGTGGTCCAAAACATTTTTTTTTTTTTTTTTAAACAGCACTACTGATTGTTTTAAAAAGAAAACAAGACTTCCTCTCCACCCTGCAGAGTGTTTGCTCGCTGGCAGCACTGTAGGATGTTTTCAGAAGTGGGTCCTTACATTGAGTGTGTGTGAGGACACATATGCACACACGATGGGGGTAAAGTAAAACACATTTCTGCTGACTGTGAAGGGCGGTTGACAACGTTAATGTGCTGTAGCAAAGCGCCCGTAAAAAAGAGGAGGAGAAGAGCCGATGTGAACAGCACAGACGTCAACAATCTTTCGCACATGTTTTATGAGGGAGCAGATTCATTCAACATGTCTGTTCTGCCTTAAAACAGCTATAATTGATTTTTTGGGCCATGTTGGGGCAGCAGAAACAAGATGAGAATGACTTATTGAAATATACATAATATTGATTATAGCCGCTTTAAAGGTGCATTCTAGTAGTAGTTTGGGGTAAGACGTTTTGATCAGAAGAGAAAGACCTTCACTGACTTGACTGATTTTCATGCCTTAACAAACTCTCTTCGCTTTCAACACAATTTCATACTGTTTTATTTTGTACATATTTGGCGGACCCTGCCATTTTCTAGCCTCAAACAGTGTTCTGGGACCTTATTTTCCTCTGAGAACAGCTTGGTTTATTTTTTAGTTAGGGAAAAGTTAAATATTTCTGAGTTTGTATTATTACCCCATTAATAATGTGAATATTAAAATTTGAATTTCTTCCCCAAAACTTCCCGACAGCGACCTATTAAATGCGGTTCCTGTAAGAAAGCCGAGTGAGTCACTCATCTTGTGTTCAATAATGAAGGGAAAGTTCGGGTCCTGTCAGTTCCCAAAATGCAGAGTCATGTCTGCAGTATGTTTTGGTCAATTCAATACAAGCTTTTTGTTTACAGTGCACATCAAGCATCAAATCCTCAGCTTGGCTTCGTTTGGTAGGTTGTTATATTAGAAAGACACAGTATAAGACAAAAGTCAAATGATCAGGAACCGTGCATGAGTAAACTGTATTTGCTCCCTCTTAAATTCAGACTGAATTCCTCCTGATACATGTGTGTGAATACATCCTGAGGCGCGCTCAAGGGTTAGTAAACATCCTCAGTGATCTCAAAGAAGGGATGACTAACCTGCTCTCCAGCTGACTTGGGCTGAGATCAAAGTGGGAAGCCGAGCGACGTTCGAGGGGTTCAAATGTCGGTGATTTCTTAAAGAGGAAGCAGCGGCTTTACAGGGAGGACGCAGCAAATCCTGCTTCTGTGGCCTGTACGCAGACATGTGAGGCAAGGAGGTAGAATGAAACCACAGCACATAAATCTTCTGCAAGTACATGTAGAGATAAGCATGTCAAATGTTTACATTTGCTGTCACACGTGCACATAGATGAGAGGGCGATTAAGCCCACAGCATTGTCTTACAGACACAGGGGCAGTGCAGTGAGTAACTTGATGAATCCTTCCTTCACACGGGGAAAGATGAGCATGCTGGAGCATGTCCTTAGCTAACACTTCTCTACTGTTTACCAAAACAAATGTCAAGGCAGCGATCCAACAATACGGAACAGAAAATCCACACAAAGCTCCCATATGAAGAACCTTCAAGTGACATTTCAAGCAAATCGCTCCTCCTCACATTGCTGACAGCTATGACAGAATGCCGCTTTAAATACTAATAAACAATTTAAAATTATACATACAATGAGGTGGCACAAATTCATAGAAAACAAAAAGGAGGGTATATACACAATCGAATGCCCCACTCACCAAAGAGGCTGAATGTCAAAGCTCTACTGAAAACCTTTGGCGCCTTTCAAGTTCACATTTCCCAATTCACAGTTCACATTCTGGAGCACGGAGTTCTTCTGCTTTCACACATGCTAGAGCAGAGATTTTGTTTTCACAAGACCAGCAAAAATAAAAACCGATATCCCCTAATATATATCTGTTGAGCGATGTAAAATTCATCTTACGTAACCACTTGTCTATCTTGTCTGACTATGCAGCCTTGAAGGTCAGATGACATGCTTTTCTATGTTCCCCTCCCGGGTCCCTGTGCTGCTGTGCTATCCCGCTGTGTATTGTCATGTGCCAGATATATGTCAAACGTGCATTTTTGTGTGTTTTTCTAGGAAAATCCAAACTTTTACTTCTCCATTAAAGTGTCAAAATCTTTTCCTGACATTCAACGGAGTGTGGAAAACACATCCAATGAAATGTTATGTTGTATTCATTATATATGTGGAAACACAGAAAGTCACAATGTCAGAGCTGCAGCAGAGTTAACGCCTTCAAGCCAGAGGTCAGGGCAACAATGCCATCCTTTTTTTTCGTTTTTACAGCTAGAGAGATTTTTCTTTCTCAAATACGACATTAAAGCAACATTATGCAACTTTTTAACCTCAGAATGACGGCTTCATTTTGATGGTACAGTGTCTTGTAAGAGGGTGAATGGTGTCTCTGTCTCAGCCACTCCGCCGCCCCATAACTGGTTTCTGCTCTATGTAAGAGAAAACTCTATGAGTTTTGTTTGGAGTTAGCACCTACATTACATCTGACATATTGTCACAGACCTGGGATTTGTATTTACCACAGCAGTGTTGCACTCAGAAACAATGTGGGGCACAAAATCGCACACAATGCCCATTTCTACATAGTGTTGCTTTAAGGTACGAAAACTGCGCTGTGCATCTCATAATCACTGCATATATGTTGGCCTGGTCAATATGACTTTAAGATAATATGGGGGTATTTTTAAGGCTATATTAAGGTACATGATACACGTCTTCATATTTTGGAAACTCCTGCAAGCACTTCATAAAAGCTCCGTACCAAATGTAGATGCCACAATATTTTTCTACCTCATACCTCAACATCAACATGCGACAACATTGTAGGGAAGACTACTGGTACATCCGCAGCAAAATTAACACAATTACATTTTTGATGAGCAATCATCAGTAATTCTACATTTTGGATTTTGATCCAATTAATGTGATGGGAGCGCAGTGAAAATCAAAATACAGTTAAATTAGGTAATGTTTATTTTCCCATATTTACCAAAATCTTGTGAATTACTGCACAACCTTGCCTAAAGTACTAAATTATTAAAGAAGGAAGAAATTCACCTTCTGATTGAACTAGTCAAGACCTGTAGGTTAATGCAACAAGGGACGAGGGGGCGCAAATACACTGCTTCAGATTCAAGATACAATAAGCAACATTTCTCTGTTAAAATGTCTAAAAACATCCTTTCTATGTTTTGTATATATAGTTATTCGTGGTATCTTGTTGCTATTACGTCCAGGAGAGAGTCAGTGTGAGGAAGGAAGTCGGTGAAAGCAACTAAACATAACGTGAATAAAACTTTAAAACATTACCGATGAACGCGGAAGACCATCAATGATGGAAGACAACAACTCCCGTGGTCTCACGCTACTTGTGTCTTTTGTTTTAACTGAGACCCAGTGCAGCGCAAATTACATGCAGAGCAGTTAAGGGGTCCCAAGTGTATGTAAAATGATGAGAACCACTGTCACAAACAAAAACCGCTGTGCATTATAGAGAGATCGACACATAATGTTCCTGTGATCCCCTGAAAACGGAAGACTGGAATCTCTCACTACGTCCTCGATGACCTTTTATATGAAGCGCTGCAGCTTCACAAGAGCTACGTCGCCCCACGAGCTGAGCGCTGCAGCTGACAAATTGTTGAGGCACTTTTAGCTATTTAAAGTTACATCAAGGCAGAAACTTAAAAAGCCTAGACTGGCTGAAACTTTTTTCTTTTTTTTTTCAGTTTCAGTAGAAGGGTTAGCGAGTTCAACACTGCACCACCCCTTGCCTGCAAGACAACGCCGAAGGACTGAAACACAGACGTCACATCCAGACTATCCTGAGCAGATGTCGACAACCTGCATGCTGCAAAGATCAGAATGTGTCTACATACATGATGAAAGCACAGGAAGGACTCACAGTTAGGTTGACAAGTGATGTTGGACAGTTATATAGTTATATACTTGTCTAATATAACCCAATGGGCGGATCCATCGGAGTATCAAATGACAGAACTGGAGTTTCATCACCCAAAGCCTGACGGGCCTGCTTTAGATCCATGCAACAGACGCGCAGAGTTATAACAAGCAGGTTTGTGCGAGCAGCGAAACACTGCTGAGTCACACAAACTGTCTATGGGTGCACGCAGGAGATAAAAAGCTAAAAAAGGAAATTAGATGGGTGTAGGCCACACAAGAGAGTTACAGTTGGCATGAAATTCAAAATCAGACTGATAAACCGCTGGCGAAATACGGTTGTGTAACAGGAGAGAAAAAGCAAAGGAGAAGAGGAAGAGAGGGTTCGGAGTGCGGACGTTGCCAAAGGAGACTGGAAAGGATAGGTGGAAAATCATCTGGGAGGGGTGCCTGATACGGTGTGGAGGAGGGAGGTGGCGGGGCGGACGGCTGGTTTTTCCACTGCCAGAGCGAGGGGACGGCTAAATCAAATTAATTAGCTCCTTCATCTCCAGGCAGCTACTCAGGCATGCTGTACTGGCGAAGAGAGGCAGTCAGAGGGAAGGAGGGGTGGCTGTAGGCACAAGAGAATGGGAGAACGCGAGATAGGACATGGTGGTGGGGTGAAAAGCCTGCTGCGTATGTGCGCCATTCAGGAGAATGGGCAGCGGAGGGGAGGGGTGCATAATTCTCTGATAAGCGTGAGGGTTGTTTTGCTGGAGCCTCTGTTCAGCCATGAGGAGGAGGAGGAGGAGGAGGAGGAGGAGGAGGAGGAAGTGGCTGCATGTTGGCTGACGCTGTGTGCTGCTGCGCTTCGGGGCGATGGTACTTCCTGTCTCTAGACAGCCTGTATTTTGAGGGCACTGTAAACAACCCTGCTTTTTTGCACGCCTCTTTAAATAGCACGCAGACACTTCAATCGCAACCTCCCGGAAAGACGCTGAGCTCAAAAAATCTTGCGAAGAGACAGAAAAAGAAAGGTACAAAGGGTTCTTTTGAGCAGTGACAACATAAGGTAAACCTAGCCTGTGATCAAAAGTGAAATAATACATCAGGAATAGTTGCGTCGACATCAGGAGGGGACGAAAGAGGAGAGCCGCAAAAAGGAAAAAGAGGAGAAAGAAAGTGAGGCAGATGGTCAAGGGCAATGGCATCAGGCCAGGGGAAACAAAACAGCAGCGCAGCAGAGAAACTAAACACAAAAAAGTAAGAGAAAGAGGCAGGGAGTGGTAAGGCCAGGAGAGAGCCACTGCGAGCAGCATGTGGCCATCACTGAGGCTTCAAGTGCAGCAAGGGAAGGAAAACAAGAAAAGGCTGATAAATGTAAAGAAGGTTTGAGTGTAAGTAGGAGGTTCAGGTCTGTACGGGAGGAAAAGCAATCAATGGCGGACTGCACATAGTAATGCGGTAGGGCAAGATGATTCAAAATAAAATCCAAAACACGCTCCCCTACAAACTTGACAATGAGTGAGAGGAGAACAGTGGTGAAAAAATAGGGCGTAAAGCAAAGGGGAGCCTGGGAGTCTGTGCCAGAGGTCAAAACCTTGGGAGAAGAGAGCAGTGGACAGCTCGGTGCAGCAGTGTCGCCCGGGCCAGACTTGGCTGCACTGCGAGAACCCCAGATTAGCACTAAGCCGATTGCAACGCGAGGTGGGATCAAGAGCAATTAATTTAGCACCCAGATAGTTCCAGGAAGGCGCTGAATGAACCTTAACAAAACGCAGATCTCCTGCAAAACTCTGGTGTATCCTCTGTGTCAAACACAAGCTGACTTAACATTCCTACTCCCGTCTGTTCTCTACAAATGCGCCGACGACAAAGGATCCCGTATGAAAGAGAGCAGAATTTGGAAGGTCTGAAAGGGTGTGCGGATGATAAAAGGAAGGATAAAAGAAAGATGAAGACGCTTGGCAGGGGCTGACATGAGCCAAAACAAACACCCAGAGAACAGGACATTCTCTCGCAGACAGAAATGGGCCGGCCTGTTCCACAGGGCTCTCAGTGAGAGCATGCCTCCAACCCTGCGTCACCCATTTTTATTACAAAACAACATCCTGATGCATAACTTAAGGGGAAATACAGCCTCCAACTGATTATTTCTTGTTTGTATAATAACAGGCAACACGAACAGAACCGTCGTGACAAGCTTTTCTTGTCTAACGTTTGATGGTGCAAATTAAGTAGATCGCGACGGCATCACGTGCCTGGAGTCAGATTCACAAACTTTATCGAGTCCCACAAATCTCAATTTCTACAGTCTGCAGCAGCGATTTTCTTTTCTTTTTTTTTTTTCAAAGAACAGCATCCCATCTTCAGGACACGTTGCCCTGATTTTCACTTTTTTGATAAATGTATCCCGGCTCGACAACAGTGGCTGAACTGTTTTCTCGAAGACAAGTGTTTTCTTTTGGTGAATTAATCTTCAAGTTTAATGGCTCACCAGCTAAATACATCTAATGAGGATGCTGGGTTTTTTTGTTTTTTTTTAGAGTAACTATGGGGCATTTAGTGTTTAGGCTTCTTGATTGTAAATCAGATAATAAATAAATAAATAAATAAATAAATAAACAGTCTGCTCCTCCCACCCTGCTCTGCATCTGCTCCGTCTGTCTCTCCCTCCCTCCCTCCCTCCACATTCGCCTACATTATTGTGCTACAAAGCTCCCTCCTTTAACTCCCCACCAACCCCTGAAAACACACCATCAGGCTCTGACAACGCCAGACAAGAGCTCCCCCTAGATACATGAATCATCACCCCTTCCAGGAAATGAATGCATCTAGAAGGCAAATACATGCTGCTACATGTAACCTATACTGTATATCCTATATATGAGCGTTCTCAGCCGGAACAAAATGGTGTTATGCCGGCTTTAAAACTGCACTCCCTGTTAATGACCTATATCCATCCGACACATACAGATCATGCAGTATACGTCAAACCCACAAGCCGTTTCTCAGCAGGCCCCGATGTTATCACGGCATCTGCTAGGTTTGAATGAAGCACTTTTAAAGACCAGTTAGTCAGGCGCTTCAAAATATGACAAATCCCATCACTACATCAGACATTTTTATCGTTTCATGCATTTTTAGGCTTTTCAAACTTGTATAAAGATCAAGCTAAACTATATGTTAAAGATTTTATTTGTTTCTCAATTAAAATGTTCATGATCATTACCAGCAAAATGTGGGCTACTTAAAAGGGGTACTAAGTAGTTTTGGAGAAGAAATTCTAATTCAGAGTTTTAATATTTACAGTGTTACTGACGTAATAACACAAACTCAGAAATATTTATCTTTTCCGTGACTGAATAAACAAGCTGTTCTCAGGGGAAAATCAGGTCCCTGAGAGGCTGTTTGAAGCTAGAAAGATGGCAGGGTCCGCCACATATAAACAAAGTACAGCAGTATGAAATTCTGTTGTCCTTTAAGATCAGTTTGTTAATTTAGTCATGAAAACAAAAACTGTGTTTAGTTTGTTTAGGCATAGAAAAAAATTGAAGGGCTTATAGCAGATTGGACCTTAGAGTGCTTTTTTTTTTAAAACTACATATTATTGAGTGATTAACTGATTAAGTCACAAGGTTGAGCAACGTTTAGCCATTTCATTTTGTGTCATCTATAACAAAATCATATTCTGAGAATTTTAATTTCAAGATCTACACCCACAAAGTAGTAACTATAAATAATCGACATACATGAGAGCAGAAATACTGAAATATAATAGTTGTAAATATGTATATAGGCATAACATTTAAACTAAACTACACTACTATGTACATATTATGTACTTTGAACTAGATGAATATCGAGGCGTTTTTCCAGATTTTTCCCAGTTATATCAATTTCACAAGATGGTCAGATGGTCAGAAGAGATGAGCTAACTGCTTCTGATATTGACAGTGCTCTCATTACATCTTACAAATATTCAAAACATGTCAGGAATTCATACCGAGCTACAGCTGACACACCAGGCCTCCGTGCACTGGCCTCCTTGGGGCAGTAGAGGGCGCACTTCCGCCTGGCCTGCGGGACTCACTTCCGCATTGAAAATGTGGTTGTGCAATGTCCTCGCACCGCCGATCGATCTCCATATGAGCCAGAGGAGGGAGCCAGCTGGTCAATAATGAATCCTTTGTAGTCAATGGTATAGCATGGCACATGGTGAACAAAGTGATTTACTGTCACATTCCTCTATGCATTTTAAACCTAGCATGCGCATTTTTTTTTCTTTCAGTTTGTTAAAATTAAAAAACAGACCATGTTCAGAACAGAGCATGGTTTGACAACGTAAGGATACTGCAGATGTGGCATGTATCTCTGCTGCTGGGCTCCAGTGATGCCTTCCTCTGCTGGACCTGCCAAATAGAGATGGTGGCAAAAGGGGGCATGTTCATGCTGGTAGCAGCAAATTAACACCAATCACTCTCACTTAACATGAATGCTTTACATTTTGAAATGAACTTGGTTTGATTACCAACGAATGAACAATATCACAGGCCACCATGTTGGTTCAGTGTCTTTATTTAAACACAAAAGGCAGTACAAGTTGCAACAGAGCATGACAAGGTGTTTTGGCACAGGTACATAGTAGTTACATAAAACAAACACTACTTCAAAATTACACACACACACACACACACATTGAGAAGTAGCTCAACCATGGTCTAGCCAACCACAGAGGGTCAACACGAATATTTCGGCAAATATACAAATACCACAACACTGCTTGAATAAGGCGATGGAGACGTAAGGTTTCAAAAAGGGCCATACATTAACACAGTGTGCCGTTCTGAATGTGGACATTTAGATTAACAGCCAAACGTGACTGTGTTCCCTTCTCCCTTGGGTACAACTAACGAGAGCTAACGGGATAAATCTATTGTGTAACAAGCTAAAGGCATTTCCTAGTCCCTGAAGCCGAGGTTGATACGTACACTTCTGACACCTTTACTTTAAATAAGCGAAGGACTGAAGGGTGGAATCCCTCCATTGTCATAATAATGTAAGAGGAGCTTTAAAACAGCCTACTGGATCAACAGTAAGCTTATCCTTCCAATAGAGGACTAATATGCACGTAGTTAGCTAGCAAAATGGCTTCAACTTCGACACCGACGAAGAGTCAAGAAATACTGGCTAGCAAACTTCGAGGCAGTTTCGACACACAAAAACCTCCCGGGTTAAGATTCGCATAGCTGTTCCTTATTTTAACACGAAGCTCGGTATTTTTGATGAAACTGCGCAGCTATCTTAGCCATGTAAGTTGGCAAACAAGAATATTCCAGACTCCATCTTTCTCGCTCACAACAAGAAGCATATCGTCAAACACCGCCATGTTGGCCGCTAACGTTAAAGGCGTCCAGTTACGCTAGCGATGCTAGCCTTACATTTCAATCATCCCGGTAACGTTACAGTAAAATATGTATCCCGGTGCCATAGTTAACACCATCCGTGTGCTAAACCATTAGCATCAACACAAATACTTGCTAGGAAAAAAACGGATTTAATTAGCTCATGAAGAAATAGTTACCAAAAGCTACACTTCTTGTTTCCCCTGTTGCAAGGCTAAGCCAGCGGGCTACTTTACCGTCAATATAGACCTCTTCGGAGCTTAACGCTAGCTTGTTCAACACGATCCATGTTATCATCAAAGCCACTTTAGTTTTAACAATAATATATAATACGTAAAACACAAAAATCCCAACAGGGAACATACCGTCGATGTCGGCAAAGTCCTACCTTAAGCTAGCTAACGTTATAACACCGGTTGTAGCGCTATGAACGCACAATGTGAACGTTATTGTTCAAAAAGGCAAACAAGTGGCTAGTAAATCACTTGTCTAAATCCTAGTTTATAATTATTCAAGTTAGTAACCAACTACATAACTAGGGAACTGATCTAATTCAACCGCCAAAACCCACAGCATTTCAGACTACTTTCAAAACGTGGCCTACGACAATGTTTCATATTTTAACAAAAATATTGAAAGCGTGACAACAAGTGAACAGGTCAACTGGATTTAAATCACCAAAATAGCACGAATATGTAAAATGTATCAACACCAGTTAAAAAACCGCCGTTAAATTGACACTTAAGGCTCCCCCGAGACTTTCCTACAGGGCGTACGGAAAATCAAGTCCATTGGCCGGCCATCCCTCGCAGGCGAGTCCGAGGCTTGCAAAAAAGTCCCAGAGATCCAAAAATGCAGAGGACGAAAACCCGAAAAGTCGACGTCTTTCTAAAGTAACTCGAAAATAATCCATTATACAGTGTTTCTGTATGAAAACATCATGTATTTCGACCATTTTTCCTTGTTTAATCAAAGGTCTTAACAGGCCTCAGCCCTGAGCCTCTTTTCTTAGAGCCCAGGCTGATCTAGAGCGAGACGAACGGGAGAACAGAGATTTTTTTTATTTTTGCTCTGAGGGAAGAAATTCACATCGGCCACACTCGGCAAATATCGGAAGCAGGGCGGGTTTTGTTGAAATTATTCTAAGAAGGTTCATTTCTTCGCAGCCATTGGATCTCCGTGTTGCACTACTCAATATTAATAAGACAAAGAACGAATCAAAAGGATTTTGATTGAATATTCATATATTGCTCGCAAAGTACACGCCGCGCCGCCTACTCCGTTTTGATAAAGCCAATCGGAGTGAGTTTAGATTAAACTAACGCCCGCCTTTAGTTTTGATTCGTCCAAAAAATAAACGTGCTTTCTCATTGGCTGTACGTCTGGTAAAATTAATTATTCATATAACTGTCTTGAATAGCCAATGAGCGTTTTACTACAGAGCTCCATGTCCCACCTTCCAGTCAGTCAGCCCCTGCCTTTATGAGTGAGCAACCCCGTAGTCTGCACTCAGTCTATATAAACAAGCGTTGAACCGCTTCATGCTCAGAAGCGCTTAGAGCGCTCCGCTGTGTAGATCAGGAAAAGGGAAGGGAACAGTCAGTAGCCATCTTACTTAGGACCAAAACATAAATAATTAGGTAATAAAGGCAAACGACAACAGAGGTCCCTGGGATATCGCCTTCGGAGACTTTCCGGTCACCGTTGGCGGCCTGGCCAGAGTCGTGGTGATTATTTAAAGGCTGTTCCTGCTCACAAAGCGGCGTGCCGAGGAAGGACGCGTCTCTTTGAATAGACAGGATGCACGGACCGCCCTCCGGCGACAGCGCATGCCCATTGCGCACGATCAAGAGAGTTCAGTTCGGCATCATCAGCCCCGATGAGCTTGTAGGTTTTCTTTTTGGGGGAAGTGGGGGTATTTTATTGATTCTCAGACAGATCACACATGACTCTTATAGTTTTCTTGACTTACCTTGTAATTTAACATAATGTGGCAAACACATGGTTCTATTTACAACGGAAATGCTTGCTGTTAGCCTAGCCTAGCTAGCTGTGTCAGGCTGGTGGCGCTAGTGCTAACTAGCATGTAGCAGGAAGTTTGAAAAACTTTAAGCACAACATTCTCAGATAGGATTTATGCTATCACATCAATTAAACCCCCATTATAAACATGCAATGTACCTTGTAGGCCCATCAGTAAGTAGACATTTTAATTACTTTGTAGCTTTTTGTTATGGACACTGCTCGTTCAGTTTTACCACCGGTCGTATTGTACGCATTGTTCTGTTTGCTCATACAACAAATTAATAAAAGGGTACTTAAACAGTCGGATACGCATGTTTTTTTTTTAACCGAGATTGGCTGTTTCATTGGTATATGTATTCATGAATATTGGATTATATATGTGTTAATATGACTGAGCTTAGCGTTTTATATCATTGTAAAATGGATTGTTTGAGGGACTTTATTTCGGCATAGTGCATCCGTAAACACAACTTCTTTTAGTTATTTCAGCACGGATCACTGGATCTTCCATAATAGAAAGATAGATTCTATTACTGATGTGGATGAATTCTTGTGATTAATATTTTTTTCTAACTGGCGTGTATGCAGCGTTATATTGATATTTATATTCTTTAACTGACAGAAGTTGAGTATCTGCTGATAATTGCAGCATCAACTTATCAACATATGTTGATTTATTTTTTTCTTCTTCCCAGAAACGGATGTCCGTCACTGAAGGGGGAATCAAATACCCCGAAACAACAGAAGGTGGACGTCCTAAACTTGGTGGCCTTATGGACCCAAGACAGGGGGTCATCGAAAGATCTGGAAGATGTCAGACGTGTGCAGGTACAGTTTAATGTTAGCATTTCATTAAATTATAACACTGATCAGTTGACTGAGTTTCCTATCTGAGGTCACAATTTAATATTTCATGTTTTTTGTCTCGCCAGGCAACATGACAGAATGTCCAGGACACTTTGGCCACATAGAGCTGGCAAAGCCAGTTTTCCATGTTGGCTTCGTCACAAAGATCATGAAGGTCCTCCGATGTGTGTGCTTCTTTTGCTCTAAGCTATTAGTGGATTCAGTAAGTATACTAAGCATGTTACAGTAAATAATTATAAAAATCCAATTTTTAATCATAGCAGTATCATTCCAGTCTTGTTCATCAATTTTGCTATACTGATGTTTAACTTGCTCCCATTCCTGTCACCTCCAGAACAATCCCAAGATCAAAGACATCCTAGTTAAATCTAAAGGGCAGCCCAGGAAGCGTCTGACACACGTTTATGAGCTCTGCAAAGGGAAAAATATCTGTGAAGGAGGGGAGGAGATGGACAACAAATTCGGAATGGAGCAGCAGGAGACCGAGGAGGACATCACCAAGGAGAAGGTATTCTGCTGGAGTCTTTTTCTCAAAGCTTTTGTCCATTTTAAGCTCCAAAATTTACTGGACTGCTCATCTTAATTCACATTCTACCCTCGACCTCTGCAGGGCCACGGTGGGTGTGGGCGCTACCAGCCACGTATCAGACGCTCGGGTCTGGAGCTGTATGCCGAGTGGAAGCACGTAAACGAGGACTCACAGGAGAAGAAAATCCTGCTGAGCCCCGAGCGGGTGCATGAGATCTTTAAGCGCATCTCGGATGAAGAGGATGTCATCTTGGGCATGGACCCCAAGTTCGCCAGACCAGAGTGGATGATTGTAACTGTGTTGCCCGTGCCTCCGCTGGCTGTCAGGCCTGCTGTTGTCATGCAGGGCTCTGCTCGCAACCAGGTAAAGTAAACAAGTAATGTTACCAAGCGGTTTAAAAGAAAATCTAACGTCTGACCACAACCATTACAACAAATAATCAAATGATTTCTTTTTTTAAAGGACGACTTGACCCACAAGCTGGCCGACATTGTCAAAATCAACAACCAGCTGAGAAGAAATGAGCAGAGTGGTGCGGCGGCTCACGTCATCGCTGAGGATGTCAAACTGCTTCAGTTTCATGTCGCCACCATGGTGGACAATGAATTACCGGGCCTGCCAAGGGTATTTATACGCTTAACTGATGCCTTTCAATTGTGCAGTGTTGTATTTGATGTAAAGTACTGTTAAAATACACTAAATGAGCCCAGCCTCAGTTGTTTTTTGTATTACATTCTTGCACAGCTTTTCACGGTGCTTATATTAAAATCTGTGTTTCCTGTTCACAGGCAATGCAAAAGTCTGGCCGTCCTCTCAAATCCATAAAGCAGCGTCTAAAGGGCAAAGAGGGGCGAGTTCGAGGTAACCTCATGGGCAAGCGTGTGGACTTCTCCGCCCGAACTGTCATCACCCCAGATCCCAACCTGCAGATCGACCAAGTCGGTGTCCCACGATCCATCGCAGCCAATATGACCTTCCCAGAAATCGTCACACCCTTTAACATTGACAGGTACTTTGGAGTAGTTGGATGATTTAAGTCCATGTAATGTGTAAACCCCCTGTATTTTGAGACCATAATTATGAAATGTGACCATCCTAGATTACAAGAGCTGGTGCGCAGAGGCAACAGCCAGTACCCAGGAGCCAAATACATCATCCGTGACAATGGAGACAGAATTGACCTGCGATTCCACCCAAAACCAAGTGACCTTCATCTCCAGATTGGCTACAAGGCAAGATTCAAAGAACTATATACTGCTACAATGCTGTTGACTTATCCAATCAACTTTTATTAGATAATTATATTAGACGTAAATTTATACCAACTAATAGCGATGTTTTTCTCTGTCTAGGTGGAAAGACACATGTGTGACGGTGACATCGTCATCTTCAACCGACAGCCAACACTACATAAAATGTCTATGATGGGGCACAGGGTCCGCATCCTGCCATGGTCCACATTTCGACTTAACCTCAGGTACCAAATGAAGACTAGACCTCTTTGGATTTTTTAAGTGTCTTTTCTTTGAAACAGGCATTTCACTTTTATAGAAGCAATTGAATAACTGAGCATATTCTAAAGGGTTTGTCTTAGTGTCCAGGCAGTGATCAAGAAATCCTCTTGTCTCCCTTCAGTGTGACCACCCCATACAACGCTGACTTTGACGGGGATGAGATGAACCTCCACCTGCCTCAGTCCCTCGAGACAAGGGCAGAGATCCAGGAGCTGGCCATGGTGCCACGTATGATCGTCACACCCCAGTCCAACAGGCCCGTCATGGGTATCGTGCAGGACACCCTCACAGCTGTCCGCAAGTTCACCAAGAGAGACGTCTTCTTAGAGAGAGTAAGGAGAATGTTATGATATTACTAGCAGGTGCTTTTTTTTGCCTTGAAGGGATTTAATACTGTGTTTGTCCACCACAGGGTGAAGTGATGAACCTCCTCATGTTCCTCTCCACTTGGGACGGGAAAGTGCCTCAGCCGGCCATCCTCAAGCCCCGTCCTCTGTGGACGGGCAAGCAGATCTTCAGCTTAATCATTCCTGGACACATCAACGTGATCCGCACACACAGCACCCATCCAGACGAGGAAGACAGCGGCCCTTACAAGCACATCTCACCCGGGGACACCAAGGTCATAGTGGAGAACGGGGAGTTGATCATGGGGATCCTGTGTAAGAAATCTCTAGGAACCTCCGCCGGGTCCCTCGTCCACATCTCCTACCTGGAGATGGGCCACGACATTACCCGGCTCTTCTACTCTAACATTCAGACTGTGGTCAACAACTGGCTGCTCATCGAGGGTAAGAAACTGTAAAGCACACACACCTTTATTGCTGTATTTAATCGGTATTGAGGAATGATTTTTGCAATCAAGACTTTATATTATCTGCCATTGTTTGGTTTAATACTAACAAGTTTAATAATTTTCTTCAGGTCATTCCATTGGTATTGGTGACTCCATTGCTGACGCCAAGACCTACCTTGACATTCAGAATACCATCAAGAAAGCCAAACAGGATGTGATAGAGGTAAGCACAAATTATTTCATAGTCACCGACATTTCAACTCAAATTTGATTATTTCAACGCAGTCATACCAGTTCAGCAGAAATCTTAAAAAGTAACATTTTTCCTTTGCCAGGTCATTGAGAAGGCCCACAACAACGAGCTGGAGCCGACCCCTGGTAACACTCTGAGGCAGACCTTTGAGAACCAGGTGAATCGTATCCTCAACGACGCTCGTGACAAAACAGGATCATCAGCCCAGAAGTCTCTGTCAGAGTACAACAACTTCAAGTCCATGGTGGTGGCTGGTTCTAAGGGATCAAAGATTAACATCTCACAGGTAAAAGAATCAATCTAACGATCGCTATCTTACTGTGAATGAGTGATGGGTTTGATTCACATCACCTTCCCTCCTTGTTCAGGTTATTGCTGTGGTGGGGCAGCAGAACGTTGAGGGTAAACGAATCCCCTTCGGCTTCAAACACCGCACGCTGCCTCACTTCATCAAGGATGACTACGGTCCTGAGAGCAGAGGCTTCGTGGAGAACTCCTACCTGGCCGGCCTGACACCGACAGAGTTCTTTTTCCACGCTATGGGAGGCAGAGAGGGTCTGATCGACACAGCTGTCAAGACTGCTGAGACCGGTGAGAGAGTCGGATATGAAAGGCATTTCAATGAGCTGTCCGAGAGAAAAAAATTGGTTTGTAACACGCTTATTGTTTCTTATCAGGTTACATCCAGCGTCGTCTGATCAAGTCTATGGAGTCGGTGATGGTGAAGTACGACGGTACGGTGCGTAACTCCATCAACCAGGTGGTCCAGCTGCGTTACGGTGAGGACGGCCTGGCGGGAGAGAACGTCGAGTTTCAAAACGTGGCGACGCTCAAACCCTCAAACAAGGCCTTTGAAAAGAAGTAAGCCACACACTTGTATACTCAGACAGTGAGACTGTCAGGGGTTATAGTCCCAAACAAACTACTTTTTCCTAGACTGCTAAAATTTGGTCAATAGTGGCTTAATTTTTTTCTAACGTGTCTAGGTTTAAATTTGACTGCACCAACGAGCGAGCGCTGAGGCGGACACTGCAGGAAGATGTTGTAAAAGACGTGATGACCAACGCCCACGTCCAGAGTGCCTTGGAGAGGGAGTTTGACAAGATGAAGGAAGACAGGGAGATCCTTCGAGCCATTTTCCCCACAGGAGACAGCAAGGTGTGTGGATACAGCACTGCTCCTTAACGGTCTCCAGGACTGCCACGTGAAATGAAAAATGCTCACACACTGCAATGTTTCTCCTCGCCGACAGGTGGTGCTGCCATGCAACCTGGCCAGAATGATCTGGAACGCACAGAAGATCTTCCGCATCAACACTCGGACCCCAACAGACCTCAATCCTCTGAGGGTCGTTGACGGTAAGCTCAAACATCAGATGAAGTTGCCACAAATGTTTTTGATAATATTAATAATGATAAACCCTAATTATACAGCACATTTCATACCTAAAGTGCAGCTCAGGGTGCTTTACAGGAGTGTCAAAAACACAAATAAGTTGGTTGCGATCTAAAGGTGAAAGCATAAAATACGTATTTCACAGCTATACTAAATTAAACTAGCCATGTTAGCGATTAAACTATTAAAGGTAAGATCAAAAAAAGAGGCCTTGAGCTGTTTCTTAGATATACACTATATTACTTTGTGAATCATGTGGGAGAGCACTGTTCGTAGAATTAGATTTAGAAGTTCCTGGCCTGGACTCAATGTTCTCCTTTAAGCCATGTAAAGCTACCTGGAGAATCCCTGTTGTGTAACAGGTCGAACAGTACAAGTCCTCATCCCTCTTTAATGCAGAGACTTAAAGCCTCAGAATATCAAGAATTCAAATTGTTTAAAGCAGAACTTTAAGATATAAAATTGTCTGGGAGAAAAATATGTTTACAGTCAATACAAAACTACCAGAAAACCTCATAAATGTCAAAACTGAGACACAAAAGGAGCATAGGTGTCAATCGTATGGTGTGTTTTGGGTCCCCAGGTGTTCATGATCTGAGCAAGAAGCTGGTTATTGTAAATGGTGACGACCCGCTGAGCAGACAGGCCCAGCAGAACGCCACTCTGCTCTTCAACATCCACCTGCGCTCCACGCTCTGCTCCAAACGCATGACGGAGGAGTTCCGCCTTTCCACCGAGGCTTTCGACTGGCTGCTGGGAGAGATTGAGACTAAATTCAACCAGTCCATCGTAAGTTTTGCATATTATTCTTTTAATTTAAGAGTTGTTTAAGAGAAAGATTACGTATTTATTTTGCTCATCTCTCATTTTCCTTATTTCCCCAGGCCCATCCGGGTGAAATGGTCGGCGCCCTGGCTGCTCAGTCGCTGGGAGAGCCGGCCACACAGATGACACTCAACACTTTCCACTACGCCGGTGTGTCTGCCAAGAACGTAACGCTGGGTGTGCCTCGTCTGAAGGAGTTGATCAACATCTCCAAGAGGCCCAAAACTCCCTCGCTGACTGTCTTCCTGCTGGGCCAGGCGGCGCGCGACGCTGAGAGGGCCAAAGACATTCTCTGTCGTTTGGAGCACACCACACTGCGAAAGGTAAGAGGGAGTAAAATTATTGAACAGTTCTTTTATTAACTTTAAAATCCAATTTCATCCCCCCATCCATTTAAAAGCAGTGACTGAAAATGGGCTCTCTTTTTACGCAGGTCACAGCCAACACCGCCATCTACTACGACCCAAACCCCCAGAACACTGTGGTGGCGGAAGACCAGGAGTGGGTGAATGTCTACTATGAGATGCCCGACTTCGACGTGACGCGCATCTCACCGTGGCTGCTGCGTATCGAGCTTGACCGCAAGCACATGACTGATCGCAAGCTGACAATGGAGCAGATTGCAGAGAAGATCAACGCAGGTGGGTTGCATGCACATTTACTCTATTCAATACTGAATTGACAGGAAGTGGTTATCCTCTAATCACACTTTTTGTTTTCCCGCAAGGTTTTGGCGATGATCTGAACTGTATTTTCAATGACGACAATGCTGAGAAGCTCGTGCTGCGAATCAGAATCATGAACAGCGATGAGAACAAGTTCCAAGAGGTGAGCATTCGTGTTACATTCAACAACAATAAACGCACTTTAGTGGTTCCCTCTTTATACTTAAGTCCTGTAATTTCTTTGTCTAGGATGAGGAGGTGGTGGACAAAATGGACGACGATGTGTTCCTGAGGTGCATCGAGTCCAACATGCTGACAGACATGACGCTTCAAGGCATCGAGCAGATCAGCAAGGTAACAGATTGATAGACAAGCTTCTAATCTGTAACAAAAGCATATACCTGCCAGTAGGGAGAAGTCAAAGGTGACACTCTTCTCCTCCAGGTGTACATGCACTTGCCCCAGACTGACAATAAGAAGAAGATCATCATCACTGAGGATGGTGAGTTCAAGGCCCTGCAGGAGTGGATCCTCGAGACAGACGGAGTGAGCCTCATGAGGGTCCTCAGCGAGAAGGACGTCGATCCTGTCAGGACCACCTCCAACGACATTGTAGAGATTTTCACGGTATGAAAGCAAAAAAAAAAAAAAACCTTTTTAGTAGAAATACAAGAGCTTTGTAAAGAAATTATTTTTCATGTTCTGCCTCTCCTGTGTAGGTGTTGGGAATTGAGGCTGTGCGGAAGGCTCTGGAGAGGGAGTTGTACCACGTCATCTCCTTTGACGGTTCCTACGTCAACTACCGTCACTTGGCTCTGCTTTGTGACACCATGACGTGCCGCGGTCACCTGATGGCCATCACACGTCACGGCATCAACCGTCAAGACACAGGGCCGCTCATGAAGTGTTCCTTTGAGGAGACGGTGAGAGCATAATCAGTCACGATAATCAGTCAGTCGAAACTACTGTATCCTAGTCGAGATGTAATAACCTCTCCACTCTATCCTCCATTTCCCCCTCCAGGTGGATGTGCTGATGGAGGCGTCATCCCATGGTGAATCTGACCCTATGAAGGGCGTGTCGGAGAACATCATGCTCGGCCAGCTCGCCCCGGCTGGTACAGGATGCTTTGACCTGCTCTTGGATGCTGAGAAGTGTAAATACGGCATGGAGATCCCTACCAACATACCTGGCATCAGCGTGGCCGGACGTAAGTGGAGTGATGTTTATCAAATACGATGCTGACGGTAGGTCTAGTGTAAGAGTTACAGTACTTATGTTCTCTATATGTCCTATTTGCAGCCACTGGCATGTTCTTTGGCACGGTGCCAAGTCCCATGAGCGGTATGTCACCTGCCATGACCCCCTGGAACACAGGAGCAACACCAGCCTACGGTGCCTGGTCCCCCAGTGTCGGTGAGTGTATCCTCAGGTGCTCTGGCTCTTTTCTTTTTTGGGGGGTTTCACTCACTAAGTTTGGCTTTTCGTGTTTTTGTGTTCTCTCAGGAAGCGGCATGACCCCTGGTGCAGCAGGTTTCTCTCCCAGTGCAGCATCAGATGCAAGTGGCTTCTCTCCAGGCTACTCACCAGCCTGGTCTCCCACTCCTGGGTCTCCAGGATCTCCGGGACCTGCCAGCCCATACATCCCATCTCCAGGTGAGACGCTGCAGAGGCCTTTGGTTTATGTTATAGACTGTTTAAATAATTGTAATAATAATGTGGCCAGGGATTTAGGTTTTTTGACTCCAATGTCTATTATACAAATTGAAATCAAACAAACATAAAACAAAAAAATACAAAAGAAACAAACAGGGAAAAGAAAAAAACTTACTTAGTACCTTTACTAAAATAAGTATGAATAAATAAAAATATTAAGATAGAGAATATATTTAAGTATGTACTTTGAATTCTACATTTAAACAAATGCTCAAAATGGCTCTCTAAGTTTGCACATATCTGAGAAATGTTCACTACAACTTCAAACTGTACTTACATAGAATTGCTACTTTGACAGGTGCTAAGTGTTTTACAAGTAATTGAAAAAGCATTTAGACACCAACAGCGATACAATATGAGTAGTGAAATATCAATACAAATGACAGTAAAATACTAGATTTATTTATTTTTATTTAATGTTAACAAATCAATAGATTACCAAAATAATGATGTCAATAATAATGATTTCTAATTTTTATTGATGTTGTAATAAATTCAAAATAACTCTAATCAACTCATCAACAGTCATCTGCAAAATCTTAGGACAAAGTAAATCTGACAAACTTCAAATCATACAAAATAGAAATAACAGCGGCCCAAGACCGGATCCCTGAGGGAAGTTTTTCACCACTTATGAACGTTTTTTTTGTTTCTCTCTTTAGGTGGAGCGATGTCACCCAACTACTCACCCACTTCCCCGGCCTACGAGCCCCGCTCCCCTGGAGGCTACACCCCACAGAGCCCAGGCTACTCCCCCACCTCACCCTCCTACTCTCCCACTTCTCCCTCTTACTCCCCCACCAGCCCAAACTACAGCCCCACATCTCCTTCCTACTCACCCACTTCGCCCAGCTACTCCCCAACCTCCCCCTCCTATTCGCCCACTTCGCCGTCTTATTCCCCAACGTCTCCTTCCTACTCCCCTACCTCCCCGTCCTACTCACCCACGTCTCCCTCCTATTCTCCCACCTCACCGAGCTACAGCCCAACATCGCCGAGCTACAGCCCGACGTCCCCGAGCTACTCCCCCACCTCACCCTCATACTCGCCTACTTCTCCATCTTACTCTCCCACCTCTCCATCCTACTCCCCCACCTCTCCATCCTACTCCCCCACCTCTCCTTCCTACTCTCCCACCAGCCCGAGCTACAGCCCCACATCGCCCAACTATACTCCCACCTCGCCCAGTTACTCCCCCACCTCGCCCTCCTACTCCCCTACATCGCCCTCTTATTCTCCAACCTCCCCGAACTACACCCCAACCAGCCCCAACTACTCCCCCACCTCTCCCTCTTACTCGCCCACCTCTCCGTCCTACTCACCCTCAAGTCCACGTTACACCCCACAGTCACCCACCTACACACCCAGCTCCCCCTCCTACAGCCCCAGCTCCCCTTCCTACTCCCCCACCTCCCCCAAGTACACCCCGACTTCACCCTCATACAGCCCCAGCTCCCCCGAGTACACCCCAACTTCTCCCAAATACTCCCCCACCTCTCCAAAGTACTCCCCAACATCGCCGAAGTACTCACCAACTTCTCCCACCTACTCCCCGACGACACCAAAATACAGCCCCACCTCTCCCACCTACTCCCCCACCTCCCCGACTTACACCCCTACCAGCCCCAAGTACTCCCCTACTTCCCCTACTTACTCCCCTACATCACCCAAGTACTCACCCACATCTCCTACGTACTCACCAACTAGTCCTAAAGGCTCCACATACAGCCCCACCTCCCCTGGGTACAGCCCCACCTCCCCCACCTACAGCCCGGCAATCAGCCCCGACGACAGCGACGAGGAGAACAACTGATGCGCCGCGGATGAGAAGGGGAGGCAGCTGAAGAAGCCCCGTCACCTCACGGTGGACACCTGAAGGACAGCATCTTTAACCAGCTGGAGGTGGCGGTGCTTCTCGCCACAGGGGTGCCGATTGTGATTGTTTTTCATTTGAGAAATCTCCTGTGGGGACCTCTGTGTTCGATCATCTGAGGGCCCCCTTTATCACAAGAAATTGCTAAAACTTTAACGTCAAAGACATGAACTGCTTCGCCTGAAGGAAAAAAAAGGCTGCCTTTTGAAATAGTTTTTTAATTTTCACACGGGGTGTTGGAGCAAAACTGCAAATCCCAAGAGGGAATTAAAAGGAGAGGAAGATGTGGTGAACACATAACGGGGGAAAAAAATGTCCCTTTTTAACTTTCTAGTGTACTGCATCCAGTCTCTCTCTCATTCTCTAAATGTCGGGTGTGTAGTCGTGGAAAGCGTACATATTGCCAAAAGCCTTTTGAGAAGTGGATTGTATTCATCACTAAAGCATAAGCTGTAAAGAAAATCAAGGAGGTAGGGTTTAGACTTTGTTTACTGCATAATTTCACCAAGGTGTATCTTGTTAGACCTTTCCGCTGCTTTTGTAAAATTAGTCTCTGCCAGTTTTTGGGGGCGTTTTTGTGGATCGAAGATGGAGCTTTAGGAGTAAAGTCAGATTGTCTAAAGGAGAAATAAATATGTGATAGGAGAGAGAAACTGGCTTGCAGGGAAAATAAATTTCACTCTGAACTTCAATGACTACATAGCTCTATGTACCCATCGCCCTCCCCTCTTGCTCCTTCACACCCCTCCTTCAAAGACGAAACCTGAAAGATGTCATGAAAACACCCACCAGCATCCTCTTGTCCTCTACCATTTTGGAGACTTGTGCATCAGAAGAAACAAAAAAAAAAACACTTTTCCAAATACTAATCTTCCCTTGACACTGGGAATTTAAAGATTTATATGAAAAACATAAAGTCAGAATGATTATTCTGTCTTTAATTTTGATTCTAGGAAGAAATGGGGCCCAAACCTGTGGGAGAGGAATACTAGTTTTGCTGCTTTTGTCATTGTTTGCATGAGTAGCACATGTTCATACATTTTAATCAAGCTTTAGGTTGAAGATTCTTTTTTTCAAACCCCTCCCACTTCTCGCTAATCTTTGTCCCATTTCTGGTAGCTGACATGTACACAGGATTATTTGGACTGTTCAATTTATTTAAGAAAGAAAGTTAACTACTATTCTGTGTGAATATTAATGGAGGAAAATTAAGACTTTTAATTTGTTTTTGGCTTTCCTCTAGTTTGCTTTTGGTGACTTTGTAAACCTGTTTGCAGGAGGCTCGTGTTCTGTGGATGAAGGGGCAGAGGACGGAGGGGAGTGCTTTTATTTTTTTGCCCGCTTTCTCCCCGACTGTCCCGAGTTTTTTGCCACGACGGCGACCGCTCTCTTCACTAACAGTTGTAGGAAATGTTGCATGCTGTCAGCAGGTCGTGACGTTGCTTCAGTTAAACATAGAAGGGCAAGAAAAGTTCAGCGCCCAGTTCAGTGTTCTCACTTCTCTGGCAACATTTGTCCTCCTGTTGGCATGGAACAGTTTATTTCTTTTAAGCAGAGATGGTCCAAAGAAACAGCACTTCTGGGCCTCTCTGTGGAAAAAAAAACCTTACCCACTACATTAGTGTGATCTTCTTCTTTTTTGAATATGGGTGCTTTCTCACACAACTCGACCTAGTTTGACTGCGTTAGGAAACCGGCTGATGACAATGGAAACATTTTTTTTCCCTTCCTCCCCTCGTTCCATTTGATCACTCGACGCGGTTTCTGAATTTATTGGACTCGCTGGGTCTCCTCCCTCTTCCCTCTTCATCCACAAGTGATCCTCGTTTCTGAAATCAGTGTTTCTTTTTTTCTACCAGTGTATGTACCTGTGAGCAGGGGAATCATGGGGAGGGGGCGACGTATTTTGGGGTCTCACTCGGAGTCCTGTGGGTTATGTTTATGTTAAAATGATTTTGTGAAACATTGCTTCCAAGATGGTCTCGAATTGAAAGGACTGCATCTTCTGGCCTTTGAGATAAAGCAGGTTTGGTAATTGCACTTAGTAAATATTGTGGTGGACCTAAGCCCCAGACATTGTGATATTTTGTCCACTATGCTTGCATCTAATCCTGTTGTCTTAACTGTGTGCTGTCCAGTCAATTCAGAGCATCGGGACTCCCGGGTTGTATGAATGTGTGTATGTGTGTGTGTCCGAGGGTGAGACAGGGTTTCAAACTGAGGAAAGACGCTTGTCTGGGCAAAGGAAGGTTTAACTTGAAATTGCCACTGTATAGAAATCGATTCATTATCTCATTCTCCGTATCTTTGTTCTGTTTGTTTTTTGACTTGGAAAAAAATGAATAAAAGTTTTACTACATGTTTGTCTCCGTCTTTTATGTCACTCTTCTACAGCCGATGTCAGTTTCATGCTACAACACATGCTACATGTTATTCCAACTTTTTTGGTAATCAGTCCATCAGTGCATTTACTTAAACAGAACTTAAAGATGATTTTGAGATGCGTGTTCTTAAATATTCCCATCTTATGCCACTCAGATTTCACTGAGAAATCGGGTCCATTTCCATCTGATGAACAGCAGCCTCACTTAGTAGAGCGTGCGGCCCATGTGCAGCGGGCCAGGTTTCAAATCTGACCCAGTGTCCTTTGCTGCATGTCGTCCCACCTCTCTCATCTGATTTCCTGTGAACTTTCAGGTGTGAAAAGGCCAAAACATGAATAAAACGAAAATAAAAACAATGTAAAATGGGTCAAATTAGCTCCACAATGACCATGACCATATAATATAGGGCCTACTATAGTCTATAAGTTCTATAGTAGTTCTTCCAAAAGACTGCTTTTCCTTTTGAAGCTCTAAATCAAATACTGCTTAAATATGTCCATTAAAAAAAATTATATTCATAATAAAGTATTTTTACATTTTTCAAATCATAGTTTTACGTAAATAAAAGTTAATATTCACTTATTGGCTTACAGACTTCTCTTTCCTTTAAGCACAGCTGTGATAAATTACAGTGTTTATGTATTAATATATATCTGATGATAGGAAAAGCATTCACATATGCAGGACGTGTTTATTGAGACATCAGACAGTAACTTGATCAGGCCTGATGCTGAACACTCTGCGGTCCCATTCGAGTTCTGCTGTTTAGTGTAAATGAAAGCTAACACACTCCTCCCTCGAGGGGGCGCTGTGACACACCTGCTCACAGACAGGAAGTCAATACACCAAGGTCTGAGTGACAGCACCTCAAAGACAATGATTGATTTCTCACTTTGGGAGGCAAGTTTGTCTTTTGACTCACCTGTTTTGAGAGCTCACTTCAGTCGACTATCATTTGGAAGTTTTCTAACTCTGAAAATTGAATTTAAAAGAAAAAAATATGGAGAGTTTAGGCGAGGTTTTCCACAGAGCTAAACTCAGCTATACCAATTATAGCTAGCTCAAGTGTTTAAACTTAGCAAAACTGTCTTTGGGTTGTCATACCAAATCATACCAACCATACTCAACTGAGCCTACAGTATTTATACAATATATAACACGCAGTAGAGATGTTAGTTTGCCATTTTACTTCCATAAACAGCACAAGCTTGTGGGCCTTGATTGTAGTACAGAGGTGCCTCTCCTCTCACCAACAGGTATCCAACCATCTGTGTTGCCATGTCCGGCCACCAGGTGGAGAAATGACTCTGGGGAGAGGACACAGAAAAGTTTGGATGCATCTGCGTCCTCAGAAGACACAGCTCAGTGCTTAACTAAAAAAAAAAGGTAAGGCTGCCTCCCTGACAGATGTCTCATACAGTTGTCCTGTCTTTGCCCTGATCTCACCACCAGCTGTTTTACTACGGATGATTTGTGCTCATTTTGACAAAAACCCTCCTAACATAGGTGCTCTCTTTGGTTTTGGATGATAAACAGTGTTTATCTGCACAACATGAGTTGGCAGTGACCATCTCACCGGTGGGGTTAAAGGTTCAGTAAAGCTTACACAAGAGGAAATGTGACAGTGCTGTTTTGTGCTTTGGTAGGAAGTAACATGATCTGTCAAACCAGATAAGTTCAAAATACCAACAACGTTTGTGGAGACCGAAAACCTACAAGTTCGCCTTATTATTTATTTTTAGCATAAAAATGACATTGAGTTATTTGTTTTTAGCTATTTGTCTCAAATCTTTTATGTACGTACACTGAAATCCAGTTCATGTAGCAGCTCTTGATACATTTAAACTATTAACTTTGTATATTTGAAATGTACAAAACTCAACAGTTACCCAAAGCTGTAAGACAGTATCACATGTAAGACATTGTCAGCTCAAAACTAACAAGATGAAGCCAAATTGAATATATATACAACTTAACTCGTGCACTCAAACACGGCTTTACATCATTTAAAGACAAAGATAATTGTTCGAAGTCTTTGCTCCTTGATAAGTCAGATGATTTAGTGTCAGTCGTGTCAAACCCCTTCGCGTGCTCGCTGGGGAGATTACAGGGGAGTGGATGCTTCAACCTAGTAATCTGAATGAGTCACAGGTTTCATCCCGATTTACCACAGTGCAGGGCAACACGTCATGTAACCACCTGAGGCTGCACGCTGCTTCCTACACATCAGGGCGTGTTCGGCCGGGAGAATCCAGGTATGACTACGCGCTGTGTGGGGCGGTTGCTGTGGTGATGTTTACTGACTGTGGAGACCTTGACACTGAGTCATTAATGACAGGGGAGAGATTTTTAGTATTTTTAAGAAGTGATATATATGTTGTCAAACAAATAGACTTGAAATGTGTTCAAGGTAATGGCATGCACGTTACTGGAAAGCTAGTACTACGTATCTGCCACAAGGACTTTTAACTGGTTATGAAACTCAGTCTCAATTCAATACCGATGCCTCTAGATGAGCTACACAAGCAAACAAGACCATCACTGACTAGCTGATGTGATTGAGTTCTTCTTCATCCCTTGGTTAGATTCAGTTATTCGAGTTGGACAAGTCAGAATATTGAAACACATTTTTAATGGCAGAGTGCTGAGGATGAATTGATGAATCTCACATGCTACTGAAACACTGCTTACTTTCTTTTAACGTCATTAAAGTTATTAATCTGCCACAAATAGATACATCCCAAGAACAGCTGCGGTTAGAAGAGAAGGGTTAGAATTTTCACTTGCTTTCAAAAGAAAAACCAGCCAGTTCAAGATCTTTACCGCAGGATGCACGGCCTGCTCACGCCGCCTTGCCATACAGAAATAACGTGTACTTAGTTTTGAAAGTAAAAGTGCTCATTCTGCTGCAGAAATGTCCCCTGTGACTGTTATATGATCATATATGACAGTTTTAGATTGTGATGCATCAGCAGATGTTTACCACTTTAATCTCTGTCACTGTGAGGGGTCGTGTCATGTTTAAAGGAAAAAAGAAAAACTTTTAACAATACACTTTTGGACTTTCCTCTTGTCTTTGCTTTTTTGTGAAATATTGGATCATTTGAACATTTATTTAAATGAAACCATATTAGGACTGAGCTGCGTATGACTCATGGACATCTGTCACACATGTAACATGGATTTTTATACGAGATCACATGCAAAAATAACCTTATTGTGAAAAGTAACCAGTAACTTCAGCCATCTGACACGTGTAGTAAAGTAACAGATTCAGAGTTTCCAAATGAAATGTAGCCGAGTAGAAATAAAGTATTATAAAATGGAGATACAGTTGTATTTAAGTAATGTAGCTGAGTACAGTAGGAGTAATCAGAGGGAGGGATTTTATGATTTTCTTTGTGATTTTGTGTTATTGTATCACTTCTTGTCTGTATTGCTAAAGAGATACTCAGTAAAAAAAGAAATAATCTGTTGCATTCTTTCATCGGACGGAGCTTGTTTTTCGTCACACAGGCCTCGTTTGCATTTGAATTCTGCCTCCACTTCAGTCGGCCTCTGATTCAATCAAGTTTCCGCACTTTTCTGTCTTTTGTGTTTGAGTCAGAGGGGCTGGGCTAAGACTGCCAGACAGAGGCAGGAAATATGTAGTGTGTGTTTGTGTAACAGAGGGAAAGAGTGTGTGTGTGTGTGTGTGTTTCTCCCTGCATGACTGCTTCTCTCTCTCCACTCTCTGCTCAGACGTGTTGTCACCCCGCCACCAGCTCACTCTCTAAGGTAAGCCTTAACTTTTTCTTTTGCGCATTTATCTCCAGGATCTGCACAGTTCTGCCTCTGCTTACTTTGTGTTTTGTTTTTCTGTAAACTTATTTTGTTTCACCCTGAAACTTTTCCGTTTCTTCTTCCTCCCCCACACACACTCACACACTGTTCTCTCCCTGTTTGCTCATCACATTCCTTCTCCTGAAATCAGTTGAGGAATCTCACGCCGGAGCAATGAATCTTCCCTTTTGACTCTCTTGACATCCGTCTCTCCACTCAAACTCTGCGCTCACTCTCGGCTACGCTTTGCTGCTGTTAGCGGCAGGAGGAAGAAAAAAAAACCCCACCTTAAATTTCTATCCCCAGTCTGTCTGTGTCTCACTTCCTACACATCATCCTGGTCGTATTAGCAGCTGTTTCACGACTTCCTGAAAGTTAGGGTGGGGTTTTAAAGGGGTAACAGCCTCGGATGTTATTTGACAAATGTACTCAAAAAGGTTAAAACTGGCTTCCTCACAGCTGTGAAAGTGTGATTTAACATCCATATTTAACTCATTCAGTTTCTCCTTCCTCTTCATTCCCTGCTCCTCTCAGTTTATCCTCCTCAGCATCACTCTGTCTTGATCTCAGTCTCTGATCTCATCTACATACAGAGCATCCATCCATCCATCCATCCATCCATCCATCCATCCATCCATCCATCCATCCATCTATCCATCCATCCATCCATCCACCCAAACACTCAGACCTCTCCACACCCGCTGCTCCGTCCGCCTGCATATCGTCTGCTCTCATATTTCTGTCTGGTTATCGGCGCATGAATGACTGACTGAGTCTTTGACCCCTGTAGCCAATCTGTGACCCTCCGTCTTCATCTACACCCTCCAACCTTTCTCCCTCTCTCCTTCCATGTCTCCTCCGTCTAACCAGACACCGCTGACCACTCCAGTGGCCGCGGTTAAAAGGTCAAGTTTCTTTCTGTTATCGTCTTCTCTGTGGCGAGATTATGAAGACTCATTATTAAATGGGTTCCTCATTCGTTTTCATGGTTGTTTCCCCCATTGTGAATCCCTAAATTGGATTATAGAGATTTATGAGATTAATTGTATCTAGAAATCAGTGCTCATTAAAGATTTAATCCTCAATGCCTTCAGCTCATGGAGTTGACAGACACAGCAGATCTCATGTTTATGAAGCCGTACTTTGAACTGACTGGCTAATGGGCTGATTCAGGTTGTGCTTTTAAGATGCCAGAGAAAAAAAATGCAGTCGTTATGGAGGACTAAAAGTGCCATAATTAAAAGAATAAATACACCATTAAACAATTAATTAAATGTGTCACTGATTCATTAAAATACAGATTCATTTTATGTAGAAAAAAAACATATATAATTATTTCACTATTTAATTAATTATTGATTGGACACCATGGTTGGTTACCCTGCACATCAAGTCAAGGCAAATTGATTCCAGATAATGGATTGATACAATCAAACAAAACTGTATTTCCAACTACTAAAAATGAGCCCCAATGTTGATACAGCCTGCGAGGTGCAGGACAAAATGTCAAAAACTTGCCCCCACTAGAAATAAAATAATTATGTATCTTTTTTTTCTTTTTACATAAAATGAATTGGTATTTTAATGAATTAATGACACATTTAATTTCAATTTTAATGAATTAATATTACTGAAACATATGGTAGCTGTCTGTAACACAGTACATGAATGTCTTTGACATAACCTTACATTCTGTTGGTAAGTTCAGTTTCAAATTAAATTCTGGCCATATCTTACAAATGACCCCTTTAAACTTTTTGATGTTTTTTTGTTTTTTTGTTTACTGGAATGCACCATGGGAGTCGTAAATCTTCACCAGACATTTTAAGGCGCACAAGTCGCATCGCTTTTTCAACCTGACACTGATGACTCAACCCGGAGAATTTCCTGCAGAATCAAGCCGCAGAACTTCTGTGAGTTCGTCTGCATGGAAAACGAATCAATGGGCCTGAAATCGCTCTTCTCACTTCCCAGTGCAATTGAAAAAAAACACCTTGTGGCTTGTATTTGCTTCAGACTTACAAATAAATGAGGAAATTGGCGTCATGGGGCTGATGGAAAACGGGAATGCGTGTCACTACCCGACCACGCTGGGGGGCCTCGAATTCTTAGCTGCGCCCCTGCTTGGGAGAAAAAGAGTGAGTCTAATACTTCTGCTCATGTCGCTGCAGAGAGAATGTAGGGACAAAGGAAAAGAGGAGGGAGGGAAGAGTGGAAAGATGGAGGAGCCAGCAGTTTGCTCTCCCAGTAATTATCCGCTTGGTGTTTAGCTTTAGCCAGGAAACCAGGAACCCGACTCTGCTCCCCCCCCCACGTGGCGTCCTATCCGCAGGCCGCAGGTTGGCTTTCATCACAGCGGCTCCGGTTACCTCCCACATATAAGCTAACCAGGCCAGGTGAGCGCAAACACTCCTCCTCGCCAGACCTCTCGATCCCTTACAACCTCACCCCCGCACGCGCACACACACACACACACACCCACAAACACACACTCCACTGGACACACAGAATGGAGTCGGAGTCAGACAGCATGCCGGAGGTACCAGAGGAGATCATACAGTTAAGTGGACCGGGTCTTTCTCTCTGCCTCCTTTATTTACTCTTAGAGCGGCTGTCCAAGCACTGTAACTTTAACCCGGGGCCCCTGCATGAGCTGCTGCCTCGGGCCCTTTCTCTTTTTCCTCGATCCCTCTCCGCCGCTACACTCTCTGCCGTCATCTGCTGCAGTGGCACCCTCTCTGTTCGGCATCAGTTTATTGCTCGCAGTTTGCTTAAGGGATGCTGATGTCAGAGAACAGAAGGGGGAGAGAGATTCATTAAACTATCCTCCACACTAAAAAAAAAAGCAAACAAACAAAATAACGGAAAGAAGGTGGAGCTGCTGCTGACATCCCCGCTTGACTGACCACAACGAAACTTTTTTCTGCTGCCTGTTGGCTGATGTTTAACAGATGATATAGGAGAGTCGGCAGCATGATACATTGGTGTTCTCAGTTGACTTGATTCACTATAATCATCCTTATCACCCGCGGCAGCTCCCTAAATGAATGACTTTTATAGTGATGGTTTTCTCAGGAAGAGTTGCAAATGCGCCACCCGTATATTGATGTTTGTTCTGACACCGTTAGATTTATTCGGATGTGCAAAATGCTGCCAGGGTTTAATTTGGAAATGACACAGCGTCCATAAAGCTGCAGGGACTTTCTTATCAGCACAGAGGAAGCATCAACATCAGCATGGGTTTGGTGAGGTTTGCAATGTTTGTGTGATATCAGTCCAGGATGAGTCCTTGGATGGCACGAAACTGCAAATATAAAACACGTCACACTGCCTCGGATATCATAGAGTAAAATGCTGGATTTGACAAAAGACTTTTTCGTCAGTCGTCTTGCGCTGAATCAATCAGTCGAACTGAAAACTGGGAAGAAGTTCAGTCTTGACCGTAAAACTGTAGTTATTTAAAATGAAATTTGCTGGTGCTTTCAGCTGCATGTCATGCTCTCCCTCAGCCGATAGTGGAAGCTGATTTAATCACATCACATAAATCGTCTCTATCAGCAGAGGAAGACCACATTGGAAAGTTGAATGCCCCGGATAATTCTCTATGAAAGCTTACTTTTGACCTTAGAGAGAAATCTCTGTTTAAAAACAAAAAAAACATAACTCGAGGCTGACGTTGTTCTTCCGGAGCTATCAACTGCACCTCGTGGTTTCCGTCAGTAGATAATGATCAGTTGATTGGGTTAAGTCGCCTTAACAGCTGAGCAGACTCGAGAGATGTCAAAAAGCTGAACAGTTTCCAGGAAGTGGACCTTCAATTATTTATAAAGATAATAATTAGAATGCTGTTTTATCATTTGTTAAGCAAACGTTGTGCGTTTGCCAACTTCATCTGTCAGACAATGAAGGTGTCATCTTGGGTCTCTGCCATGGAGGAGTTCAGATGCCATGTACTCGGAACGCAGCGGCGTTTTGGATGGGATGCATGTGTCAAGTGACATCTGGACCCCAGCAGAACATCACATTGTAGCATCCTGTTCAGTGATATTCACTCTGCCTGTCGGTGGGTTGAATGTTGTGGCTCAACGTCGTGCATCGTATTCGTGCTGGTGTCACTTTTTATAAAACAGATCCCCTGATAATGTGAATTAAAAAGTGTCACTGCCTCATGAAACTCTTGTGAACTTTATTTACACAGGTCGGGTGTGAAATGTCTGGTTTGACGTTTGTTCCTCGTGGCAGTGGTCATTAGTTTCCTCTTTCTGACATGAAAATCATAGCACTACATTTTTCATAATAAAAGCAGAACAATGAAGGTATCGTCACCTTCTGCCACACCGCAATATTCTGTGACAAGGTGAGAGAAAAGTGGTAGAGCGAGGCAGCACCGACTCGTCTTTACACAAACCTCACTTTGTCTCAGTCGTGTCAAAATTATAGCACAGCGAGGCGAGAGAAGGCAGGAAGAGACAAGTGTGGTTGAGCAACACGCTCGGTATATTAAAAGCTCTGTACGTGACAGTGACTCAACCAGATCCATACTGGGCTCCTCCTGACCCGCGACATGATCCATCTTGCACACAGCCGTGACTGGTTTTGTGCAATGACACACTAATGTTGAGTCCTGTTGGTGTTGTGTTGCATAAAGTAGGCAGAATGTAGCCTGTGCATGTCGATCAGTAACGCGAGCCTTCATTTTGTGTCAAGTCTAAGCTTAATAGCGCTCATCACTTCGACCACATCCTCAGCTGGGCGTTTGTGGTTTGGAGGCGTCGCTGTTGAGTTCTGGTCTCTGCAGCTCAACACACTTTCCTCAGCGTTGTTCTCAATCATTTGTCAGTCAGTGTGGAGGAGGGTCTGTAAAAATGTGTCAGTATTTCAGGAAAGTCTAAAAATGGACCCTTGTCTTCTGACCGTGACAGGTCAGGTATCTTCATGTGTCAGAGCCTCGTAGGCTTGACGTCTGCTTTTACTTCTCCTTACTCCAACCAAGAACAGGCATCCCTTCCCACATGGAGACAGTGACACAACTCCACGTTTTTTTTTTTTTTACACTTCCTGTTTCTGGCAACTTCTTCCCCTTCTGTGGCAGAGGAATTTATGTGATTGGCCTCCCAAGAGTGACTCACTGTGACTGTTATCCACAGTAAAACTCTGATGTCTTTCCTTTTGACTTACTCTTCCTCCTCTTGTCTTCTCGCAGTATGCTCCACTTCAGGGCAGCGCCAGGTCAGTTCGGCCCGGAGGTCCGGGAGCCGGGCCTCCGGGTGTGGAGGGTGGAGAAGATGAAGGCCGTGCAGCTGGACCCCTCCGAGGTGGGGGCCTTTTTTAACGGGGACTCCTACCTGGTGCTGGAGAACCGCGGTCAGGAGGGAGCCGACCTCCACATGTGGATAGGTGAGAGACCGGTGGGGGAAACATCTGCCGTATATAATGAGCTGCCTGGTGTGTGACAGAGTGCAGACAGATGAAATGTGTCCGCATAATAGAGTTGTGTAGCTTGCAGTTCGTGAAAGCTCTTTCCAAACTCAACAGAGTTCCAACGAAGAGCTGGCACGTTTGTAACGATGGCTTCCCACTGCAAGACAAAATCAAAATTAATCAGCAATGTCAGATCACGGCTATTTAATCAAGCCTAATTCATTTATTTATCAAAGAAAACACGAGCTGAAGGCTTGAGCTGGAGGAGGAGATAGAGGAGATCATCTTTTTCAGACCTGTGAATGGCTGTATAAAATATGGACAGAGCTTTCCATGTCTGAATTGGGAAGCCAATGCAGGAGCGTCTTAATGCTGCCTAATGGCCAGCAGGGGGCAGAGATACTGGTTTCAACAAGAAGTCAGATTGTGCGTAAGCTTATGAGAAAATGACTTATTACCTCTTGTGGTCGGGTTGCACAATTAAGCTGAATACAGTCAAAATCACAATTTTTTTTTTTTTGTGAAAATGAAAATGTTTCAAAAATGATAATATCCACTAATCGATCTAATCAGGACATCCTCCCCCGCGGTGAATGCTGTATCGCAAAACTCGGGTGACGTCGTTTAGACTGTGACGACTTCAGTCAGTTTCCTCTTTTGGAAAAGGAACCAAGCAAACCAGAGCTCTGTGGGCAGGATGGAGAACGGGGTTGCCCACATCCTACAACAAAGCAACAAGAATTGTGAAACCTTCAGATTAGATTGACGCCGCAGTGCAGCTTCCTTAAAACAATGAATAATAAAAAAAAATCCCTTAAATGCCCATAAAAATAAAAAAAAATCAGTGAAACGTGAAACAAATTCGAATTTCAGTTTGGACAAGATTTAACCAAAGAGAAAAAAATTAATTTGACTCAAAACGCAGAAGAGAGTGATAAACACATGGGCTGAAATACACTGAATAGTGCAAAGACAACATGCAGATGCACACGTGTGTCCACAACAGGCAACACAACATGATGAAACACTATATTCTGGAAATATTCTGGCCAGGACATTTACGCTTGAAGTCCTGCCTTTAAAGAGAAGGGACGCTTCTCCTATTTCTACTTTACTCCAGCCGAAGCGCTGACCATCATCCGTAGCGTACCACACACCTTCTCCCGGCCCTGTGCTGCGCCTGAAAAAGCTGATAACCCTCCCACTAATGGTGATGACACACGAGAACCGGCGCTGACCTGCTGCATCATTGTGTGAGGAGAGAGCTGGAGAGGGATGGAGGGATGATGACAGGGGGAAAAAAAAAAAAAAAAAGAAGTCCCGAGGGAAACTGGGATGGTTTTTGAGCGGGGCTCCATTAAAAATGCAGGAGGACTGTTACAGTACTCAAATGTGGCTGTTGTTTCCAGCGTGTATCCGGTGCTTAGGTAACACTAAGCTGATTGTCACAGCTCGGAGAGAGAGAGAGCTCTCGGTGCTCAAGCAAGCGTCTCTCTGAAGCCTCCCTCCCCTCCTCTCGTCCACGCTGGTGACCCCGGTGTCGTCTTTGGCCGACACGCTGTTTGATTTTCATCTCTTTGTCTGCGTGACCCGTCACCTCTGTCAGCAGCTCTTTTGTGACACCTTAACCTTCCTGGCCTCATTTCCTTTCTCTCCCATGTCTCTATTCTCCTCTCACTTGTGCTGCGCTTGTATTTATTTTTCTCATTTCCCTTCCCCTGCTCACCTCACCGGCTTCTCTGGTCAGTATCTTGCTGCCGTGCAAGCTAAGCTATCATTTCTTTAAGAGCTTTGAGGAGAAACTGTTTCTGTATTTTTTTTATTTTGGAGGAGGAGGTTGGAGGTTTTAACTGTATCACACCGTCGCCATCATTTTGTTGTATTTTTTTTTTATATATGGCAAAAAAACTAATTTCATACCACGACTCATCAGACGGTTTGTTTATTTCTCCTCCTACAATCTGTTTAGGGCAGACAATAAAAAACAAACACTTGGCAGGAGATTAGACAAAGCATCTGTCTATCACCGTCTATCTCGGGCCGACATTAATGAATCAGATCTACAGCTGGAGAGCGCTGCCACCGCCAGAGCCTGTTGGTCAACCATACTATCGTCAAGAGTGAATGAAATGAAATGAAATAAAATAAGTGAAATAAACTCTGCAGCTCTGATATGATTGGTGCTAGCAGCATCTGCCAGTCTTTTTAGAAGCTACAGAAGTCGCTCCCCTCAAACTAAAACCAAAAGATTCAGAGAAAGGAAGAGGAAAAGAATAGAATAAATCAGAAAAAGGTGGGGGGAAAAATATCAAAGGTCATCAACGAAGCTTTGTCAGAGTGTGTTTGTGAACACCTTTTTAAACATTTTTTGAGATTTAATCTTTATTCTGTTGCAGGTGAGAAGTCGTCTCGGGATGAGCAGGTGGCGTGTGCCATGCTGGCCACCCAGCTGGACAACTTCCTGGGAGGCGACCCCATTCAGCACCGGCAGGTTCAGGGCTACGAGTCCCCGGAGTTCATGAATCTGTTCCCCAGAGGAGTCAGCTACAAGGTGAGGGAGGGTTAGACCTAACACAAGGAAGACTGTTTCAGATTGTTTCACACATACTTAGTTGGTTTTCAGTGACAAATATGAAACTGAATGCAAACATTGCCTTTTGCAACAGTTCTTATTTTATCTAGCCCTGTTTTTTTTTATCACTGGATGCTTCCCTTTCATTGTTTTATAGTTCTCAGGATATCTTGGCCTCGGTGCCAAAGTGTGTTGATTGTTAAAACTGAACTCTGGGTGACATTTCCCAGCAGTGCAACAAACTTTAAACATAAAAAAAAAAGATTTTAAATGAGAATCCCGTTTTGCTCGCAGGAGGGTGGCGTGGAGTCGGGCTTCAGGAGGCCTCAGGGCGGCGGGACGGTGCACAGGTTGTACCAGATCAAAGGGAAACGCAACATCCGTGCCAAGGAGGTCGAGCTGTCCTGGAGCAGCTTCAACAAGGGAGACTGCTTCATCCTCGACCTCGGAGAAGTGAGGACTCATCTTTCATGATACTGCTGCAACACAGAGTGATGCTGGTTGCGATGTAACTGCACCGACACGATTCTGGTGACTCACTCCAGTTTTTTTTTTTTTGTTTTTTTTCCCCCCTCCAGACCATCGTGTCGTGGATCGGCTCGCAGTCCAACATCTTCGAGAAGCAGAAAGTGCGCGAGATCGCCTCGCTGATCCGTGACACCGACCGACACGGTAAAGCCAAAATCGTGGACACCGGCGAGGGGGAGGAGCCAGAGGAGATGCTCAAGGTAGACGCACGCTTTTATGACCAAACAAAAGTTGGTTTAAGCGAGTACATTCCCTGAATCCGCTAAAACGTACTCCACCTGACTTGTTGCCATGGTTGATCCTAATAAATAAATAACTTCTCCAGCAGATGTAGGTCACTTTACATGGACATCTGTGTTCTGAGCTTCCTGTTTTGTTGCTGAGCAGGTCCTGGGGAAGATGCCAGAGCTGGCAGAGAGCACGCCAGAGGAGGACAGCAAAGCAGACGCTTCCAACTCTGCCTGCCTCTACAAGGTAACCTCATCTGCAGGATCTTAAGAGGAGCACTAATGAATCAGACTGCCGTTTATTAACTAAAGCATAAAACGGTGTTTATTTACCCAACAGGTGTCTGATGCGACGGGTTCTATGACGACGACCAAAGTGTCGGAGAAGAGCCCGTTTGGCAAGGAGCTGCTGGTCCGCGACGACTGCTTCATCCTGGACAACGGCGCCAACGGAAAGATCTTCGTCTGGAAAGGTGAGGGAATACTGCGTGACCCTGAGCCGGCGATCCCGTGCCAGCTGAAAAGCAAACCGAGGAAAGTGATAGTTGGTCCACGCCGGTGATACTCGGTATCTAACTGGATCAAACTTTAATGAGCGTTGTGAAAAATAATGGTTGACGGTTTTCAGCAGGAGGCGAGTGCGAGCTTTCTTACTGAAGCCGAACTGTCCACATCCGATTTCACCATTGTGCGGTACATGAAACATTGAAAGAAAGAAAAGATAATCATTCTACAAGGATATTCAAATTTAATCCTCTTCCTAACTTTGAAAACACAGCCACATGTTCCAAACTTTTAAGACATTGTACAAAACCTGTATAGAGCATTATTCTAACTCGTGTTAACACTCCAGTATCCAGTGGTTTTAAGCTCCTGATATGATAGTCAGCACAGACACATATAGTCTACAGATCTACGTGATACAACACATATTTAAGCAATGTCACTTTGCATGAGCTGCCATTCATGGGCTGTTATTATCCCTTGTGTAAAGAAAGGCTGCTGTGATGTCTAATGAAGAACTACGAACAAAGGAAGATCCCACTTTTTGAGAAACTAGCATCATGCCGGTACTAACGTGGTTCATTGATTGACCGTCAGGTAACGGAGCAAATGCCCAGGAGAAGGACGTGGCCATACACATGGCGGATACCTTCATCGACCAGATGAAGTACCCCAGGATGAAAACACAGGTACGTATGAGAAGCTGCTCTCACACTTCCTGTAAAATGATCCTCCAATCCCCTGCTGTCCGCGCTTCGCCCTCTCTGACAGCAGCCTGTTACGATCTTAAAGATCATCTACAGGTGTGGATTATCACCTCTGCTGTGTTTACTGTGGCGTCTTTGTGTATTGAGCAAGCAGTGAGCGTTTCTGTGTCCTGTGCTGCAGGTGGAGATCCTGCCACAGGGGAAGGAAACCATCATCTTCAAGCAGTTCTTCAAGAACTGGAACTAAACACTTCCTGGGAACGTTTGACCAGTCCTGCCCTGGAGCAGAAGCTGCACATTCAGCGTCTGATGCAAGATACATTTCTTTTTTTTTTTTTTTTTATAAGCATTTACTTGTATGTACATATTTGTAAGGTACCGTGCTGATGGAGAACACTGTAGCCTGTTCTGGACTTAGAATCAGAGATGTGATGCCACTTTTATATATACAAGTTTCCTCTAGTGAGATTACAAAGATATGAAGAGATATAAAAAGTACTTTAGGTCATGAGTTCGGATTTTTTTTTTTTTTTTTTTTTTACATTCGTCCTAGTGTCAGACTGCATTTGAGAAATAAACCTTACAAACTGTTACTTGTAGATGAAGTTGTTTTGATTTGTTTTCCCTGTCGAAAGTTCGCACTGATGTGTCAGGAAGATGATCTTTACATAACATACATTTAAACTCTGCCCTTTCCGTTGCCAGGGCCAGGAACCATAACACTGAACTGTCACGGTCATCATCAGTGTTATCAGCAGGGGGAATTTAACCATGTAGATTATATAACGTTAAATGATGCACAGGAAACTTATGTAAGAGTTTAAGCCACTTTAATTGTATGTTACATAGTACTCAGCAATACAATTCAAAGAGAACTTTTGCCCTTTTTAATCCACGGAAAGTCATTTTCAGTCGAAACATGTAATCACTATACGAAATATGTAGCGCAATATGGTAACAGCTCATAATAACCATCATGAATGGAATCATTTATAGTTTATTCAATTAATTAGTTACTTAACTGTAAACAAACAGTGAAATTCAGTTAGTTACTGAACAGTCTGGATTAAAAAAAAAGTCATCTGCGTCTTCATTAAAGGTGCAATATTAAGGATTTTTGTCAAAACGTTCCAAAATGAACCCAAATCCTCAAAAGATTGTAAAGAAATGACAGTTTTAACCAAATTGTGTTGCAGAGATATTTAAAGCTGAGAGCTGTTAAATGCTGGGAGTTAGCAGGTTTTGTCTGCTTCAGAACCTGATTTCACTAAAGCAGAAGGGTATTCTGGAGGATATTCTGAAAGTCAGGGACCATCTTTTAGAGATTCAACTTTTCTTTCAAACTGTTACTGTTATCATTTGTAATGAAAAAAATGTCATAACATTCAAAACGAATGCAAAATAGAAGTATTTTAACAAATGACCCAATTATATCTGAAAACACGTCAGAGTTTTTTCTTGTCGAGTCCATTTTATTTTTACATGCGTGACCTTTCTGCCTTGTGTTTCTTTTATATCTCACTTTGAAGGTGCGATACAGACGAAGTGGCTGCCTGTTGAATTCATACCAAATCCTGCTCCCATTATCATAATGTCAAGCTGCTCTTCACATTATGTCGATCATTTCTTGTTGATTATTTCTAACCAAAATTCTGACATATTGCACCTTTAATGCAATGCAACCGTTGCTTTAGCGACCACTGAGGATAGACAGATACTGTCTGGTCCAGTGATGTATTTACGACCCGAGAGTCTGATGACAAATGTGTGGAAGGACCGTGATGTGACCCGTCTTTCCTTGGGATTTCTCTGCTTTTAGAGAATGATGTCTGCAGCATATATTCAGGTCACTGTGCATTAAAAAAAATATCGCAAAATCTTCTTCTGGGTCAAGATGTGAGCGTAATCACTGTAAATAACAACCAGGAAAGACAGAAATTCATTACTGCCACTTACATAAGTTTCTGATTTTATGAGTGTGAAAGTCCTCCTCTTTAATTCCCCAAGACTTTTATGACAGTTTATGTAGGAGAAGAGGTGTGGCTGATTACAGAAAAAGAAAACAAACTATTAACAGCAATTATTATGAGTGTCACTGCAAATATAATTCAGTTGTTACATCCATTTAATTTTACATAAATGTACTTGTGCATCTGGTAAATATTACAATTTTGGTTTAAAAATCATGTTTAGAAAACAGATCTTCTCTACCTTTAAACTGAGTTATTAGTTTGTTAAGATTTATGTTAAACGGTGAGAAGTTAATCTATACTTATAGATCCTGGATTTTTTTTAATTAAACCTCAGCTTCCCTTATATAAACATATCAACTGTAACAATGTAGTAATGAAAATACTATAACAGTGACAGTTAACACCCAGAAAAATCCGCTCATGTGCGTCACCCTGCCTGATACCCAGAGACTTATCACCACTGTCATAAAAAAAAATCATGCCTTTTTACCCACACTGTAAACGCCAGCCGCTGCCAGGAAGCTGACCGGGCTTCGTGTCAGGGAGCTGCAGCGTCTCAGAGGCCGTAAAGAAAGTCCAAAGTTCAGAGAAACGCAGAGAGGAACAAATAGGCTGATCTGAGCGCAGAAGCTGTCCAGTCTGCTCCGCCAGCCGAGAGCCTCAGACCACAGGTAGGACTCACTGACAGCAGCAGGGGTTATACATTAGCTACTGTATGTGTGTCTGTATGATGTGAATTCATTTATAACCAAATGTGTTTACATTCTCTTCCAAATTTATGATATCTTTCAACCCATTTAAGAATAATTGTTTGGCCTTGTTGGTATTTTATCACTACAGAATAAATGAGGTCACTTTTTTGTCGCAACAGTTTTAGCTTGTTTTCTGTCATGTTTTGGATTTGATTTACTACAGTGTCGAGCTCAAAGTGTTGATTTATGAGAACATTCATCATTTATATAATTATCATCGATTATTGTTTAAGCTCAAGAGAGTTTGCCTCGTAATTGAAACTGACACTGAGGCATCGCTGATCGACAAGTCATCATATTTTGAGGTTTGGTTTGGTCGTGCGGCACCGTGATTAAACTATTCAACTGGTTTTCATTAAGAGTGAAATAGGTGAATGACTTGGCAAATGTACAGCTTTCTGTACATCTTTACAAGTGAATCACACCTAAATGACACTTTAATTATCTGACAATAGGTCAAAAATCTAAGCGCCGACCTCAGAATTACCAGTTAAAGTTGCTCGCACAACTAATTTACGTGTCGATTAAAAAAGTAAAGTTTGCATTGTACTGTAACCTACAGTGTAATATTTCCATTGAAAGTGAAATCCTGAAATACTGTTTTATGTGATGTTATAAGTATTTTATTACTGTACAGTTAATAATATAGTTTGAATGACACTCACAGGGGCTGATTCTCTAAATGATGAGCAACTTTTGAGGCTTAAAATACATTAAGCTGATATAATCAACCTTTTTAAATGTAGTATTTTTATGCGTTCACACTCCACCAGACTGTTAATTTTGTTCACGTACTCTCCAAACCACAGGAGTGAGGACGCCATCATGGAGAAGAAGGGTATCCTGAAAACCAGCAAAAGTAGGTTTTATTAGTGACTCCATTCAGCTTTGCTGCTGCGCCTTCGTCGGATGCTAATAATCACATTTGTCACATTATTATCTTACACATTAACCGAGATTCTCCTCACTTTGTCCCCCCGCTGCAGGGGTGAGCGTACTGCTGAAGGAGGACGGCAGCACCACCCAGAGCAGCTCTATTTGTGCTGTGCGCTGGACCCTTCCTGAGGAGGACCACCAGGCTCACAGCTCGGCCCCCACCAGATCATCACCAGCCATCGGTGTCGCCAAATACGCGCAGGTAGAAAAACATCAGGCTTTCGTTTTGCTTCAGCTTGAGATTTTGGGTTACACTTTAAACCCGCAGTCAATATGAACGCACAGGTCTAAATGTTTTCGTGTTTCCGGCAGCAGCACACACATAAGAGCAGCCTGAAGGAACTGCGCAGCCTGCAGGAGTGCGTGCAGTTCATCAATCACTGGAAGGAGCAGGTGGACCAAGTGTGCAGGGTAAGGGCTCGAGGGCGGCGAGGGCAGAGGGTTGATTTTATGACGCATTAATCAGAGCAGTTGGTGCAATAAAGCCAGACAACCCTTGACTTCCTTGAGGCGAGAGACTTTCGATGCTAACAAAATGCAAGGTGACGCAGCATTTATGAGTACTCAGACTGAGTAAGCACGGCTGCAGGAGACGATTGCTTTGCTTGCTCATGAGGTGTGTCGATGACCTTACCTGGGGACTCCTGCTCTTTTCTTTAGCCTGGTCGCTTTGACACCTGCAAAGGGAAAACACGCCACCTGCGAGGATGAGCTGTCACCCTGAAGCTCATTTGTCTTATTGCTGTGTCATCTTATCACAGCGTTATGTTGTGTCGTGCATGACATTGTCTGACAGTGTGTGGTACTGTGGTTCAGCAGGGCAGAGACAATCCGGGTGAGGGATCCAGCTCAGACCCGCGTACTGATCACAGTCTGGAGGAGAGCAGGAAACTGATCCTGGAGTGGGCTGACGAACTCCACCACGTCGACAAGGTCAGTCCACACACAAGATTATACCAGAATTTACAAAGCAAGCCTACTTGGACAAGGTGAATTGTTAGAATAAATTGTCTTTAATTACCGATTTTGTGTCCTTAGCTCCTGAAGGACACCCCCGAGAGCGAGGGGCTTGAAAACAAAAAAGATGAAGACGCCAGTGAGGAGGCCCAAGAGCGGATCATGGAGTGGGCCAGGGAGCTGCACAAGGCGACCGAGGTGAGAAGTCGTAAACCTGAAACTGAAAGGTCGACAGAGAGTAACACCCAAAACTCTCAACGGTGGTTTTTTTTTTCTTTTTTCCAAGAAAAGAAGAAACGGCAACAAATAAGTATTTGTGTTTTTCAGAACTGCGGCGTGCAGAGCGAGGAGCTCGGCAAAGTGCTGCGTCTGCTGGGCCTGAAGAAGAAGCGGCTGGTCAACGTGCTGCCGCTGCTCGAGTTCATCACCTGGTCTCTGCTCAAAGAAGACAATCCGGTGAGAAGCCTGGTTCAAATAAATTCAAATTCAAATAAATAGATAAATAAATAAATGAGGACATTTTTTTTTTACCATGAGCTTGGGTTCCTCAGAAGACCTCAATAAAATTGAAGGTCACTTAAAAATAAAGATAAACATTTGAACTACTCTGATAGCGCACATGTAAACCTCTGCTAAAGCCATAACACTTAATTGGCTTCGACCTAAAACCAGGCAGAGGTCGACCCGCGGCGCCACGCAGAGCCGACATGACCAGGTTATGAAACAGTGTCATGTAACGTCTGATTCATCGACCCCTGCTCTTAGAATACGTGCTGAGTAGCTATAAAATGAACCCAGTGAGCCTCTGCACTGATAAACCACAGTCATAAATGTCCCTGATAAGTGATAGTGAAGACCGTGGAGATAAACTCTCAGCTCTTTCGAGGATGATGGTGTGCTGTTCACCTGATATAGATAAGATTCTTATATATATTTAAAAGAAGGTTTGAAGGTTGTTGCCCAGCTGGTTTTACTGTATTTGCGCTCGGTTAACACTGCAGCTTCTCTTTGTGCAAAGTTATAACCCTCAAAGATTCAAACTGCATTTAAGAAAGGTTGAAACATTTAATTTATCTTTTTTTATTTATTATTTTTTTATTTTTCAGGTGATGATTCCAAAGTTGTGGCTGCTGGCAAAGCAAAAAACCTGGAAGTCAGGAATTGCGAGATACATCCCCCACTCAGGTGTGCATTCATTTAAATCTGTTTTGGCTCATGTTACACACAGGAGCTCATCGACAGCTCACTGCAGGGCGACTGGTTGATATTCGGACCGGTACATTCTGATTGTGATTTGTAGAGACTTTAAGCAGCGGTGGACTCAACTACAATTTCGATTTATCGTGCAACCCTTGGAAATCATTGGCTCAAACCACTGTACAATAAATACTTCCTGTGTTGATTCACCGCCACTTTAACATAATGTCTGCGTCTCTGTTTTCAGTTTGGAGTTGGATCTGCAGCGCAGCAGGTAAATTCAACCTTCCACGTTTCATCGACATTTCAAATTAACAGAGAAAAAGCCAAAATCATGCTGACAGTACAAGAAACTCACCTGTCCCTCTTTGTCCTGTCAGCTGATGTGACCCTCGACCCGATGACCAACCACCCCTGGCTGCAGCTGTCAGACGACCAGCGTATGGTCCAGGAGGGCCACTCAGAGACCGACCAGCCCGACAGCAGCCAGAGATTCGACACCTGGACCGCCGTGCTGGGCTGGGAGGGCTACAGCCGCGGCCGCCACTACTGGGAGGTCGACATAGCCAACAACGGCTACTGGCGCATTGGAATGACCACCGCCGAGTCCAAACGTAGCGGCCGCTTCCCCATGACCCCGAAGCAGGGCTACTGGGTGCTGTGGCGCAGCACCAATCACTTCTATGCCTGCACCAAGCCGGAGTCGCCTCTGCCGGTCGGCATCGTGCCCAGACGTATGGGCATCTACTTGGACTACGAAGAGGGCCAGATCTCCTTCTACAATGCAGAGACAAAGTCGCACATCTACACCTTCACGGGAACCTTCAGAGGGAAGCTGTACCCTCTGTTCGCCCCGCTGGATGGCCGCACACTCATGAAGATCACGCTGCCGCACAAGGTCTCTGTGAACTGAGACCCTGTGAACGACTCTCACTGGACATTTGGAAGAATTCACTTTGAGAAACAAATTCATACAAAGATTCCTTATTGTATGTTGGGGGGGCATCAGTTCGATTGTCAATTAATTGAAAAGCATCAACTCTGACTCTGAGAACCACCAAGTTATGTAGGATCTCTCTTGAATTTGGCTTCTCTCTTAATGTTACTTTAAATACTTTAAATCCTGGGGGGCTTCCATCGTAGCGATTAAATCGGGAGAACACTTTGAAGTCTAGAAGGCACCCAGAGATAGCCAGCGGCAAACAAAATACAAAGATGCAAAAACAATACTGCTTTTGTTTTCTCCCCTTTAAACTGACTTTAAAAATCTCTTCAGCCAAAGTTGAAAACTGACGAGTAGAGACGAGGACGTAGACCGAACCACGTCAAAGTGCTGATGACAGAACAAGTCAGTCGTATCTGATCACAGCACTCTAAGAAAATGTCTTCAAGGACACAAATGTAGACTTTTTTTATATTAGACCCTGAGAGGCACAAGCTATGAAAACTCAACTCTGAGTAGAAAATAAAGATATTTATTTAAGAAAATGAAATCATGTGGAATAAGGCAGGTTGAAGATGAAGCTGCGATTTGTCGAGAACAATTTTTACAGCATGAAAAGTGTGAACACACTCTGCATCTAAACGCGTGCGTGCACTTTACAATGCACTTTCCTTTAATTGTTTCATGCTACATGTATCTCTCTTCAATAAACGCCTTTGAAAACCTGCTTCTGCAGTTTGTAAAGCTGACTGTATCCTCCAAGGACATGCACAACTTTTCATGATAAAGTGTAAATGGAGCAATGCTGAATTCTTTAGTGTAAAAAAAAGTTTGTTTTTTTTAAAATATCAGAGTTTTTGTCCACATTGTACATAAGGCAATAAACGTGTGTGTGGATGGTGGTGCTGCCGGTCAGGAGTCTCTCTGACAGGCCCAGGGTCCGTAAGCCTCACAGCTGGCGGCGAAGAGACTCCCTCCTCCCCTCAGGTCTGCACAGTCCCGGTGGTCAGCGTCCCACTCCACCGTCAGCCTGCAGCACACGGCCAAGAGGCGAAGAGGGGCGACGCCATTAAGCACATTAATCCAAGTAAAATAACTTGTGTTAACATATTTAAATAAGTGATGGTTGATGTATGAATAAATGTATATGGACACAATAGTTCACATCAAAGTTGTATGTATGTGTGTCAGTGTATATATGTATATGTATGTATAAATGTACAGCATTGTTGTAATAAAACCAAAAACACTTCAGTGAGGTTCGTGTGTTTATCTCTCAGCAAGTACACAATTATAGATACAAGTTAAAGATTATCGTCCTTCTATTTGTCAAATTTCTTTTTAAGTAACTCTCTATCTCACAGGCCTGTAACTAACTGAGCATTTCCAAGGAAGTCTGGCAGAAAGTGTAACGTAATATGACAATAGCTACTGATACATTCATCAAAACTCTGATGTTTCTCTATAGAGAAGCATTCAGTTTATGGAATTAGATTTGTGGCAAAAGAGAGAAACACACTCTTAAATGTCAAACTAAATGTAAAACTAATTTGAAAAATAAAACTTAAAACTTGCAATCAAATAATTTGTCAAATAGTGTAAAGTATTGGTCTTTTACTCTTCTGATAATGCATTATTCTGTTTACTCTGCAGCTCTGTCTCGTGTTGCGCTCGCTGACTTTTTGTTTGTAGTTTTGGCACAAACCTCTGGGTGGGCGGGCTTTTCTCAGCAGAGCGTCCCCATTGGCTAATTAGTTTTTTGACTGACACTGCTCAGTTCCATAGTCACTTCAACATTTATGGTAAAACAAACACATTTCCAGTGAGAAATAAATGAGCATTTACTTGGATTTGAGTAGTATCAACCAAATAATGACAGGAAACTTTCCAAGAAACCGTGAATTAATTACAAACCCAAAAAATGTCTGATTCTTATCACAGTTGTTAATATTTTCATGCTTCTTTTTTGCTGTATTTTGTTTATTACATCATCTTCTATCTAACTTTTTTACAGATATTGCTCTTTTCATATTGTGTCCCTCCTAACAGAAGGGAATTATATGCCATTTTTGTTGTGTTGTTGTTTTGCACTATTAAAATGACAATAAAATCATTCTGTATAAAAGTCTTCTTATACATCTTAAAGGTATATAACCATCAATAAACACAAATATTGTTTCACAAATGTTTAATATTCACAAACGAATATCTCCTGAGCTGTAATGGGGTACATTTATGTAAATAATAACTATCCTCATAAGACAATATATTGTACTGAACAATTGTAGTACTAACTGGGACGTTGGTTCACGTGTCTTTCTTTGAGGACAGTGTCAAAGATCCGGACTTACGGCATGTAGTGCTGGATGTCCGTCCCGTCCCACCACAGCCACTGACCCTCCTGCTCGGCGTCCGTCAGTCCCACCCACAGGAAGGGAACCCGAGGGAACGTCCTCATCACACCTTGGATGAATTCCTGAGGAGGAAGCAACAGTTGAGGTGCAGATTTTGATTTATTTTCTGTCACATGAATTTTAGTTGTGACAAACTTGTATTTTTCTTATCCCCTGTGTGATCTCGACTCATTTCTCTGTGTGCAGTAGAGCCTCAGAGCCTCCTGTGTGGTGTTACCATCTCGCCAGAGTCTTTGATCACAACCAGGCTGCTGTTGTGTTTCCGGCAGAACTCGGCGCTCTCGTTCCACTGACGATTCTCCTGCAGCCCCACCGAAAAGAAGTAGCAGCGACTCCTCCACCACAGCCAGCCGTCTGGACACACTCTGCACCTGGAGTCTGCACACGAGAGAGAACGTTCAGAGATGTCACGTTTGCGGGATGTCAGATGTCAGTTTCACGGTGGAAAACGTTGACGTACCCTGAGTGACAGTTTGGAGCATCAGGCTCAGGTCGCGATGCTCTTTTTGGCACCGCTGCAGACGCTCCGTCAGCTGCATCTCTGGAGTTTTGGAGGTGTGATCCGCCTCTGGCGCTGCTGTCCATGTGACAGATGACACAAGAGGACAGACAGGAGGGAGGGGAGAAAGACGGGATGACTATTTGAGTTTTTCATAACAAAATCTATGATCAACGATGCATTCTAATAGATCATAAACTCTATGTGCACACACAGGCTCCATAATTGAACACTACCAGAGGGACTGTTTTAGATAATGAGTGCTGTTAAACATTAAAGCTGCTACCATGAGCTTTCATTTTCGTTGATTCTGGCGACCCCTGTGGACAAAAGCGATATTGTTTCCACACAGCGGTGTCGTTCGGGATCTCAGTATTTCTTCCATCACTACGCAGGAGTTTTCGCTCTCTCTGGGTCAGTCGGGCTCAGCTGGGCCGGATTGTGTTTGGCTTCACCTTTTGTGACGTGTCGTAGTCGTGACAAGACAAACGATAGCTCTGTTGCCTTCAGGCGTCCTACAGCGTGATGAGAGTGTGACAGTGGGCCAGCTTTAATGTGAGTAATGACCGAACGGTGCTCTTCCGTGTTTTTGAGCAATGTTACGCATGCAGGTGGCAGGATGCACATTTCTGCCAATAAATACACTCTGTTCCACTGATCTGCAGGTAGTGGTGGAGCATCAAGAAACACAGTATGCTCAAGCAAAGGCAGCGAAGGAAAAGACAGACACTGATGTCACCAACCCAGGTTTAAAAAAAAAAAAACTGCTGGTTTCGAGCTGGTATAATGAGGAAGGAAATGCATTTTCATGTTAGTTTGAACTCGAGGACTCAAACAGTGTGTTTTGAGAGAAATTGCTGAATTGTTGTAAGGAAACTCCACAGGGCACCTTTAAATCCTGACACTGAACCAAAACACTGTCCTTAACATGAAGATTGCGTTTTTTTTGTGTGTTTTTTTTTTTTTTTTTTTGCACATTGTTTTTGTTCAGGTTTCACTTAGAGGATGCAGGCAAATTTTAAGTAGACTTATAAAATGCATCATCTTGTATCAAAACTCACCGTATAATAGCAAACACAAAGAAAGTCCAATGACCAGGACTGTTGTTGCCACGACGACAGCCACGCAAGCCGTCAGCCGGCAGGTTCGACAGGATCCCGCATCTGTTGTGGGGAGGAAAATAAAAGAAAAGTCTGGAAATCATTTTCAGCTTTATCGCTGCCTCTGACCTGCACACATCCTACCTTTTGACCTCACAGTCATCAAAATAAAACTGTGACGCTCATAAAACGGAAACCTTCCTTTGCTTGCTGTTGTTCAGCCTGTAGACGAAATTGTTGTATTTAGGGTGAAACACAAAAGTGTAAGAATGTTATACTGTGATGCACGTACACAGATACTACTTAACACGGTTGTTGTTTTCACGTACACTGAGGAGAAATCATCTTTTTCAGGCACATTTTATTCAGACCAGTTTACGACTAACCTGCGGCTGTTTCCCTCTCAGCATCATCCTCAGGGTTTCTCATCTCCACGCAGCGCTTCTTTGATGCTTTTTGTCCTTTCCCTTTAACCATTTCACGTGCTCGTTCGCTCATTTTGAACCCCAGAATGAAACGAGACCACTCGGCCCCTTCCTCATACCACAGCCGTCCTCTTCGTCGAGGGAGCCCAAAGATAAAGTTTCGTAGAGGAAGTTGGCAGGGCGTACAGCTTACAGCTTACATGGTACAGGATGTAAATGTAGTAAGTGTTTATTAAAAGCACCATCTCAGAGTCAGGAGGTTACGCAACAGTTACAATAAGCAGCTGCTCATCCGGCGGCTGCTTATCTATCAGTTCATCAGTCTTGATGATCTCAAACGGAGCTGCTGTCAGGTCAAACTGATTCTCCCTGTGGTTTGAAATCAAGTATACCTGCTGCTGACAAAAGGTGCGATTGATCCCCGAAACTGACTTTGCATGTCTCATTATGATGACGCATTGAAGAGAAGTGGAGGAGTGTGATCCAACTCAGGTTGTGTCTTTAACAATACTTTGCGATGAATACCGTCTTATTCGCACCGAGTGCACGGAGGAAGCTGTAAAGTTGGAGTTTACTTTAAAAGTGCAACGCCTAAGAAATTTAAAGCATTTGTTTGACAATGAACACAATTGCTTGCAGGATATGAAGCAATAACGGTTGCGATTGCCCCAGCCCATCAAAGTTCACACCTCCCGTGCTTCAACACTCCCCTCATGCCTCCAAGCTCAACGCCCAGACTGCTAGCTGCACGGCTAACTGAGCTAACTAGCTAACAGCTGACACAGTAAGCAGCAATTAGCAGTTCATGTTACTCTGGTGATTTGTTCCTCCCTTATTGTTTTGAGTATGAACGCGCAAAGTGGGCAATCTTCACATATTCCACCTGTAAATACACATTGTCATTTGTGTAGATGTATCATAAATATATATATATAGTATATATTCTATAAAACTGCAAAGAATGTCGCTGTGGTGTACAGTCAGAAGGAATACAAGATCATTTTCACGTTTGCTTTTATTCAGTTTCATTGTCTGACACATATCTGGAAGCCAATTTATAAAATAAATAATAAGTTAAACATTAAAAAGCAAAATGCAAACTGTAACTTTGTACTTTCTTTCTTGTAATTTCGATTTAGGGAGTAGAAATTTTCATTAACAATCTCAAAACTGACTATATTTCATTGTACCATGACTCATTTTTCGATTTCTTTTTTCTGTTCCTGGAGGGAACGGGCCATACACGGCAAACAGAATCAATTCATTTTTTAAAAAGAGTAATCATCACAGATTGAAAGTATAGTCTAGTGCTATTATAGTCTACATTTACATTATAACATCTCATCACGCTATTCAAAACCACAAAACACCAAAGTAAAATCTCTCCTGGCTAAATATAACAAACAGCATTTGATTTCAGACAGAAAATTCCTTCACCGATACTGCTTAAAAATTAAAAAAAAACACGATGTGTCTGGTGTCGATTAGTTTGGCTTCAAAAGTTCCCAGAAAATGTCGTTCCCCAGCTTTTTTTCGAAATGTGATTTCAGCTGTGACAAAACACATGAAAATAAAGACAGATGTTAGTAGACAGTTTTAAAAACGTGAAACACAAACCATAAAAAACATTACTGCACATGTCCCTTTGCTTTGGTCTGTTGCAGCAGAGAAGAGACTCATTTGTACAATGAAAACAAGACGTCTTGCTGAAGTTCACCCTCCACAGCCTCTTCGTCTTTGTGCATTACCTGATCAAACACACTGTTCCTCGTGGTGGCGTTGTCACAGAGAAGGACTTCTGCCGAAGAGCACAACATAGCCAGGCTGATTTCCCTTTTCTTTGCCTCTGTGGAAAAAAAATATATATATAATAAAACTGTGTTAAGAGGAAGTCAGAATGAGGAAGCTCATTCATGCTGTAAAAAATTTACATGTGCAGGGACGTAACGCGGGCTGCTCTGTTTCATTTACCGCTAACGCACACACGCTGTCTGGACTTCCGTTTATTGACTTGATCGCTGCAAACCAAACGTTGTGCACGTCGCTGCTGACCGCTTTCTAAAAACACGGCATATTGAGACTGATTTCTTGAACGGCTTTCATACCTTACCTGTTAATTTTTAAAGTCTACTGTGGTCTAAACAAAGATGACCAGGATTCCTGCAGCATTCAAACTACCATCACTTACGTACTTGGACACGATCACTTGTGCAGTTTTTGTGGAACGTCTTGCTGCAAGACTCCAGCTGTTTCTTCCTTCCTTATTAATTCCTGATGTCATTATTATACATTATTAATTAATTAGGAGAGTTCTGATTTGGAATGGTCTCAACCCTTCAGAGAGAGATGTAAGGTGCAGTGAAGTGCGGCACGACCTCCTGCCAGTCGCTGGAAATGGATTTCCTCACGTCTGCTCATGCTGTACACCTGACAGCAGGATGAAATCGGTCACCAAAGATGTCCAACGGATGACTGACCTGGTATTGCTCACACCTCAGCAGTGTAGACACTGGTCTTGGGTTGTGTTCGAAATAACTCGTTTGTTTATGGTTTGTCTTCTGGCTTGGATTTTTTTTTTTTCAAGAGCGCAATTTGGAAATGCTTTTTGAACAGCAGCCTCTCAAACATGTTGCAGTCTCCATCAATGCGCCTATAGGCCTTTTCTCAAGAGTGCTGTAAGTCTTTGCCAGACTAAAACATTAAAAATAAATGAATAAATAAATAAATAACTGTCCAGAAAGTCTCACCTGTGCATTGAGACAGCTTTTCCACGGGACTTGACAAGGTACCCACCACTGTTTGCACCTCAAAGTCATACTTGGTCCCTGATTTTAACTCAGCAAATGTGTAGGTTTCCTTCGGCACCTTTTTAGAAAAGAAGTGGCCCCAGAAGTCGGAGCGGAGCTTGACAGAGTACATGACTTTGGTCGATGCGTTGACGGGGGGGTCCCATTTGAAGGTGATATGTGTATGATTAGAGAAGGTGACTTTGAGATTTGTAGGTGGCGCCGGCACTGAGAAAAAAGGGAAGAGAGAGAAAATGATCAGCCCAACTAGGGCCACATCAGAGCTGTATCTGGTATTTCTGACCATAAGGTGACTTTTATTGTAAAGCATCTAATCACACTTGCTGTGATTCAATCTTAACTTTAATACAATGACGAGCCAAAGTGACTCACAGGTGTGAGTGGACTTGCTCACTGGTGGGCCTTCCAGCTCTCTGTTACTGATGCGGACGATCACTGTGTACTCTGCTGCATTCTTCAGTCCAGTGAGGTTCGCCGCGGGTATTCTTGTTTCGAGTTCTTGTACATCTTTACCATCCAGCTGGAGAATTATCTTGAAAGAGGAAAAGGAACCCTCCGGGAAGTTCCAAGTAGCAGTGATGCGGTCATTCGTTGAGACCAAATTCAGGTCTGAAATGGGTCCAGGAGCTTTGTGGGAAACACAAGGTCAGATTAATGACGTTCCACACAGCAGGACAGGAGTTTTTGTTCTGTTTCTGTAAAATCATAGAAAATAAACATTAGTCCATAGTTACTGGTGTAGCCGATGATAAACACGCTGTCTCCCTCCAGACTGTGATTGGCCCGTGCTGTCACACTGAGGGTTATATTGCTGCCCACCGGCAGGTTTGTGACACTGAATTCTGTTCGAGTCTCAGTCTTATTAAAGAATACGCTGTCAGACCAGAAGAGAAAGAAAGAAAGTTACTTGACTTATAGTGCTGCAGCTAGAGACAACGAGACAATGGGGCTGCACTCAAAGACTGTGGGTGAGAAGTGCAGATTTCTACATCATGTTGCTTTAATTAAGTAAATAAGTTCTGGACTTTCTATACATACGTGTTATTGCCATTCATCGCTATCACCCTGAAGTCTGAGTACCCTCCTGATGGAGCCGTCCAGCTGAGCTTCAGTGAGGTGTTGCTATTGTCACACACCATCAGGTTGGACACAGTTCCAGGTTCTAAAGAGAAAATGGAAGGGAAATATGACACAACATCACTCGGTTTACTGACAATGAAACCCCCTTCAAATTTCACAAATGTCAGACGTGGCTTGGATTTGCTGCCACTCAAGTTCACATTATGTGTTGAAACAAGTTACCAGCTATGAGGCCAAGCTCCAGGTGTGCTTTCCCTGGAGTCAACCATACGGCGTGCCTCCCCTTCAATTTCTCTACCAAATTTGAACTTGAGCAACATGTAAGAACTGGCCACTTGTCGAATTCATACCCCAAATCAGCAGGGGGCAGCTTATCACTAGGGTGGCCGCTAACCGCTAGCTAACTATGGCTGCAGTTAGCTATGCAGCTAGCGGCTCAATTAGCATTCAGCAGATATCTTTGCACTGCACAGACGTCACAACATCTAAAGTCCTTTTTCTTCAAATTTATGTCAATCATTTTGGCTTTCGGTTTGGACGAGCTCAACTAAAATGCTCACGCACTGCACCTTTAAGCTGCCTGTAGAGAAAAGAGCATAAGGTGACACGCACAGTCGGCATCAGTCCCAACAGGCTATTGATCCTTTGGTTTGTGTGAGGTCCAGTGTGATATAAACTCACTGGTGTAGTCTGTGACGTTGGACTCTTCACTCATCACGGTTTCATCGTTGACCGCTGACAGGACGCTGAAGGTGTGAGGGTTTCCGGATGTCAGTCCCTCGACCACGGTGCTTTTGGCTCTCACACTTTGTTTCCTCTGACCGTTGACCTTAACAATATAGGAATCCACTTTTCCGTCCGGTTTGTCCCAGCTCAGGGTGACAGAACTTTCTGTCTGGTTGTCGGCTTTGAGGTTCTCGACTTTGTTTGGTACTGAATAAAAAAGGAGAGAAAATAGGGGTTAATACAACTGTTCAGTACTACAACAAGACACACCGGTCCTGCTTAATCTGGCATCTTTAGAAAGCAGACAGAGCCACTTTAAGATGTAAGAGTTAAAACACACTTACACACATACTTGATACTGCTATCAGCAAAGTGAAAGAGTTACGTCTGAGAGCAGCTTTCCACACCACGGTAACAAAGATCATCTCAACGCAAGTCACGAGACAAACTCACTGGTGTAGAAGACAACCGTCTGTGGGTTGAGGTCTCGCCGACATTTTACAGGAAACACCTTGACTGAGTACTGGGTGCCGGCTGTCAGGTTGACAAACATAGTGGTCAAGCCAATCTGGTTTTCCTTCCAATCGGTGTCGCCTCTGACCTCGAGGCGGTAATGGCTGATGTTACCAGGCCCACGTTCCCATGTGACGATGGCGCTCCGGGTTGTCACGTCGCTCGCATTGACTTTGCCGATGAAACGAACTGGAAATGAGAGAAAGATATTAACTTCTGCCTTGTTATTTTATGTTACAAGTTTCTTTAGACAAAGACCAAAACACACAGCTGGTCTGGTGCAGTCCAATCTGTGGAAGTCCAGAGATCCCAAACTGATCTGAGAAGACATCAGTTACTCTTCATTTCAAGTCAAGGTAAACTGCACTTTTTAAATCAATTTGGGATCTCTGGATTTCGGACGAGGTTTTTTTGTATTTAATGTTCACGGTAATTAAACTTGGGTCATTAAGATGGATAGAGTGTTTGGTTTGTGTGCAGTGCTGAGGGGCAACAACAAAGAGTCTTACCCTCGTAACAAATAAAAGGCAGACTCTCCGAGCAGTTCCTCTCCACCCAGGCCCCAAAGCTGAGCATGGCCACACACGAGTCTTCAATATATTTCTGATCAGTCTTAGAGACGTTTGGGGACAGCATTGGTGTTCGCACACATTCTGCTACTATCGGGCCTGCTGCCGTCGAGCCTGCTGCCGTCGGGCCTGCTGCCGTCGGGCCTGTCGCCGTCGGGCCTGTCGCCGTCGGGCCTGTCGCCGTCGGGCCTGTCACCGCCTGGCCTGCCGCCGCTGGGCCTGTCGCCGTCGGGCCTGTCACCACCTGGCCTGCCGCCGCTGGGCCTGTCGCCGTCGGGCCTGTCACCACCTGGCCTGCCGCCGCTGGGCCTGTTGCCGCCGGGCCTGTCACCATCTGGCCTGTCGCCATCTGGTCTGTCGCCGCCTGGCCTGTCGCCATCTGGCCTGTCGCCATCTGGCCTGTCGCCACCTGGTCTGTCGCCGCCTGGCCTGTCGCCACCTGGTCTGTCGCCGCCTGGCCTGTCGCCACCTGGTCTGTCGCCGTCAGGTCTGTCGCCATCTGGCCTGTCGCCACCTGGCCTGTCGCCACCTGGTCTGTCGCCGTCAGGTCTATCACCGCCCGACCTGTCGCCACCTGGTCTATTACCGCCTGGCCTGTCACCACCTGGCTTGCAGTGGAGATGCCTCCGAATGTACTTGACATGCTTGACGTCACTGCACTGAAAGTCGACGAATATACGGTGGAGCTTGGGCAGGTACAGGAGCAGCTGCAGCATACAGGTTCCGGGGAGGGGCGTTTCAACACAGGCCAACCAGGGTACCAGTTCTGGAAGGCGAGGGGGTCCCCGTTGGCCCAGCGGGACCAGAACATGGTGGAGTTGCTGGTGGGGTTGGGGTTCTTGCGGAGGCCCACCCAGTGGTCAGAGGTGAGGTTCACAGCGATGCTCTGGGTGTTTTCAGAAGTCAGAGTCACCAGGTCCTCGAAACAGACCTGACAGGATGTGAAAGACCACAGCCAAACTTCAACCATCACGACTCGTCATGAAGACGTTTGTGGAGCAATGATATCGTTACACCTGTCTGTTTTAAATGACTATCAACAGTTTTATTCAAGCAAAATTGTTTGACATTGTACCTGGCAGTGACTCCGGGCCTCCTCCCAGGTGAGACTCATCGCCTGAGGGAAGTAGTCTTGCTCTGCAGCGCCGGACATCAACATCAGGGCTGAGAAGAGAAGGTTGACAGGAGAGTTCAGTACGTAACAGATGCAAGTGACATATCTATTTTTTAAAATGATGCTGACAGCTCAAAGCGCTTTACAACACTTGCCACATTCCCCACTGATGTCTTAGGCTGTGATGCAAAGTGCCAGCTGCACATTTGGCGTTCAGTGTCTTGCTCAAGAACACGTCAACATGCAAGGGGGAGCCGGGATTCAAACCAGCGATCCTCTGATCACTAGACAACCTGCTCCACACTATCTGTTTTTCCTCTGCTCTGTTTTGTAATCGTTTCAATTGTTATCAGCAGGCTGTAAATAATATTTGAACATCAGCTGTAAGAGGGCCGCTGATCTTCAGGAGCATTTGTCTACAACTGGAGGCCAAATGAAGTCAAAATAAAAGTAATACAAGTAGTTCATAATGTTCTGACTTTAAATTTAATGTTGTTACACAAAGAGTTATTTCTGTTAACATGTTAATGATATCCAAACTATGTTTATAACTGACTTTTACAGTATTTATTAATCATTTTCAAAGCATAATAAATACAAGATGCAACTTCGCAATAATCAATTGCATAATAAATGGCTTATAACATATTTTATTAAGTAAAATAATTATCTAACTAAAGTTTAAACAACTTTAAATGTATCATGTATTAATTATACTTATTGTGTTACAAAAATCTTTGAATAAGGGTTAAAAATAACAATAACAATAATAAGGGTTTTTTAACTTTTAAGTTCTGGTGAACAAGCAATTTTGGCAACTGATGAATCGAGTCATATCAAGCAAAACGACAAAGTGCCGGCTTCTTTTTAAAGAAATGTTTTAGTCACCGTAATCTGAACATTCTTAAAAGGTGCAACGTGACGCCATCCTGACATTTTGTTGGCTTAAACTTTAATCTAAGGAATAACTGCCAGATAAATCAACAACATTAATCAGCCGCAGCTTCAAATCTTTTCATTTCATGCTCCACAAACAGTACAACTGAATACCGACACTCACCCCAGGAAGTTAAAATACAGACTTTATCCTTCAGAGACAACTTTCCCATGTTGACAATCTTGTGGGTCGTAGATTCACAGCAGCTTCATGAAACCTCACCAGGAGTCAGCAATTGTCAAATAAAAATCTAAGACAAGTTAATACTGCTCATCTACCTGATCAGAGGCTACAGATGCATCCTCCGACCTCTCCTCTCAGAACTAACACACACCTGGATCAACAGGTAATAACATCCACATTTGCCTTCAACACAAGGCTTTATTCACCTAGAACAATCCTGGTTTGGCATCTAAACATGCAAAGCACCAAACTGAAAAGGGGAAGTCATGAAATACATACCAGTGCAGTCATTTGGCAGAGATGCAAAGTGAGATTATACATAAACAGAACACAAGGACACAGTTGTATGTTGGCATTTATTTTGGCAGAAGCATCGATTACAAAATGCAAATTAGTAAAGGCATGAAAAAAATGACAATGAAAAATATAGAAAGATAAAACTCTTATTACAAAACTACGATCCGAAAATAATCTATAAAAAGGTACAGAAATAAAACAAAAAAAAAATGCCTTTATAAGTTTACATGGCAGTGTAAAAACATGCGGTCGAGGCGACGGACAGTGGTTGGTCACAAGGTGAAGTGCTCATGGAGGCTGAAAACAGAAACACCAAACATACAATTACAGCTGGGACATCCTAACATACAATATTCCTCTTTTACCATTGTTCCAAACATCAGTTTCTGCTCTCTGCTGTGTATAAAAGTAACAAATACTAAAAGGTGATTGGCTTTTGGGGTGCCAGCCCCTCATCTACCAAATCTAGTGTTTACTGTTGGCGACAGTTCCCTGTGAGCAGAAACGTCACCGCAGACTATAGAAAATCTTTTCTATGTGACATAATGAGATCATACATGGCTGATTATTTTTTTTTTAAATCAGAATAACTAAAAAAAAAAAAAAAAAAAAAAATCCCTGCCACGATTAACACTGCTTTAATTTAAAGTCCAAACCCATAACATCCTGTTTCAAGCACAGAAGGTTAAAAACGTCAAAGTCATTTCATGGGACCTTTAAATGAATTCTGAAGAGGAGGCAGAACTGATAACGGTATGAACAGCTCTCCTCTGCACAATACTTTCATCTTTATTCACTTGGATACATTAAAAAAAACAGCGAACCACCGTGGGAACTTACAGTAAATAATCAGGCAGTACAGTTGTGGAATCAAGTTTTGGATTATAACGAAAACCTGAAATAAACCTGAAGGCTTGGAGGGAGAAAGACATGCTCTTTGTTCTCATGATTGAAGCAATGACCTTCTCAGTCGCTGTCACTCCTCTCTCCTCTTTGCAGGAGTCTCTTCCCGCTCGAAGGCAGAGGAACTTCATGCTTCACGGACGGCCTGGTCTTGGTTCTGCTGTGGAGAGAAAGCAGGAAACAATCCAGTGACAATTGGAAATGAGGGCAGTTGGTGGATTCAGTTTATTTGAAGTGACACGAGATGACTGAGAATACTACTTTTAAGACTGTTCAAGCTTTGATCAAACATTTTGGGCAGAATCTGTTCACAACTGGAATGATCTTTTTCTTCAGATTTTTCATGAAAATATTTTTCTTTCCCCCCACATCATGATGAAACTACTTTGTGTTCATAATTGATTAAATGGCACCTTGATCAAAATGTCCATGAAAATGTAATCTGACAAGTCATTTTTGAGGCAAAAATGTTCAAAACTGGAGCTTCGATTTGATGCTTCTCTTTGAAGTTTAGGATAGTAAACATAGTTTTTGGAAGTTTGGTTGGACAAAAGAAACAATTTAAAAACTTCCCCTTGGGCTCGGAAAAAATGTGCTAACATTCATTTATAACATGGAATAAGGGATTTGATTGATAACGAAAATGATGTTTAGTTGCAGCCCCAGTGTGAAGCAAGATAACATTAATATTATATACAGTGACCTCTGGTGGCAGGTGATCTCCACTGGACACTGCAACCAAAGTTAAGAGTCTATAAAACATGTTCAACACAACCCAGCTTTAAACTTTTAACTGCTGCCAAACGAATCACAGTAAACACCCAGATTTGTCGACCATGTTGAGATATTTATGAACATTTAAGTCACAAGTTTAGTTCACTGACAGTGATTCAGGCTGCTGCCTGCAAAACAACAAGTTACACTTCTTACCTGTCCTTGTCCAGCAGCTCCAGACCATCATTGATTTTTTTGAGCATCTCATAGCGCTCGCGACCACGAACCTGCAGGGAAATCGAGAGGAAATTAATCAAAGACCATGGAAATTTGCACAATAACTTTTTATGATTGCATTCATGTTTACTTACATGTAGAACAAATACTTCCTTGTCCTCCTCCTCAGCACTGGAGACCGACTTGGTCTTCTTCGCAGAGGGGTTTTCAGGGAGAGGGACACTCTCTGAAAGTTGTAAAACTGAGGTTAGTAAGGAAACAGGAAGTATGGTTGTAAACTAAAAAACAGAAAATTAATGTAATGCAACATAAACTTACTCCGTTTTTTTGTTTGTTTGGTGCCATTCTGCATCTTGGTGCTGTTTTCCTCCTCGGTTTTGCGGTCTCTGCCTGGACATGCACAGACGCGCACCTCAAAGCACCTCCGGCCCAAAACAAGTCCCCTATGAAGGAGATGAGGAGTACAAAGACTCACAAAGCTTTCCAAAGACAAATTAATTCACAGAACAGTAATGCAAGACATAACTGGGACATCCATATCAATCAATGTCTGCCTTTTCCCAATACACTGAAGTAACATTAAGACTCCCAGCACCCGACCCGCGACCTCTGCTAAAGGAGAAGCGACACTTACTCGGGAGTCTCGAGGGTCAGGATGGTGAGGATGGGCCTGCGGTTCATTCCTCCCATGCAGGAACTGTTACACATGAAGCTCAGCAGGATGGTCGTGATCTCTGATCCTAACTGAAAACAGGAGAAGAACAACAGTGTTTATTCACTGCTGGCTGAGGTGTATACAATTAGGGTGAAAATGCTGTGTGTAAAATTTTCCAAATGTAAATGTTACATTATGATCTCAGTGTGACAGGCCAGGTTTGTTTTTATACAAAACTAATTAAAGGGGGGGAAATGTGAGTGTGTAAAAATGACAGCAGTAGAGAGAGCAGACATTTTGTGTCAGACAGATCAAGTGAGGCAGATGTACCTGTGGGGGTTCGTAAGGGACAGTCACGCTCTGCCTCTTTGTGTGCTGATCCTCAAAATACTGAGCTCTCTGGCTGCCCTCTACACGGATCAGATGGCTGCGATGCTCAGCAGCTAAATGTAAAACACATCAGAAAAAAAAACCATAAACTTAACATCTATTTATGTTTCTTCTTCGAGCAGAGACAAGCATTAATCCACTGCACAGACAGGACAATATTCACCGACTCATTTTCCTTACCGTCCTCATTCTGGTGGTGGGGACATCTGCGGACCACTTCGGCCACATGCTCAGTCTTCTTGTACACGGCGGTGGCCCTGAGGACGGCGCCAACAGGAGGCTCCTTGCTGACAACGACCTCCACGGGACTGGTCTTTGCAAGCTGGCAGTAAAGTTTATTCAGCAGCTCCGAATACTGAGAGAAAGCACAGTAAAAAAGCCACATCATTATCTGTGGGGCCGAAATTAGATGTATATTTAAAAAAGAAAAATTCAAAAAAGAAATTCCATAAAAAAAGTTCCACAAAATAAGTCTGACTACTCTTTCTCCTCTAAAGAACCAAAAACAAAAACTACTTTAAGTTCTCTTAATAAGTAAGGCCAGATTGATCAAGCTAAAAGAAGATATTTTACCTTGCTTTCGTCCATTTTAACCCTTCCTGTGCTGGAGGAAGAGGTGCAGGAACATGTCCCGTCATGTCAGAGCTGTGCTTTACAACCAGACTGCACCTCTCCCACAGACCAGAGCACAAGTCGACAGGGGCGGGAGTTTCAGGGCAGACCACTCTAACTTCAACTAAACTGGCCAACTGCAGCGCGCTGCTGGGTGAGTCACAGTGGAAACATTAATGCTATTGGCTCTTCAAACCCAATGACTGACTGTAGTCTTTAAAATTTAGCGAATCGTCACAATGAATAAGATTCCACTTGAATGCCACCAGAGATACGAAAGAATGGATTTTCAATGCAAAGCTAAGGTAAGACATACATTTTTTACTCTTAGTGTAGATCGTTTCAATGTTTTACACTTTAAATACTTTTGGGGATGATAAAACCAGTGGAGGAGTTCACTACGGTCAAACTTTTCAATTTCCAGTCTCAAAATTTGAAATCTATGAAGTAAGATTGAATTTAATTTTGTGAATTAGGTCAATATACAACAGGAGCAGAGCTTTTACTTATAAAAACCATATTTCAGATGGAAGAACTCAGTTGAACAGTGAATGGTGCCTGATAACTGAGCAGCTGTGGAAATCTCTTTTGTTCTTCGGCGAAGCTTCTGCTCCGTGCCATGTTTGGTTGCAGGACCACAAGTCCCGCTCAACTTCTAGCATTTAGACTATCATTTAAATTCTGTGTAATGTTACCAAAATCAGACACAGTAAGCAGTACATACTACTTTTACCTCACATTAATAGGAGCAGATGTAAGATAAGTTATTCATATTATAAACTATTCTAAACTGTTTAAAAATATAGGAAATCAACAAATAAGCAGAATTTCTAGATTTTTAGATGACACCCACGGTCGATGTGACTGACTTAGCAGTTCCAGACTTCTGAAAACGCAGCTGGAAATCGTATTCCCCCGGGTAGTCAGTTGTAACCGGCACGGTGGAGGACGGGGGAGTGACACCGTCTTTAGTAGACATCTCCGGAGGCAGCTCGAAGAGATTTTCATCAAACCCCTCAGTCAGAATTTGTTCGTTCATGAGCTGGAAACAGAGCGAAACACCAGAGGGTCACATATCTAACACAGAGCTGTATCATGCAGCCAGTCTGATCAGTATTTTTAAATGAAGGTATGTGCAGGTATCCTTACGAGCATATTCATTTGTCCTTGCACGCCCCATGTTTCAGAGGGCTCAGCCACGGTCGGTATGGTCGAGATTAGTGGGGCCGCACTGCAAAATCAAACACATATCCACACACACTGGTTTACTTGTTTGTCTTAAGCACAATAACATCGTTTAAAGTGGTATTTACTATTAAAAACACAACTTACACACTCTCCCACAGCTCCCTGAAGGAGTTCTGGCTCAGCGGCAGACTCTCCAGACAGGACTCTTCCATCGTAACTTCCCACAAGAGAAAACAGAGGAAGAGCACTGGATGGGGATCAACAGGAAGTAAGAGCTTGTGTTAGTATGAAGTATGCAACATCTTGATCTCTTATTAAACTCCACATTTCATGTAACTTTATTGGCAACAAGTATTATCATAATATTTTTAGACTATACATTAACAGTTTACTCTATAAAATTATAGAAAATGGTTTAAAAAACTGTGACAATAAAACACGCAAAGACATGTCATTTACAGTAATACATAAATTATACACACCTGAGAGGCTTTAACTGATCAATGTTGTAACTTTTAAATCGATAAATCACCACAATAATTAGCCGATAATCAAACCCCTGCCTGGTTCTGCCACACAGGAAATGCAGTAAAAAAAAAAAAAAAAAGCAGGCCTTTTGCTCTGATTTGCTGACTAACGTTGGGGTTTCCGTCGTTATAAAACTTCAGATATATAAAACACATTAAGCACTAGACATCACCATATTTCTCGAATGTCAAGTTTGAGAAGAATTGTAAAGTTACCGACCTAACAAGCAGCCCCCAAACAAACAACACGAACAACCATTCAGCCCTGCTAACCTTAGCTAGCTGCCGTCCATTTTCTTTCGTGCAGGAGGCCCTCAAGCTAGCTCCATTCGGCCACCGAGTCGGTCATTTTCACAAAAACTCAATGAAAATAACTTCACTCTGTGCGAATATGTGAACGGGAGCTACTAACTCTCGATGGTGTAACATGGGTTTAGCTCTCCGCGATAGCGGACACGACTTTCTTTGTTTTGTAGCGAGCTTGGCGTTAGCATAACTAGCTAGCTAATTACGTTAGCTTTACGTTTCGGAATCCGACCAACTAGCTAAACTGCCGCAAAACTTTCTTTATCGGACAGACGAGTTGCTCTTAGCGTCACTGCTTTAACGAATGAGGCATGAATGACCACAACGCTACCTTTGTTTCTCCGGTACTGCCGTATGGGCGGTGAGTCACCTGCGTTCAAAACAGTGTACACAGCCGAAAAAGTCAAAATATTTTGGGGGTTTATCGGAGCACGTTGTTCACGGGGAATCCCACCGAATGGAGGGGGAGGGGCTGTTTTTAAGCCTGTCCAGACGACCAATCACAGAGCGCCCTGCTCTTCTGACGCGTTTAAATGCAACATCGCGAAATGCTCGTGATGCATTCCATTACCGTGGGAAACATTGCAACTCAAGAACGACAAGAGCTATTTGTACAATTTATCCCCATAACGGATAAACACGGGTTTGTTCAGTGCTGCTCAGTCTATACTTGAATGTTTTTTTTGTCTGTTTTCTTACTTTTGCCAGCTTCAGGAATGAAACCAGTTTAGTGATTGATGCCATAATTACACTTAAAACAAATAACCACAGATAAAAACGCATATCGCATTATTTGACGTTGTTATATGAGGGGCTGTAAAAGAGCTGGAATTGGGTGTTTTTGGACCCCAAACCACTTTCTATTGAGGGCACAGATCTCTCTCATGTCGATTTAGACCTGGAATGTATCAACTTTGTTCGTAGTTGGATTAAAACTAAACTTTAGTATGCCAATAAACTTTAATTTATTTAGTCATTTGTTGCCTGATATATATTTTTTAGCCAGGTAAAACAAAGCTCATAGACTGGTCCTGGTGTGGGCCACGACAGCTGACTGCAATATTGCATGTGATACTGAGCTGTACAAATAAAGCTGACTTGACATGTGCAAGAGAAAACTACAGGCTTCTGTGGAGCTCCTGAAGGCAACATGACGACATTATCGGGAATTCCTGACTGTTTTTTAGGTCAGATAACTAACCTTAAATGACTGCGACAGTGATGTACAAAGATACAAAATAATTCAAAGAGGCAGTTATGTACCTGGATAAAACAGAAGCACCTATCCGATATGACAAAATGTATCTTGACACAGTATTTAAGGGTTTACTAAAAAATATACATTCACATAAAATGCAATAAAGATGTATAAATACAGAATCAGAATCAAAACACATGTATGAAATGTAAAATGAATGTAAAATCAAATAAACCTTGGCTTGTACATTTTATCGTGGTTCAGTAGTCGGTTGTAACATCTCACAGTTCTCAGTAGTTCTTGTAACAGTAACATCAGTTTTCTTTTGACAACAGTGGTGTGTATTTAAGTTTATCTTCGAGAAGTCAACCAGCCCTCTGCCTCTGCTTCTTTCTCTCTCCAGGGAGGTCAGAGGTCATCTTTGAAGCGGCGTCTCTGGAGCAGGCAGGGTCACTGTCAGGCACGGTTCCTTCCTGCGTGGTGATTCTACCTACCTACCTACCTACCTACCTACCTACCTACAGTTTAGATCTGTCAGCTTCCCTGATTTCACGTTCCCTCCCTCTGGATGACGACGACGCCTCTCATCACCCTTCAAATGCCCCTTTAACCGGTTCAGTACACTTCTACGCCACAGGGGACCAGAGCTGCAGAGAAACTCTGAGCGGGACCTCACCCAGGCTTGTGTCCGGCCACTTGTGCCCAATGAACTGGCAAGAGTCTAAGCCAGAGAGTACGCACTGAATGTAGGTTCTCATCTGTCTGGATCCACAGCAGTTATTGGTGCCACTTTAGGGCGGTCTGACCTTTGAGTGAATGTGCTGATGGTGCCAGCGAGTCCACTTTGAACTCAATCCCTGTGGCCCTATATATAGATACAATAGTGAGGTCTAACAGAACGGGACCAGGGCAGAGAGAGAAAAGAGGACTCGCACGATTAATGTTGATGTTGCTCCAGGAAATGTTGAACTATTCTGATTTTATATGTAACATGGAAGATGTTTGGCAGTGGCAAAACCATATGAGGCTACATTAAACTCGCATGCCACAGAAGTTTATCTATCGCCAGCCAGGGTCAAAATGTAGCCTGAGCTGCATGCAGGTTCTAATGCAATCCACCATAGTGCTTTAACTTGATTAAATAAAATATATGGCCTGTATTATTTACTGTATATTTGATCTGTTTACATGGTCAGCCTAAGTTATTCTTCTAATACCTGATTTAAAGCCTATAGTTCTTTATTCGTTGGGTGTGTAAGTCAAAGGAAAACCTACGTGTCTGATGAACACGTGTCTTCTTATTAAGGGGGCAAATATTCCATTTCTAGTTTTCGTAACTTTGATGTTGTAGTCTGTCATTTTAGAAAATAGACAAATTTGCTTTTTTGGCCGATCGTTACACAAGAAGATACAGCGCACAAACATCTGTATGGAAAATATGTCAGCAACCGATTAGCTTAGCTTAGCACAACGACTGAAAATGGGGTCAAGCAACTTCCGCGGCTATATCCAAAGCTAAAAAGACTGAGAAAGAGGACTATGCACAAGATCTACTTGATTGGTTCACAGGTTTTTCAATTCATCCTTTTTTCACATCGAGTCCGGTGCGAGTGTTGTTACCCGTCACTCACTGTCACTGACCGAACAGCTCAACACCTGCCATCCATCACGCAACTCAGTTTACTGTAACATGATTTTGAACCGGCTGACCCCAACAGCCACACACACACACACACACACACACACACACACACACACACGTCATGAGTATTTACACTGACTCTCTCTACATCACTTGGGTGAGTAATAAAGGGCAGTCACATGGTGCGTTTGTGACTTTTTGTTGGCATCTCCAGTTTGGGAACAAACATGTGTGACATTTGGCTGAAGTGCTGAACAGGTGTTTTTGGTTTAAGACGCTGGCGGTGCGCTTACACCTGTTTAATCCGTCACCACAGGTCTGTACTTCACCTTCTGTCACTGTTGTTGGCTCCCTCTGTATGAATTCATGCGATACTTTATGGAAATGTCATACTATCATCTCTGTCTGTACCAGATTGTGCACAGGAACCCTTTCAACTATGTTGGTAACGGCTCTACGCCACTCTTCTGATGGTGTAAAGTTCCTCTACATTTAGTCTGAGTCACACACACACACACACACACACACACACACACACACACACACACACACACACACACACACACACACACACACACACACCAGGCTGTGCTTGGGGCCCCTGGCTTTGGTTGAGGGGTGTCAGGTTCTTCCTCTCTTTCTCAATGTGCGTATGAGAGCAGGACATGGAAAAGAAGGTGGGCTCCAAGGGGGAGAGTGGCGTGAGGTTGTGGGTGTGTCCTGCGAGGGGTGGGCTTGAATCATTCAACTGAGAGATCCAGGGCAGATATTTTCCACTGAGCTCCTTGGCAGAACAGTTTTTCCCGCCCAGTGCAACCCTCCCACAACACACCTCCTAAACCCCCGCCGTCCATCGACCAAACTTCCCCTCCAACCACACCTACGCTGCCAACTCAGGTGGCACCAGCCAAATTTAGAGCCCACCTGTTGCCCGCTGGACGAGGATTAAGCTTTGTTGTATGCATCAGAGGGGGGAGAGTTAGTGGAACGGGATGAGCTATGGTGTGTGACCCCTTTGGCATGTGATCAGAAATAGAACGGGATTTATTGCTGCTGGGGAGACGACAATGGCAGCCAGGGCGTCAAAGACGAGCCCCTCTTTGACCGCCCACGAGAAATGTTGAGTCATAGCTGGTTGAACTCCAGTTCGTCTAAGGTCCAACACCTGTGCAACCATGTGACCGGCATTATTTTACCTTCTATACATGACACGCCACAGATTTGTGGGTCAAAAAACTTTGCTGTAGCACTTCATGAGCAAAGAGCCAGATGCACCGTAATATTGCAGCGGGGTTCTTGTTGAAGTTCTTTTTCTTTTCTTTTGCCGCTGCACTTGAGAGTTCATTTAGTTTAAAGGTCCATCTAGGTCTGTGATGATAATAATAAGAGTGCATCCTCCAAAAAGACAGAAAAGAAGGCTGCATTTGAGGGCTGCATTCGGATTGGGACAGCCTTTACACGGTGTAGTGGAGTAATTGGTCTTCAAATGCAGCCTCTGAAGGATGCAGACCCTGAACTGAGACACAGCAACTGTGCTGCCTGTTTCTCATTACTTTTGAATGTATTAAAAACTGATTTTTGGGTTGTTTTCTGTTGTTGTTTTGTTTTCATCTCTGTGCTGGAACAACAGCAGGCGTGTGACGTGAGTGCAGTGGAAGTCACGTTGAGTGGCTGAATGTGATCACTGACACCTTCAATGTTCCCATTAGTTGCTGATGAGACGCTTATTAATGTAACACCATTCCAAGAATAACACTTCACAAGCCAGGACGTCATTCACTGGAACACACCATTAGATGTTAATGGGAAGTTCATCCCAGATCATCAGGTGTAAATGTCTAAATGTTTTAGAATAGTAGGAAGTGAGTTCTTCCTCCCACCTACTGTTGACTCCACTGCTAAGGCCCTGGTCTGTGTGCGATGACTCACAGAGTGGGCCTGAAGACCAAATTTGGCCCTCAACAAAGTCAGGAGCTCCAGATATGGATAAATTATTGTTAAAATGCAATCACCTCTTAAGCTCCACAACACAAAGCAGACCTCCTTGTCTGCTTTCTGTTGCACAGCAGAGTCATCTCTCCCTGCACTTGTTCGCACCCCTTCTCTCCCTCAGCCAATAGTCGTTAAGGTCAGGGGAGCTTCCTGCTTGCGTCTCGACCTCTGCAGGCGGACCTCAAGATCAGCCGGAGGCCCAGTGGGCTGATTTTCAGGAGCGGAGGAGCCTCACACCCCCCTCCCCTCCCCTCCCCCGTCCACCCTCTCGATACGGAGAGAGGCGTGCACGTGGGTGTGCGGGTGTCACTCCACCCCAGCTGGACGGACACAACACAGAGTTGAAAGAAGAGAGGACACCCTGCAGCACAGGACGCACCAGATTGACCACTTCTCTCTTTTGGATATTACATTTCAGTGCGCTGCATCGGTGCTTAACTGCAGCAGGTTGCAGTCAGGACTTGTTGTCCTTTTGGGGGAGTTTCACGTGTCTCCATTTGGCACCAGACGCATCTGTCATCTGCTGCCGCTGGGTGCCCGGAGCTGCCAGAAACATGCCGGCCGGGTTTCAGCAACTCGGAGGGGAGGTAATTTATTTATTTATTAATTTTTTTCATGAGAGCTTTGCACAGCTGAAATATGTGGTCGGGCTTGTTGTTTTTACTCGCAAAAGTGATGTGATGAAGAGTAGGCTGCAGGGAAAGACGTTATTTGTGTCCTGCGTAATTTAGTTTGGAGCGATTTTACGCACGATTTTATCTCCGTCGCACACAAAAAACTATGGGAGAAAACACATTCGCTTCACGTAACACGACAAAAAGTGACAGAATCGTTGACTGGTCGGCCAAAAAAGTATCTGAATATTTAAATGACTTAAAATAAGATGATTTTATTCTTATTTGCTATGAAATATATTATGTAATGTATTTGTTGGAAATATGTCCAGCAGTGGTTTATATTGTCATTCAATCAGAGTTGAAACTATTGTATAATTGAGAATGATAATTTAAAAAAACAACAATATGCTACGCAACAACCACTAACGAACAGAAATGTGCCAGTTTCAGCAAGGAGGAAAACTGAAATCAGCCCTGATCTGAATGAGCTTTGGCCCTTATTTAGCCCTGGGCAGTGACCTTGAAGAGCTAAATAAGTGAGTTTACAGGTCAGAGCTGAGCACTGTGGGTTTGTTGTAGGCCACCTAGTCTGACTGGTTCCACCTCACCACCCTCACAAACACTTGCCTGTTGTCGTGAGTTCCCTCCAGCTCTTTGGGAGAAATCATTAGTAAGTCAGAAGGACAGGTTTTTTTTGGTGTGGCTCTTCTGGTTTAGGACAGTTTCATCTCTCCATAATGTTAAAACGAGAGTGAGTGGACCGCTGCGATGTTACGAGGTGAAGAACAGGTAGCAGGCTGTGCGGATCTGGGTGGGAAGGAGGGCAGAAGTTTTGGTCTCTGTGTAAAATAAATCCTGTAAGCATGGAAACTCAAACAAAGCAGAAAAGTAAACACACTCTGTGAATCAGGGGCCCTCTTTTTAGATCGTACCGTGAGTAAAAGCATTAAAATAGTGACTAAGTGTTGTGAAGGTTAATTTGTAATGATACTCAGCCACTGTGAAGTGTAATAGAGCATAACTGGCTGCTTCTGATGTGTTTTACCTTTTCTGTAACAAGGACACGAGCACACACACATGAACACACACACACACACACACACACACACACACCCTTTTGTTTTGGTCCATGCATACTAAACAACACTTATCTTAAGACTCAACACAGCAAGGTCAGGAAACAGTGCTACAGATCCACACTGACTACACCACACACAGCCTCAGACTTTACTAAATGATTAATACAGTCAAACAGAAGGGACACAGAACACATCTCACTGATGTAATGTAACTAAGTATGGTCACTTTATTTTCGAGGTATCTGTACATTACTTGAGTATTTCTACTTCCACTCCACTCGGCTCTGGTTACCGTGTCACTTTGGAGATGCTGCATCAGAGCCAAATTAGCACATTTTTTAATCAATTTATTTGTACGTACATGTAAACATACGTGTAACTTAGTTCTGCTTCAGCTTGTCACATCATATTGTTGTTGTCAGGATGTCCACCATCAGCAGAATGTCAACGTTTCAGGAGGCCACGATGGGTGTGTTTTTCTCTGTTTATACTCAGGAGCCGACACCAGCTGCCCACAGACATGTTTTGCTGCAGAGAGTAACAAAGAAAAAGATGCTCAGGGTGTTTTGTACTTATTAAATTCCTAGTGAAGTTTATTGTTTCAGTACACGGAGGTCGTTTTAAACAGTAAAGTCGGTTTGTTTAACTCTGTTCTAAGAGGGCCCCAAAGACACTGTGTTCAGATATTAATTTGGTAAAAGTGAGAGTCACCTGTGCGAATATTACTTGATTGGATATCAAATGTACCTCAGTACAAACAGTGGGAGTTAACATACATTTCTACATATTTATATTTATGACCGATGACCTCACTTTTTTCTGAGCATTTTTGCGTGCGTATGATTGCAGATAAAATACATTTAATACACTACTTTGGCACGGATGCAGCACGCAATCTGCAAAGTCACTAGTGACTATGGTTACCAAATAGATGCAGTGGAGTAAAAAGTACAATATTTACCCCCGAAATGTAGTGCAGTGGAAGTATACAGTAGCAGAAAAGTCCTCCGAACGCAGGTAAAATCCCCTCAGTGTCTGTCAAAGAGTTGTGCCTTTAGCATCAGGCTGCACAGTAACCACTCTGCCACAGTGTCACAGTGAGAAAAGGCATAAGCACACTCTCTGAGACATAAACACACTGTGCTGGAGGGGAAGCCTCATCTCTCCAAGGTCGACTTGTCCGTCACTGGCGAGACAGGTGCCCGTGGCCTGATGGGAAACTGGAGGGAAGTTAAAGTTCAGGCGCCAACAGTAAAGAAGCCGATGAAGCAATTAGCAGTGCTGAAGAGATTGTCTCTCAGTTATATATAGGGGATGTTAGTGGAGAAGAGCTATGAGTGCCCTCAGTATTACTCACCGCACTGAGAATACAGTTTTAATGTGTGGTTTACATCTGTGTGTGTGTGTGTTTCTGCTGCAGACGGTGACGGGAACCTTCGCTCTCTCGGTCTTCACTGCTGTCCTGGGATCTCTGCAGTTCGGGTACAACATCGGGGTTATCAATGCCCCTCAGAAGGTAAAAACACCAAGCACGGATCCATGAAGAGAAAGGCAGTGACAGAAGTGCTGATGTGAGGGCGTGACATTCGAGCTGCTATTGTCTCCTGATTTTTACGAGGTGCGTTTCGGGCACCATGACACCCCGCAGTGTAACCTCAAACAGAGGCGACGGTGTTTAGAAAATAAACCCGACAAAAGGAATCAATCCCCGGCACGCGATGCTGCGACGTCATTTGACGCCGAGATGACTGTCAGGGAATCAGCTCATTTTATGTGCCAAATGTCTGTCGAATCAGGGTCACGTGATGAGTATCCTGTGCTGCTCACACTTTTGGAGCCTTCAAGCACTGTATGTACAGTATTTATAGAGAGCAGCACATGATTTTTGAAAACCTGACTTGCCTCAGCCGTAAAACATGTTGCTGCTCATATTGCAGCCATCAGATGTGTTAAAGCATGAGGACACGCTTTGGTACTCAATGTGAGACGTGTCTGGAGTACTGCGTGACTTACTGCATATTGCGTATGCATCATGTTCTTTCTTTCTTAGTCTGAAATGAACTGCAAACGGGCTAATTCTGTGTATCAATACGTGGCAGAGGGCTCAACACTGAGCTCTTGGTGATGAATGGACGCCAGAGCTCAAGTCAGCTGAGAGGTTTCCGACTCGCCTGCTGGTATTCCGGCATCCATTGACGAACATTGACCCTCGACTACAAACGTGACACAGCTGATGTCATTTCACTGAGACACTAAAACCAGAATAGAAGCTGAGCTGCTGTGTTTGTGCGTGTGACACTTAGAGACCCCTTTATGAGGCCTTAAGAATGGAGCCATTTTAGAAAGAAGGGCTACTAAGATATACTGTATCCTCTAATTTAGGTTGTAAACAATCAATTTTTAAGGCGACATACTCTGCTCATTTTCAGGTTTGTAGTTGTATTTCGGGTTACTACTAGAATCGGTTTACATGCAAAGTGATCAAGACACACATCAGTTTTGTCATACTGTCCGGTGCTACAGCTCTGTGTTCCCCCTCTGTCTGAAACGCTCTGTTTCAGCTCCTGTCTTTTTAAGTCAACCTCCTTTCAGTCTACCAGTCTCCTCCGATTGGCCAGCTCACACATGCCTGAGCCAGCACGGCTTACAACAACAGAGCAGCTGTTCTCAATCAATTCTTACGTGCCAAGCTAGCCGCGAGGCATAAATGATCCAAATGTGTGACACAGTGATGTAGTCTGATGTCACAAAGTTACAGAATTAAGAGAGTGACAAACGATGAGGCGTTTCAGGAGCAGTGTTTTCTGTTGGAGAGAGGAGCGCCAAGATCTGTAACATGCACAAGAACATAAAAACACTGGAGGAAAGGAGACAAACGAAAAATGCATTTTTCCAAACCAGATGCATCAGTTTGAATCCCCAGACTCTCCTGGCTGAACCTCAAACTGCTCCTGATGAGCACCTAACATGCCATCAGTGTATGAGTGTGTGTGTGTGTGTGTGTGTGTGAATGGGTGAAAGTGTGGCTTAAATCATATATTTTGTTATTTTTGTTCTTGTCTATTTCAAACAGCTGGTTTTAAATTCCAGTCATCAGGTGCACAAGCCCCGTGGGCGACCTTAAAGGGACAGTTCACCCTAAATTGAAACTACGTCTTTTTCCTCTCACCTGTTTTGCTATTTCTCCATCTAGTTTTAGCCGAGCTAACTTAGCTAGTTTACTTTGCAACTCGGCAAAAGGAGAGACACATCTCACAACATCATCTCGTCGATGAGTAGACGCACACTTCCTCCTGCGTGGTGTAACCAACGGCAGGTGTAGTTCAGTTCCTGCATGAAACTGCTCTCAACAAGGTCTGTTGATCATTATAATATTAGTAACCATAAGAAAGGCTTTGAGCGCCACAAAGCTCCATTTTACTTGCGATAACTCAGACAACTCTACGGCTGATTTCTCCAAAACTTTGCAACTCATACAAGACAAACTAGACTGATAAATGGCACTAAAGGTAAAAGGAAAAATATATTCTTTATTTTGGGATGAACTGTCCCTTTATCTAGGACAAATAACATCTACCTCCTGGTCCGGTCTGTCTCACGCTCTGTTCCTGTGTCCTGTCACCTCCGCGTCCTGTGCAGATGATAGAGGCGGACTATAACGCCACATGGGTGCACCGGCATGGGGAGCCAATCCCCTTAGGGACCCTCACCTCCCTCTGGTCCCTGTCCGTGGCCATCTTCTCCATCGGTGGCATGATGTCGTCCTTCTGCGTGGGCTTCGTCTCTGAGTGGCTGGGCAGGTGGGGAAGCACACACACACACACACACACACACACACACACACACACACACACACACACACACACACACACACACACACTCTGAGTACCAGCTTTCTCAGGTTTTGAAAATCAACTCAGTGAGTCATGATACTATAAATCACCGTAACTCTTCCACCTCTGCACGGATGCAAAATGGATCCCAGTGTTCCCTCTCTGATCATTCAGGGATAAAACTCTGCCCAGGATGTTCAGTGTCGACCCAGTTTCCCTCTGTAACCTGAGCCGGGATGCAAACTGCAGCCCACAGCTTCTACTGACTGAAAGTGGATCTTAACAGAGCTGGCAGCGCTGGGTCAGGAGGGGTATGTGGAGAGGAGCGGGGGGTTGCATTCATTTAGCTCCAGTGCACTCAGGACAAGGTCTTCCTAAAAAAAGCTTTTTGTTACTTGTTACACGCCACCGTGCAGAATGATCTCTGTCTACAGTCTGACAGAAGGGTTGTTCCAGATCAACTCACCCAACCCCTCCCAGTTCATGACAGGGATTTTCTCATGTAGAAATCCTACCGTGGCACTCCAAATACCTTTTTAGTCATGAATTTATAAAGCAGGGCTCTCCAGGCTCACTTTCAGGATTTTTGCGATTCCTTGCACGAGTATTCTAAGATGCCTACAATTGCTTATTTTCCACTGGATTAGGTTGAAATTTGTCTTTAGCATCCAAGAAAAGAATGTGATGTGGAAGTGTGAGACCTGAACACTGACATTGGAGTTTTTATGTATTTTTTAAGCAGTTGAACTTCTTAAATTAAATATATTTGGAGGCCTATATGCATTGATTCTGGGGTTTTTATCAGTTAGGAAAAAAAAAGGTCATGCCGTTAGAATTTTAAATGATGCAGTTGAACCTCTTTGTGCAAATAATCATGTCAGATTTAAATTATTATTGAAAGCATTTTATTTTCATGCCTTAAACTTGTCTGGATGGGGAATTTAAAATACACTGACGTAGATTTTCTACAATGCTATCGTCATTTTGCTGCACAGCCCTTTAAAAATGTGGTAAACATAATGTTTTAGCATGATTTATATGACCATCGATATAATACCAAACTGCATAGCTGCTGAGTTTTTAAGGTTATGTGGGGAATAACTACTAATGTCAGTCAGATAGCCTTCAGTGTTACTGTGCTGCACTGCCCTCTGTAGGCGAACATGTCGCTGGTTTTCACATGTGCACATCACATCGAAACTCATGCAAGTTAATTTCCTCTAAACTTTGTTTGAGTTCATGTCTTCACAGTGAAAAATTAATATTTTGGGCTGACTTTTTGTGGAAGTATGTCAGATGTAGATGATATTATAGAATGTGTCACATTTGAGAGCTGAGTTACTACAAAGAATCCTACTTGTCATTTGTCCCAGGAGGAAAGCCATGCTCATAAACAACTTGTTTGCCTTCATCGGCGGGAGTCTGATGGGGTTGTCGAAGCTCTGCCGCTCCTTCGAAATGATGATCCTCGGACGCTTCGTCATCGGTGCCTACTGCGGTGAGCGCTCTGCTGTTCTGTTCTGTTTTTCAATTCACTGGAAGGTACTTGAAAGTTGCTTCTGTTTCTTTTTGCTGTTACTTTTTTTTTTTGCAGTCAGTCGTCTCCTTCACACTGGTGACGTTTCTGTCCCTTGTCCAACTTTTCCTCTGTGCAGGATTAGCATCAGGCTTGACACCCATGTACGTGGGTGAGATAGCTCCTACAAGTTTGCGCGGGGCACTGGGCACGCTGCACCAACTGGCTATTGTCACTGGCATTCTGATAGCGCAGGTATATGATAGCACATATTATAAAACTCTTTTTGAGGCAGTGTCTTAAATATTTGTGTCAGGCATTCGTGAGGAAATGTCTTAAAGTGATCAAAACCTTTACAGTAAACCATCATGTTCATGTTTTGTGACAACCTTATCTTTAAATCTGATCCCTCTCCCTGTGCAGATCCTGGGTCTGGAGGTGTTACTGGGCAGTGAGGACCTGTGGCCAGTCCTGTTGGGTATAACTGTTTTGCCGACTGTACTTCAGATGGCACTTCTTCCTTTCTGCCCCGAGAGCCCTCGCTTCCTCTACATCGTCCGCTGCCAGGAGCACCTGGCCAAGAGAGGTGAGACTCAGGTCCGGTCTAAGAACACCATTAATGTCTTGGAATGACCACAATCGTTACTCAGTCTGGAACAGCATTTGATTTTGGGGTGTATTTTTGTGAGTTATAATCACTGTGAATAGATAGCTTACCGGTCCAACATGCAGAAAGTTAACATGTAACAGCCTTTTACAGTACCATATCTCAATATATCTATAATATTTTACCAGTCAGCTTCACAGTATGTTGTATTGTTGTTACTGTGCAGCTATGGCCACAATAATAGAAATATTAGGCCTTAGGAGACACCGGTCTTACTAAAATCTCTAGATCATTTGCGGTGAACTACTCCTTTAAAAGCCTTCAAATGTATCTGACAAACACAAGGCTGAGCTCACAAATTATCTGTGCAAAGGAAAGATTATCAGGTTTACCTCACTGTCCAATCACTCTCTGTACATTACCCTGCTATCTACATACTCTGGAGTCACCTTATGCAACATTTATGGGGCTGAATGTACAAGAGCACATATACACATGTATGGTGCATGTAATGTCTTTGACCCAGCAGAGGCTCTGTCGCTTCAAACACGTGCCCTCAAAGAAATTCATATACTCTTCACACATTTCCCTTGTGCAGGCCTGAGGAGGTTGACTGGAAGGCAGGAGGTGGGCGACTTGCTGACAGAGATGAAGGAGGAGAAGAGGAAGATGGACATGGAGAGGAAGGTGTCCATCCTGGAGCTCTTCCGCTCTCCGCTCTACCGCCAGCCCATCGTCATTTCCATCCTGCTGCAGCTCTCCCAGCAGCTGTCTGGGATCAACGCAGTGAGTCACAGTCCGACGACATCAGCACACCGAGCAGTGCACTGTGATTCTGGACTCACCTTAATCTGTTTGCCCCCTCTGCCCAGATTTTTTACTACTCCACCAGTATCTTCATGAAGGCAGGAGTCCAGAGTCCAGTCTATGCCACCATAGGAGCAGGCGTGGTCAACTGCGCCTTCACAGTGGTCTCGGTCAGTAACCGAACCAAACGAGCCTTCAGCTTGACTTTTTGATGTGCTCCTTCTGTCTGAAAAAAGAATTTAACACCAAATGTCCATTCTTTTCTAATTTGGTATGCTAAAGATTACAGTCCAGTGTTTTTCTATTACTGTTTAACGCTGTTATCAAAGAGCAAATAAGATAACAAAATGTTTCAATGTCATTAAATGGGTCGAGTCTTAGGCACGCTGGCCACACAAACTCTTGGGGTTGAAATTCATGATTAGGTCCAGACTAAAATAGTTCAGCAACTTTCTGATGGATTGCTGTGACATTTTGTGGCCCTCAGAGGACAAATCCCAACTATTTTGGTGATCCCAACTTTCCTCTAGTGCCATCACAAGGTTGAAATTTGTGGCTTTGAGCAAAATGTCCCAAAAACTATTGTTACTGACGGCCATGAAATTTGGTCGAAACATTGATGCCCTCCACTAGGTGAATTATAACCACTTTGGTGTTCACCTGATGTTTGACTTGGCAACATAATAAATCTTACCAACCCAAACTTGTTGGTGTTAAGTGCCACTTGGCAAATGTTAGCATGCTAACGTGCTAAACTAAGATAATACATATGGTAAACAAAGCTAATGTTAGTAACTTAAACTGAGTATGTATGTTTTGGCAACATTTTCCAATTGAGCATTTCAATTTCTGTTTCCACATTTCCTTTGACAGCTCTTCTTGATAGAGAAGATGGGTCGACGGACGCTCCACATGCTCGGACTTGGCGGGATGTGCATCTGTGCCCTCATCATGACCATGGCTCTTGCTTTATTGGTCAGTCCCCCAAAGATTCAAGCATCCTGCACTGTTAGGGATAATTTCTCCGCAAACCTCTCAACTACTCTCTCCCCCCTGACAGGAAACTGTTCCATGGATGAGCTACATCTGCATGCTAGCCATCTTTGGCTTCGTAGCCTTCTTTGAGGTCGGTCCAGGTCCCATCCCCTGGTTCTTTGTAGCTGAGCTGTTCTCTCAGGGTCCAAGGCCGGCAGCGATGGCCGTGGCTGGCTTTTCCAACTGGACTGCCAACTTCATCATTGGCATGGGCTTCCAATATATTGCTGTGAGTACTTTTTGACTTTTAATAGATAGTTGTGGATGTCCTATGATTGATGAGTAACTTACCCTCTGTTGTTTGATCCTTCCTCAGGACCTTTGTGGGCCGTATGTCTTCCTGATCTTCGCAGTTCTCCTCTTCTTCTTCCTCATCTTCACATTCTTCCGGGTGCCAGAGACACGGGGCAAGACTTTCGACCAGATCGCAGCAAACTTCAGCGGGCACTCGGCAGGGGGAATGATGGATATGGACATGGACATGGACCTGGACAAGCCCACGGAGCTGGACTACTTGGGGGAGGAAAGCATGAACTGAAGACTCCTGGCCTGAAGAGATATGGACCTGAGTACAGTTTGGGATGAACTTTGAATGTGGGCCTGACTCCAAACTTGATTTTCTGACATGTATTTTGAAGTCAATTGTTGTGTTCATTTAGATTCTGGTTGAAGGTGTGTTTTGGAATTGCCCTTTGCTTTTATTACCACTGCAATATGGAGGTTAACGGTTACGAGTTGAGCCTTGACAAAAGGCTGAACCCTGTGGATTAAGAGGTGACTACTGTAGCTTCAAGGAATAAGATGCACATAAGAGCAAAGTGTTTGGACTGCTGAGGCATTGACTACCAGTGTGGTAGGATTTTTTTCCACTATGATGGAGTTGCAATATTGACGGACGGAGGTGGAGAGACTTTGGAATTCCTGCACTTTATCTACAAAAGACATCCAAAGTTTTGGTTTGGAGTTAAAAAAAAAAAAAAAAAAAAAAGAGGTTATGTATGCTTGCCTAGTATGTAGTAACGCTGGGAACACTCTAGATGTGTAAATCTAGTGAAACTATTTCAGAGAATGGCATTCAGAGTTCAATTTCAGGATCATGGTGTGAAAGTTGTAAAAAAAAAACAATCAAATGTAACATCTTATACAGTTGTCATGGATTCAACTAGTCTGAAGCAAGATTTGAAGGAAAGGTTCACCCCAAAATCAAAAATGCATATTTACCTTACTATTTTGATTGTGCTGGAGATCGCACTGGATGAGGGTAAGAATGGTGGCAATCTCAGGTAAGAGGAAAAATAGATATTTCTGATGAAGGGGTGAACTCTCTCACATTATACAGCGACTTGAGCTGGAACTAACAAATACTTTCAAGCCATTTCAGATTAGAACTATTTTATTGCGGTGATAACTTCCTGGGATCAGGCAACATGTGACTTCTTTCAGTTTAAGAGAACATTTTACAGAAATGACACATTTTAATTCTAATTTAAGTATCAGAAAATTGTGATTTTAGTATCAGTGCCAATAATCAGGTATTGGATCAGAGTAGAAATGTGTAACAATACACACAGCTCTAGATTCTGTTCAGTATCTCAGAGGCTTTAGAGTCTTAGGGGTCAAACTGAGCTTCGATCATGAAGTGTGTTCCCAGCTTACAAGTATTTTTCTGATCAGGAGTAACTCATTGCACAACCTGCAGAAATGATATCTTTAAAGAAACAAAATCTATTTTAGTACTTCGTGTGTACATATGGTGTGTTATTGTTAAATTTTAAAAGGTATGAGGGTCTAAAAGTTAATTCTTTATGCACTCCATAAGTGTTTGGTTTTGTAAACAGAAGCCCGATAACATTAGACTTGAGCAAGATGTGCGATCAAAAGGGCTGCTTATCGATTTTGTTGATTTTTTTTTAAATTCACACAAGCGTCATGTTTGTGTATTTATCTTGGCATCTGTCATGTGTGCTGTTTGCTGTATTTTCTTTATTGGTGTGTATCACTACCTTGTGAGGATTTGTAACGAGGTTGTTCAGAGAGGACCTGTTATTTGTATAGAGTGAATATTGATTCTGCAGTCATATTGTCACTAAAAAGGATGCAAGACCTGTAAATAATGTTAACCAGTACCAGAAATTGTGTTTGACATTAAGTAAACCAATGTCAAAAGACAAAAACACAGTTGACAGCAGCATCTTCTAATTCTACACCCCCCAGGGTCAAACATGAAATAAGGACTAAGACTGGAGATTTGCAAACATGGTTTATTAATTAGCATTTTTTTAAGTACTGACATTGCACATAATCCCCTCCAAAGAAAAACACACAAATAAGTAAAACAAAAAAAAACAAAAAAAAGTTTCCCTTTTATCAATCTATCCTCCACTGAGGATACGAAGGGAGTCGTATGTTTTCAGGACTGATTGAGGTGGTAACAGAACTAAACTGACTCCCATAATGCACCACCAACCTCACAACTGCTTGGTTTTCCCTCTTCAACCAAATTAAAAAGTCAAATAAAAATCAAGGCTGGTTCCTCTATAAACTACTTGATGTGTCCCATCTAAGCAATTAAAGAAAAATAGATTTTAAAGGGAGGCTGGAATAACTGGGCTACCAAGCAGATTGTCCATTCTTTCCCATTTTTCTTCATAAAGATGTACTTTCAATTTCTAAATACACACCCACCACCCACCTGCATCCCCTTCTCTCCCAACTCATCCCTCTACTAAACAGGACAACACAAGACAAGATGAGGGGGGGGTGTGAGGCATGACAGTGAGATGAGGTTGGGGTTAGAGGATGGGGGAGTGCAGGGAGGGGAGAGCAGTGCATGTGTTCTGAAAAAGGTCCAGTCCTCCAACCCTAGGACCTACGAAAACAAAGAACAGGAAATAAAAAAAAACGCAAGACAGACACAGGGACTGCGAGACAAAGACAGTAAAGAAACAAAGACAACACAAATAGACAAATGTATTCCTGAGACAATGATTATCACCAACTCCTGAATCTGAAATACCATCTTAGCTTGGTTTAGGACTTTTGTTAAAAGAGAAACATTTCTACACTGCATTTGGGCAAAAGGACGAGCCGGTTGGAGACAGCTAACCTTAACCCCGTTAGCTTTACCTTTCCCAACCCAGAATATTAATGCCTCCAACCCATCGAAGCTAAAATTGAACACCCATCTTTTCTTGTCTATTAGAGCAAGTTAGACCATGAAAAGTGAGACAGGACAGACGATCCTAAAGTTTGAGCTTACACTCAGATGACTCCCTGAATTAAACAGAAAACTTGGCCCAAACAAAAGCTGACAAGTCCTTACAGACTCCTGGCCATCCATTTAATGCCACCATGCCAGCTTAAAACCTCGCTCAACAACCTGCCGGTGTCCATCATGTTGCCCTCTGTGAAAAACAGGCGATGTGGCACCTGTAGCATGAGAAAAGCAACCCTACACCCTGAAGTCTCCCACCCCGCCTGACCCAGACCTGACCACTCCAGTGTGGGATCCCCACCTCATGCCAAGGGTTGTGTGACTGTCCTCTCACCAACGTCACTCTGTTGGTGCTGGGACTGTTGTGGCAGCTGCCTCCTGCGGGTTAGGGAGGGGACAGTTCAGACATTTGTGTCAACACGACAAACACCAGTGACCAGGCAAAATCTAATGTGTCTGTGTTAGCACCCACCTCAGTGGATTTGGGGGTTTTAGCAGAGGTTTTGGGGGAGGCCTTTGGTGATTTAGATGTGGATTTAAGGTCGGCTGGTTTTGAGGTCTGAGGGGGTGTTCCAGGCTCTGATGCAGACTTCTCTGTATCGTTCTGTAAGAAAAAACATAGTTGATGATATTCTGCTCTTACCCATCTGAAGTTGTATCCAGGTTGAGTTTATCAACCACAAAAGATACCCAAACTCACTTTCGAGGTTGAGGACTCTGAGTTCCTTTGCCTGCGACGTCTAGACTGGCGCTGTTGTTTCTGACCCTCGGCTGTTTCCCCGGTGGTCTGAGGCCCCTCAGAGCCCTCCGTCTGCGTCACCTCGCCTTGCTCCGGGCTCTTTTCTGGAGCAGCCTGCTGGTCGTTTTCAGCATGATAAGGAGGCGGGCGAGGGCGGAACGGTCTGACAAAGGACAGAGGAATAACTAAATCAGCTCTGCATTTGCTGTGTTATTGAGAGACAGAAAAATTTAAATGTCAGGTCACCTTCGGTATGGGCGCCAGAATCTGCGCTGTGGCGGTCGCTGCGTTTGGTCATTCTCGTCTACTTCATTTTTTACCTCTCCATCTTCACCCTGACAGAAACCAAGCAGACAACATCTCAGACTAAACTACTGCAGAACAGTTAAGTGAAGAAGACTTTATACATTTATGTTCAAGAGCATCTTACAACATAAATAAAACCAAGCAGCTTACATCTTGTCCCTCCTGTCGAGGTCTGCGTGGCCTACGGCGGCGCTGCTGAGGTCTTATTCCACCATTCTCCCCTGACGTCTCGCCCTCAACAGAGGGGCCCTGGCCATCAGCTGGTTTACCCTGGTCACCAGGCTGAGGGCTGCGAGGGAAGAACCGTCGACGGAAGCGGCGTTTGTTGGGTGCATAGCGACTGCCCTTGACTGGAACACCTCCAGGACCAGTTACATTGGCTGCTTCTGAGCCCTGTGGTACACCAAAGAAAGGTGGGAATAGAGATGTGAATTCAGCAGACTTAAAACGCCATTCTGAAATGACTCTCTAATGTTACCTTGGCTGCTTCAATCACATCAAACTCTACAACCTCCCCGTCTCCCACACTGCGGAGGAATTTCCTAGGGTTGTTCTTCTTGATAGCAGTCTGAGGGGACAGGATTAACATGAAATAATACTTCTGTCAACTCATAAAAGGCATTAGATTAGAAAAAGGCTCTTTGCCTTACCTGATGAACAAAAACGTCTTCTTTGGTATCATTCCTGTGAGAAATAAAACATGATTAACTCAAGGCTTTGGATCCAATTATGTAATTAGACTTTCAAGTATAAATTCACCAAAACATGTACACATCTCCTCTTATCTCAGATTGATAGTCACGTGAAGTTTTGTTATCCACAGAACATTTCTGGAGTGTCACAGCAAAAGACGTGTTGCAGGTGTGTTTTTCCAGTTTTAAAACAAGTCTCCATCTAGTTCAGTTGTTTAGGAGAATATTGCAACGCTTATTGTGCAGTACGGCTCTAGCAATGGTTTTGTGGACTACGAATATCTTCACCCGACTTTCCATCAGCATGGGTGTGGGTGACTAAATACATTTGTTGGTAAACCTAGGTCATATTATGCTCTCTGGCTTTCCTTTATTTTGATATGTAGCATTTTTGTGCAGATAAAAAAGGTCTGCAAATTGAAAAAGCCACAAATAGATCCACGGCCAAGGGAGCTACCCACAGAAAAACACTGCTCCTGTCGAGCCTTTACTTCCGTAACTTGTGTATCACCATGTAAAAGGTGTAATATAAATTTTTATGCATTATAAAAAAATATACACTCCAGTCAGCAGACACACAGTTGCTCCTGCCATAGATGCGATATTTTAGATCACACTACCTTGCTCAGCATTAACCACCCTACACTGCTTCTCTGGCTACCTCCTACTCCTCATGTAACGTAAGACTGAACAGAAGCATATCTCACCAAATGACAAAAATAATGTATTATTTGTGAAGTTTAAGTATGTAAACTTGTTTTACCAGGAACCCCAAATAAAAGCATAAACCTCAAAATTAGCACAATATGACCTCGTTAAGCACAAACAATGTAAAGCGATGCAAGTAAAAGGAAACATTACCTGTTTATGAAGCCATATCCATTTCTCACGTTGAACCACTTCACTGTGCCTTGGACCAGGGTGGCTACGATGACAGGTAGCACAGGATTAAATGTGGATCATATTATACACAGGCCGTCAATCAACACGTTGAGCTATACCGTTATCTCGCTTGTATCAATGGCGGCCTCGTTCACAAGAAGCTGCGGTCAATCATTAACAGTCAGACTGAAACCAGGTCAGCGCTGAGAGTCACGAGGAAGGTCTCCTCGCCACGGCTCCTTATAACAACATAGAGGAGAGCCCTCCATGGGCCCCCAGACTCAGTGGATCAGGAGCTCATCTCCTTCCTGTGAAAACCACCTGAGCGGGCTGTAATTGGCGCGTGAGCTTCTCTCAACACAACGAGCTGCACCTGTGGAGGGCGCGCGCGCACGTCCCGGTGGGAGCGCGCGGGAGCTGATAAAGGGGGAATTTAGGTCATACGTTCCCACTGTTAACTCACCGAACATTAGTAATGGGGATTCATCTGTTTTAGCACAGACTAACAAAAAAAAGGAAGCGTTTAAACTGGAGAAATGTTCGGAAATGTTGGAGCGAGTCCTGTTCCGGTGACTTTGAATTAAACCATGTAATTCTTCTGTCTGTGAAAGTCTTTATTTCACAGGGCAAGCTGGACTTCACTCGTGTAAATAACTGCCCCCCACAGAGCTAATGTGTAAAACCCAGGACACGTGTTGCTCCTAAACACACAGACAGAACAGAACAGACAGCAGTGATTTACTGACAGCTATCTGCTGATTTGGCCCAAATCTTAACTTCCACTGTAGGTACAGAAGATTTAAAAGTTAGTTAAAACACATAAGAGTTGATTTTCAAATCTGGGTGATAACAACCTGAACGTTATGCGTCAACAACCGTGTTCATTCCACCCATATCCATAACAGGCACCTTACATTCAAATAAAATATAACTTTGTGTGTAAGTATAGATTATTTTTAAGTCTCCAGAGGAGCTGTAAGCCACAGTTTGAAGCAGTTTCTCTGTGTAAACCCACCTATAACTTTCCTCTCAGGCTGTGGCTTTTCCTCCACAGGTGCCGAAGGTGGAGCGCTCTGCGCCTCGGCGTCGGTCATGCTCGCTGTCCGATTACTACAGTTCCTCTCCGGAGTCCCCTCCCTCCTCATCTACCCCAAACTTTTCTTCTTCGTCGACTTCTTCTTCGTTGAGGTTTTGTAGCAGTTGTCGCCCTTGACGTTGCATTACTGCCTCCCTCTGGTGATAGTTCTCCTCCATGTCCGCAGAGGCCTGCAGACGGATCAGGGCCCTGGTTCTCTCACAAAACAGAGCCTGGTTTTTATTTTCTGCTCCTCATATTCTCATGCATTCACATTTACACAGTGGCATTTCAGGAGGGAGTCAAAACTTGTCCCTCAGTAAATGCACCATTAAAGGTAAAGGTGTCAGTTTGCCACAGCCTTTCACTGTTTAAAAGCTTTGAACTGCACTGTGACTTTTATTTTCTAGTCTTGTCTCTTTTGAACCTGCTCTATTTTTGCTGACTTCCCTATTTGTTAACTTGTGTTTAATGTTTGTCAATGTCATTTATTTGTCCCTGTAAGGCACTTTGTGTCTGAATTGTTCAGTACAAATAAACTTACCTTGCCAGTACAATGTAAAGTCCTGCATTCAGAAGTGTACTTATGTAAAAGTATTTACTATGTTTAAAAAAAAAAAAAGGCTCTTAAAGTACCAGAAGTCAGAGTATTTGGCCCCTGGCTACTGATCTAATTATCATATGTTACATTACTAGCTTATTAAAGGGGCACTATGTCATTTTGGAGACGTAAATCAAACTCAGAATTTCAATATTTACAATATCAATGAGGTAATTACACAAACGCTTGATTTTAAAGATTGGGACCTACAAGTGAGTCAAGTCCCTGAGTCCTCTGAAGAAGTGGAAGATAGCAACAACAAAAAAGCATGTCGGATCAATTTTTTTTTTTTTTTTTACATGAATAATATTACATTTATCAAGAAGGTCACAAGATAGAACAGTCCAAGGAGTTTCAAGGGAATAACAGTCTTTGGTGGAACTATAACACGAACAGGATAGCCTCACAATTTATATATGCTCTTTTAGCAATGTCAGCAAACTCTGACCATGAGAAACAGGTAGGTTTACATTCACCTGTTGGAGGGGTTCATCACACTAATGCTGTGTTGGCCAGCAGGGGGAAGGAAACATCCAACATGATGCACTTGTGGGGATGGAAACCTTAAACTGGTTGTAAATCAATCAGAGGATGGAGATCACATGGATGTGTGTATCCTATATAAACCTACCTGAACTATCTTCTGTGAGAGATAACGTTGAAAATGTACAAAGTAATCTGATCATTGTGTTATACTTTGCTGAGTGACTACAGGCACATTGACCAGTATCTAATTCCCTTGGCTCAGTCCTGCTGCTCTGCACCATAAGAAAAGTGCATCCTAAAATGAAACTTCCATATTGGGTGTAACTGCTGGATGAGCTCTCTGGAGTATTTTGTCCCCATTTAACTTTTGAGGGCTGTTATTATGCCCCGAGGGTAGCTTGCTGTGGGTTTGTTGGTTCTATACGAATTTCAGCAAAGTCTCATCCGACACAGGATGGAGAAAGAAATAAGGGAGTGTTCATTTCTGGGTTATCTTAACTACGCCTTTAACTACAGCCCTCGGCACATAGGTCATAGGACTCCAGTTTCACAGCACTAAATTTAACCGAGTAGCTCTAAGAAGTGCCAAGTTCGACCAAACCATTCGCTGTGCTCAGAAGCCATGGGTCTCTGAACTGAGAAAAGGCTCTAATTAAAAGTGTAATTATTAGTAGCAGAGGGAATTACAGCCAACAGAGGTGCACACAGGCAGGATGACAGCACAGACACTGTGGACTCATAAATTAACATGGTAAATTCTGGAAGAGATACTTTGAGTTTAATAAACTTTTGTTTGTGAATAGACATTCCTGTATACACCCTAATCTATACCTTATACTGTTATTCCTTAATATTTCAATCTTTAATATGCAAGTGAGGGAGTCCGTATGTAGAAGACATCTGGACTATGGCAGCAAATCTCAGCTGGACATTTTTTTCTGTTGAGAAAAAACTGATATTAATGAATGAGAATACTGAAGTGTTATATCACTATATCATAAAATATATGTAATGAAGTATACAATAGGGGTTATATATGCAATTTAAATCTTTTTGGTTGTGTTGTTTTGATTATTGAATATAATCATGTCATTAAAGAAATCTCTGTGTGAAAAACACACAAACAAACAAACAAAAAAATAAAAAAATAATTACCTGTTATTACGTAGCATACAGGAAGAAAGTAGGTCCAAAACAGCACCGAGTTGTCCATGCTGCACGAGAATGAAAAGCTACGCATGCGCAGAATGTACCAAACTGCCGAGGTTTGTACCATGGGCAGTCGGATGAAATATCAAGTCACCTGAAGTTACAGCCACGAGGAGACCGGAACTGTTGCATCATCACTTTCAAAGTAAAAGAGTGTAGGCTAATTGTGTCCCTGATGAGAAAGAAACAATTGTCTTATTACTTTTTATTTTCATTTTTTTATAAACCATTTCGGCAAAAAAGGAGATGTTTCCAAAATACAATTTTTGAAAAATAGTTAATGTATATAACATAAACCTAATAAAGCATTAATGTATCAAATTAGATAAGATTCATTTTTCAGTTAGATGAGCACATTTTCCTTTAAACACAAGGGATCCATACCAAGATGTAGGTAAGAAGTGTCAGCATCAAAAACCCATGGTTGGGCTGAACTACATTCTTTACCATTATTATTAGTATTATACATTCAAGAAAAACAATCTAACATTCATATTCTACAATACACTGAAGGCACTGTATCGCAGTTACACTATTATATACATTTTGAAATACAATGAAGACATCACAGTGCATTTACAAAGTAGTCTACATATCATAGATACAGTGTAATTGTTATGTCCTAAAATACATTTCAAGGCATTGTATTGCAGTTACACTGTTATGCACATTTTAAATACAATATAACATCTACATTTTAGAATACAAGGACACTATACTGCAGTCACATTGTACTTCCATATCATAATACAATGCAACATTTACGTTGTAGAATAAACTATAAGCATTGTGTTGTCGTTACACCGTATTACACATTCTGAAATACAATGTAATATCTACATCCCACAGCACAATCTAACAGCCTGCTGACTGTTCACAAGCTTACATCAGGTGATGACAGCCATGACACCTACCGTCGCCATGACAACTGCGCAAATCCCTTTCTCCGGTGAAAACCATGAGATGCAGTTGAAAGCTCTGTGAGTTAATAAAGTGCATTACACTTACAATATGACTTTACAATAACAAGTCTTTTATAAGTGAAATGTTTTATTGTGACGGTTCCGAGGGGAAATGGTGCGTTCAGGTGTTGGATGTTGTGCTAGTATTGAGGAGCTGGATGAGGGACAGACAGAGAAGGTGGAGTGTAGCCTACAGACGGCACAGACATAGCGGGGTTCAGGGATCTGGTTCTTCTCGGCCCGGTGGCTGATTCTGACGGTCCAGTACCTCTGTGCGAGGTGACCCGCAACCCGCAGCACGCAGCAGAAGGACAAAGAGAGGCGAGCGGAGACGACGGGAATGAGAGAGGAGTAGAAGACACAGCTGGGAGCTACTGAAAAAAAAGGGAGCGACGTCGCAAGCGAGCCACCGAGGAGGAGGAGACAGACCCGGGCCAGACGAGCCGTGAGCGCGGACACAGGGGGGAGGAAATAACGGGAGAGAGGCTGAAACATAGCAGAATCGAGGAGAGACGTTATCACTAGGGTAAGTTCCCATGAAAACATCCAGGGGACGGGGCGTGTTTGCGCCTGAGCAGACGAGTGGCCGTACACATGTGTGTGTGGAGCTGTATGAAGACATGTCTCTTTAAACGACTCCATGAAGTCATGACAGCGGGGAGACGTTAGCAGCGGGGCCGCAGCATCGGCTAGCTGTCACCGCCTCACCTCACTTGTAAGCTCCAATGGGACAAAAACAAGCACCAAGCGACTCGTTCGACAATTTTCATTGCTTAAAATTCACACATCCTGCAGTGCAGGGCAGAATTTGACATCAAGCCGGACTTTTATAGCGCTCACACGTCCGCCACCGGCACCGAACTCGGCTCACAACACGAATAAAGTCCGTCCTGTAAACTTCTCATGGCGGTGCCGCTGCACGCCGGAGCCATCACGAGTATTAGCTTAGTCATTACTGTACACAAGCGGGCCAGAACCCAATCAACGGCCGCGTCTCTGGGCGTGTGTGGCGGCCAGCTCAGGGACGAATACTGACGTGACACACATGAATGTGGCTCAAAGCAGAAACGGTCGGTAACGGTCGTCGTGTCTGGTGCAGCTGAAGTCTTTTCCAGAAGCGGCCTCGGCCCGAGAGCAGCCAGCACGTTACCGACGGGCCGCGGCGGGGACGTTGTGTTCGGACTAGGCCGCAGTCAGCCCCGTTCTGCTCCACACTGCAGGCACACGTTACGGTGTCGTGCCCCCGGAGAGCCACACTTTGACCCCGGAGAACCACACCGTGCTCCCGGAGAGCCACACTGTGCCCCCGGAGAACAACACTCTGACCCCTCTGAGCCACACTGTGTCCCCGGGGTGCGACCGACCCTGCGGTTCACCTCAACGTGTAACGGATAATGGTGGGCCCACGACATGGGGGGGCAGTCAAGCGAGTCACGCCTACTTGAAATGTGATTTATGGGTCATTAGTTCGGATTAGCAGGCCGAGTGTCACGTCCAGCCGGCTAATAGCCGCCCTGAACGAGACGTAACACCCGTGACTTCGCTCTGTCGTTAGCTTGTCATTGATTTCCATGTGTTGTGATAGTGGAGGTCTGTCGCTACAGTCAGTCAGCGCAGTGAGCTGTTACAGATGTACTCGTGGCACCGCCGGGACAAGTTTGGCGAGCTAATGACTCACAGTGAGGGCATGAAGACTTCAGCCGCGCCGGCTCGGCATTAAACTCCACCTATAACTTCCCAGCCATCATGATGCCTGTTAAACTTCTCCGCAGTCGGACTGGTTTGGCCAACAGGTGCCATGTTTCTTTATTTAGCCCTGACTGATGTGCTGCTGCTGGTTTCCTCCTCAGACACAACATGTCTAATTGCTCCGTCACATTAGCAGCTTGTTCTGAGGAGACACTGTCAGACTTCTTCATGGATTATCTATGAAAACAAGTCACACTTCTTTAACCTCTTCAGCCCAAACAAGCACATCTCAAACTCACAGAAGTGGATTTTGAATTATTGTAAAATCCCAAGCAAACCAAACAACTGTAAGTTAAGAACTACTTTAGATTATTTGCTAAGCAAATGTTAAAATAGATAATATATTAATCTATATCAGTGGTTTGTGATAAGGTGTTAATAAAGAGGTCATAAAGGGGGAATATGATAGCTGAGCAGCTAAAGTCTGTGTCTGGATGCTGATGTCTGACTTTATGATGCTGGTCAGATCTGATCGTTTGTTTGCTTATCCTAAAGATTTAGTCTCTTAAATCACAGTTTTATTAATGTTTCACTGTATTAAGCTCAGGCTAAAGTCTTGTTTGTTATTGCTGTGACTGTAGCTGCAGCTAATGATGGTTTGTCTCAGAAATCAACCTCCAACATATTTTTGGGAATAATCGCTGAGTCTACAATATGTCAAGAAATTCAGAAAAATGCTTCATGTGTCTGACCGAAACAGTCCAGAACCTGAAGACTGTTAAAGGCTTTAAAGCAACATTAACGTTATCACACTGAAACATCAACGTGATTCTGACGCTGTTATTCTGTGAAGTTACACATTGTTGCATTAAATCAATACATTTTTCTTGCTCTAATACTAACTGTGCTTTCCCTCAATCAATTATGAATGTGTATGAATGTCTGCATCCGCTGTGTGTTTTCACCCCTGCAGCAGGCATGGCAGATGCAGAGCTGGACTTCCAGACAGGTGATGCCGGGGCGTCCGCCACCTACCCCATGCAGTGCTCTGCCCTGCGCAAAAACGGCTTTGTGGTGCTGAAAGGCCGACCCTGCAAGATCGTCGAGATGTCCACCTCCAAGACGGGCAAGCACGGCCACGCTAAGGTCAGTTACTCCTGACACGTCGCAAGTTTTCTTTTTCTTTCAAGCCACTGGAGTGCAATGATATCTTTGTGACTGACTGACAAATAGATGTGAAATATCTCTGTTCTTTTGTGTGTGTGTTGTGCAGGTCCACCTGGTTGGTATCGACATCTTCTCTGGTAAGAAGTATGAAGATATCTGTCCCTCCACCCACAACATGGACGTCCCCAACATCAAGAGAATGGATTACCAGGTGAGACAGCCGGAGGACTGACCAGGTCTCGGCTGCTGCTCGAACAGCTCGTTACCGACTATTAATAAAACATTTCTCTGCTGTTGAAATGTGGCAGAAGACCAGGGCTGTCTCCTCTGAGTAATTTTGAGCTGATGAGTTCATTTCCGCGGAACCAGACGAGTGCACAGTCACGTCTCAGCTATCACAGAAATATTCACCAATATGCTTTGGTCTTAATTAGCCGCAAGATATTAAAGACATAACATCCATGGCTGCTGGGGGACAGTTAGCAGTGGTATGAGGATTTGAAAAAAGCACAGTGATTATTAGTAAATGAAGAGTTTCTTCTGTGAGACAAAAGAAAGAAAGAGTGCTAATAATGAGGTAGAATGCAGATAATATTCAATCAAGAGCTATGTCAATATTCTAGAGCTGGAGGAGCACTGATGAGCTGAGAGCCTGCCATGAGCTAACGTTTGTCATGACAGCTGGACAGTAGAGCTGCGATGGACGATTATATTCATGTGTAATCGTTTGATTTAGTTAATGAAATGTCTAAAAAAGTGCTCAAAAGTGACGTCTTCAGATTGCTGATTACTGAAATAGTTGATACATTTTCTTTAGATAGACTCATTGATTAAAGACGCTCTACTGAACCGCTGCTATAATCAGTATTTTCATGCAAACATTGGCTTAAATGACTGATATTGGTACCTGTATTTTCAGCGATAATGCTGCAGTAAGTGCTCTCCATTTCAGGGAGATCTTCTTAGCCTCTCATACAACTGACCGACAACCTGATCTGTTACTAAACTGGATCGCTAACATCACTGATAAAAACTGGTTTGATTTACAGTAGAAGAACAAATGATGTAGAACGTCCTGTTGTGGTGAAACCACACAGCCTCATACACTTATGTCACACAGATCGAAAGGCTGGAAGCAACAGAAAGAGGAAAAAAGGATTTAAAAAAAACCACTGTGTCCACTCAGTCTCTGCTGTCGTGTCCCCTCTCCCAGCTGATCGGGATCACAGATGGCTACCTGTCCCTGCTCCAGGACAGCGGGGAGGTGAGAGAGGACCTGAAGATTCCTGAGGGAGACCTGGGCAAAGAGATAGAGAGCAAGCACGAAGCCGGAGAGGAGATCCTGGTCAGTACTGCCACCAGAGTATTTACTGCTTTGTGTGCTGAGTGTAGAAATTTACGGAGAAAGGTAGCTTCAGTCTAACAGGTGAGACTGGCAGTAGTCACAATACAACCCTGCTTCTCTTACAAAGCTCCAGCTACAGAATCCAGAATGCATCTCCTCCTGTCTGAAGTGTTTCATGGTGACAGGTTGTACAGTACGGTGCGGCGTAAAGACTGCATTTGTAAAATACAGGACTATTTTTTACTTTTATGCCTAACAATAAAGACAAAGGAAATGTTAGTCAATCTTTTTAGATTAATCTGCCAATTACACTCCAGATCAATTTTACTGTCCATAAAATGTCAGAAAATAGTGTAAGATATCTTTAAAGGTCTTGTTTTCTCAGCCCAGAACCCGGTTTAATATATTTATATAGAACTTTCTTCCATTTTTGCATGAAACAACACATAAACAATTAATAGATTATCCAAATAATTCCAGATTATTTGTCCTTCAATCAACAAATTGATCAGTCGACACACTGTTGCGGCTCTGCTCGTCTGTTACAAGTCGTTGCCGTGTTGTAACAAACGAGGAAGCTTGCACAAACGTCACTGTGGAGGGCTTTTATTTGATTCAACTGAAAACTTTCTGTAAATGTGGGAATCAGTAACGTCAGTATCAGGATATTGACAGTGAAGACGCTGCTGGACAGGAAACCAAGACTTGAGCTGTAATTCACGTCTGAGCCGCAGTCCTGAAGTGATTCCCCTGAAAGAAAGAAGAACCGGTCTTGTGCTGATCTCCTCCGTTCGCCTCTCTTTCAGATCACCGTTCTAAATGCAATGGATGAAGAAGCTGCAATTGGCATCAAAGCCCTGGGTAAATAAGCCACTGCAGGTAAATACAGAGCTCCAGCTGTGTCGACACGCAGCTGTCCTTTCACGCCTGACCCAAGCCTGCCTGAAGAGGAGTGTGTGTGTGAGAGTGCGAGCGTGTGAGCACGCGCGAGTGTGTGTTTGGTTGTTACACCACAAGCCGCCAGCATGTGCCATGTGTGTGTGATTTCATGTACATGTACAATTTATTGTTCCTCAGTGGACCAAGGGGAAGGCAACTCCGGCGAAGAAGATCCGATGTCTGTCATGTTTAGAATCAGTGTCCAAAATTAACTTTTTTGACCCACCAGCAAACTTGATGGGTAGATGGAAAAATCCATCAGTCAAAATGTTTAGATATATTGAACATGATGAGTACTTAATTAGTACAAAATGCCCCAGTAAAACAAATTAAAAATGATCACAGTAAATGGGTACTGTTGATTTCTATAGTTTTTAAAAATCTGTCTGTGTGGAAAGAAACGGGATGTTTAGAAGATTTTAACAACTGATCAGCAAAAGTGTTGTAGTAAAAGAACAAGAAAGGGGGTGACACATGCCATTAAAGCAACACATACATTTCAAAGAACTTTTCAAGGCCATTGAAGTAGTGATTTCTGTTTACGAGGTTCACCTGAATGCACCACGAAGTCCCTGTTTCTGTTCAGTCGGCATGGTTTTTCTTTACCTGCCAACGTGGCGGATGGCCTCGTGAAATCTACCTGCATTTGGCGCTCGGTGGATGTTAATTTCGGACCCTGTTTAGATTTTACTTTAGGTGTTATTGAGACAAAAGGTGGCATTTAAAATGTTGTTACAATTATGCATAAACACTTTACTGGAAATATTCATGTTTTTCCTTATTTTCTAATTTTTTGTGTATATATTTGTTCAAACTGGATTGAAATTTAAAGGCTCCCAATTGATGAAGTGTAACTAATTTGACGTAGCCTGTATGGAGTGTGCCACTGCGGATTTGCCTGCCCCTTAATGTACCTTTTTTTTGTTTGTTTGTTTCACGTTAACACTATTATGAGCATGTGTACCATTTTTAAGTAGCACTATCAGATATAAATGAAAGCTTACGGTTCATACTGTATTTTTGCTTCCTGTATCGCCTTCTCTAAGAAGCAGCCTGTAGCATTGTTGTATTTGTTGGGTCAAACTGTTATATGCACTTTCTCCTTTGCAGAATGTGGGCTGTAAAAGTGTCCACACTAAAATATGTTTAAAACTGTTGTTTGTGCAATGTTTCCTCTGCAGAAGATAGTTAAAACACTGTCTCATTAAAGTATATTTCTCTTGCATTCATTTTTTTTCTGCTTCAGCATCTTCCTTCTCTGACTTTTCTTTCCTCTTCCTTCTCATTCCTCCCTCCTTGTAATTGTGTTTCAGGGGCAAACGAGATGCACTGGACCCGGGGAGAAGGAGGGATATTGCCTCGTCAATGCTTTTCTCCCTCTGTTTTCTTTCTTTTAGTCTTCGTTTTTCATACTCTCTCTCCCTCACTCTGTTTTCTGACTCTCCTTTGGGTTCAATTAGGAAAGATTTGTAATAAATTGGAAACTTCAGCAGTAAACAAACATTCTCTATGTACATGCACACAAAATAAAGCCACATCTGAGCACCGGACGAACGGGTGTAAGACATAAACAAGGTCATAGAAGAAGGTCTCTCACTGAGGACTGAGGAGGTCTACAGATACTCAGTAGCAAACTACCATCAGGGGAAAGAAAGGTGGTGAAAATGTCACAACTGTTTGTTTTTTTTTTTTTTTTAATATACGTTACCCTGTTTTCTGAAGGGCTTCAACTCTAGACCTGCATTGTTCCGTTGACATTTATCACCTGAAACATGTCTATCAAACAAAGGTTACCAACATGGCACACCAAGGATCAGTTTCTTGTTGTCTTGAGGGTTTAAAGTGTAAAAAGAACTCATAATTTCTCCTCTGTTCCAAAGTCCTTCAGCCAAACCCTGATTTTATTTAAAAACCCTTTGCAGAGGCCCTCAGAGCGGGCCTTCACATGGAGGTTGTGGCAGTTTGGTACCCTTACTTTGTGTTCATAAAGTACAAACTGTGCAGAATGTCTCCAAAAAGAAACAATAAAGATGACACAAACTGTTCGATGTTTGCTTATGGTTTTATTTAGTAACATAAAAGCTTTACAAATAGCAGAGACTTAAACTTCCTTTAAGATGGAGAATCCTTCATTTTGTCGAAGTGATTAACCAATGATTTCACCAGAGTGTGTGTGTGTGTGTGTGTTAACTCAGTGGAACCCTGTTGCTTTGATCCACATGGTGCTGAGGCTTTGACACTTTTAGCAAGCAGAGACAGTAAACTCTCCACAGATGTCTGAATATGAATTTCAGTAAACAAAGAATAAGCTCCGGTCCGTGCAGTCTTGATTTATACAAGATAATAACATTGTGGCGCACATAAGCAACTCCAGAATGAAATTACTTAAGTGAAGGTAAGATAATCTATTTTACAAATGAACATTTAAAAATATTTTTAAAAAATCAGGAGCACATAAGCATCGACAAAGCTCAAAACAAGATACTTTACAGGAAATAAAACAAATCATGGGACTTTTATTTTTGAAGAAGTCGATCCATTCTTCGGCCAAGCGGTAAAATCTCAGTGACGATGAAGCAGAAGTCGGAGGATTACTTGCCGTGGTGGTAGAACCTCTGGCCGCTCTGGCTGTGGGGGAGGAAGCCGTGGCGAGGAGCACCCTGGGGAGAGCTCTGGAACGGGGACTGGTGAAGGAAACATGGGACAATGTTATGCAATGTCACATGTAGGTGTTAAAATAAAATCATTCTCTGACAACAGATCTAGGAAGCAATTTTACATTTTTTTTCTTTTAAACAGGAAAAGGAAGTTGATGAAAAGAAACATTGGGATAGCTCAGAAAGTTTAATATCAAGAGAGTACATGAAGATCTCAGTATGATTGGATGCACTCCAAAACATCAGCTGTAAACACAGATTAAGTTTAAATAACTTTACATCTGAAGGAGGTGCTGTTCTAACTCAAAGTGGCATGAAACCCTGGCAGCAACCCTGAGAGGCTGAAATTCTCATTACACCAGAGAATTCACTTCTGTGTGGCCTCCAGGTGGCGTCACAGGCCAGGCCAGGCTGCCTTAGTGCTCGTTTGGCTTAAGGTATGCACAACCTGCATCACATGCTCAGTAAAGGAACACAACACTTCTCACCATGTTAGTTCCAGTGTAACAATGGCAGTGATAAAAAGAATGATGTGTGGGGACTGACCTTTGCAGTGGGAATCTGAACAGCCATTGACGGTGTCGGCAGCAGTCCTGGAGCAGAAGGATGCATGGTTGGTGGATGCATCGGCCTTAAAGCACCCTTCGAGAACGCCAAGAAGAAAACAAAATCAGGAGGGAAGTAGAGGTGATTCAGCACTTAACACTGTGTAAGTGTCTTATAAAGCTTGTAGATAAAGCTCATATATATCAGTAATCTGTTGAAGTGAATCTACACGTCAAATATTCTTACTGCATCAGTGAAGCCTGACTGTTGGTTGGCGTGTTCCAGCTGCTTCTGGAGAGGTATTCCAGCTCCAGGGATGTATCCTGCATGAGGTAAAGAGATTATTTCAACCAAACAATCATTTACGCCAAATACAGAGCTTACATTCTGAATCATAGTAGAAACTAGAAGTCTCCAGCAGAAAGCGCAGTGGGAATACAGTGACAACAGAGGAACTGACCGGGCTGGGAGGTGAAGTGACTGTGTACAGGGTAACCCGGCTGCTGGTGAGGGAGGTACTGCATGGCCTGAAACGCAGACGCTCCTGTGGGAAAAGAAAAGCAACTGTGGTTGTAAAATAAAAAAAAGTTTTTAGAACCACAACATCCTACATTCATGATGTCCACTAATTTTCGCGATACAGCTTTAAACAGACACATGTGCTTTACCTCTGATTTGAGAGCTGCTTGCAAAACTGACAGGTACAGATGGTCCAGGGGCGTAGGTGGAGGGATGCTGGGCCTGAGCCACACCATAGGGTTCATGGACACCCTGGCCTCCGCTGAACTGTCCGTGTTCCGCTGAGCTCGAGCTGAACCCCGGCGTCTGATAGTGACGTGCCTGAAAGAGGACAGGGAGGTGGTGTGAACACAGTAATTCGCAATTTTATATTTTACGATAAGAGTTCTTTGAGTGAAACAGTCCTTTACTCACTGGAATCACAGCTGCGGGGAACAGCTGTTTGCTACGTTCTCCCAGCAGTGCACCGGGTCGACTGTGGCTGACTGGGTTTCCTGAGAGAGGCAAAGAGAAGGATGGGTTCATCAAAAATAATCAGGTCAAGAGGAGAGTGACAATTTTCCAGATAGCCCAGATGAGGGTCAGGTGGTAAAGGACTCACCTTGAATACTGAGGAGGTGCTGCCCTGCATGCATGGGCAGGCTGGATTGGTAGCTGGCTGAAGTCAGTGTTGTGATATCACTAGAGAGGACAGGAAGCACATAAATGCAACTGAATAGGTCAATAAATACTCACTCATACCTGGACTGAGATCACAAAATCATTCAGTGTACCTTTGTTCCTTTCTGCGTCTCTTCTCCTCTTCATGAAGAACTTTCTTGAGCTGTAAGAACAGCTGGTGTTTCTCTTGTTGGAGGCCCTGTAGTTTTTCCCCCATCTTCATGACCTGAAGTTAAGATTGTGGTTGGGAGTCATGCTTTGAGAATATTTTATTTCATTTGAGCACTCTGCTATGCAGCAGACATCACTTCATCACGTTTCAAACCTGCTCTTTGGTTTCCTCCAGAGACATCCTCTCCTCGATTTCTTTAGTTCTCTTCCTCTCTTCCTCCTCCTTCATCTTCTGCTCCATCATTTTGTCCACCTCTTCCTCCTCTGAAAAGACATTGTTGTTCATGTTGTTTAATAGCATAAAACATTTAAAGGAAGGAGTGAACACCAAAATGTACAAGTATTATGAGTAATTTGGGTAGAAAAGTGAATATACACATTCTGCAAGGCCTTCTCATTCAGAGAGTGAACTTTCTGTATATAGACAATATAGTCCACTTAATGTAAAGTGCTGCAGGTTGTAGAATAAAGCATTATAAAAAGCTTATTTTATACAATTTATATTGATATTCATAGCATTTAAGGATTTTTGAAGGTGTTGGTCTTCATGTAGAATCACATTTAAACATAATTAGCACTAAACTAAACTCAAAGGGTTTTCTAATAATTGATCTACAACCTCTATCATTTGTGCTCCAGTTAATAGACAACATGTCAGGTGGGAGCTCACTGGGAGCTGGTGTCACACATGTACCTCTTCGGCTGTGACAGTCAGTCAGACGCACGCAGTGACAGCTCACCTTGTCTCTTGCGCTCCCTCTCCCTCATGATGTGTTTGTGGAGGGCTCTGGCCATCGCGTTGGACAGCTTGGGTCTCTCCAGCAGGGCGGGCATGGTGACAGGCAGTGGAGGGGCCAGCTGTGTGGACATACATGTTTTTGATAGTTACCGAAAATGCATTCGACGCTTTAATAATGTGTATCCCACTGTGAAATCGATGTAACTAGCGGATATAATAGAGATAAAAACCGGCAAAGGCCTAAGCTAGCTAATTAGCTACTATTCGGGTATGTTAGCATTGCTAGCCTTTGCTGCTGTTAACCGATAACATAATTTATTAAAATACGCCAACGACTGCGGTGTATTTATACACAAAGGCGTATGAAGTCTAATCATGCAAAGCAGCAGCAGCAGCAGTTTTAATTTTAAACATGCGCGACAGCAAACATTAACCACGGCTAGCTAGCTGTTTAGCTAGCACTACGCATTTCTATGCATTTGTTTTCTTAGTTAACGTTAAATTACTGCAAGGGGTGGTACAGAAATTCTTACTTTTGTTGCTTTGTGGGTCGTTTAATAAGAACCTAACCGTCTTGCGGTTTTTGATTTAACTAAACTTGAGTGTTTCTGAAGAAGTTAACCAGAATAAAATCAAAACTTCTTTCTAAAGCATAAACAGACGGAGGGGTTTTCGGCCCGGGTGATAATGTTGAACTTCCGGTGCCAAAGACGACGACCGTCTTTTTGCGTCCGAGCTGCATTATGGGAATTGTAGTTGACTCTGCATTTTTCAAGCAACCTGTCTACATAAGCAAACCTTAACGAATTTAGCTTTATATAAACACACTGTGTGGACATCTTCTCTGAACCTTTTCAGACACAACACACAGAAATACATCTAATTTTAAAATGTCCTCCAATCATTCTGCATCTCAACGGTCTTTATCAATGTAATGGGAAAATATATAATCACATAACCAATTGGTCCATCTGATATTTCAATTTACCTTAAAACCTTAAAATTATAAAGATGTGTGTTTTAATAAAGATTTATTTAAAAAAACAAAACAAATTTTGTATTGCCATTCTACATTTATATCAAATGTTTATTTTGCTCTTGAAAAACCAACGTACTGTGCCTTGCTCCTGCCTTCTTCACCATAACTGTTTCTCCCTTTGCCCAGTAAAGGGCAAGTAGTAAAGGTCTGTAAATGTTTTTTGTAATCGTGATGTGGACAGAAAAGCACTGGTCTAATATGTCAAATCAGCTCAATAATGCTCACGGCCTTCCACAGCTTGTAAAGACACTCATTATTTGAGCAGCCACAGTAGCTGATACGACAAGACAGCCGGAGCAAACACAGGAAAGAAGGCTGACCTTTATCACCAGTTCAGGGTGCTGTGCATTGTACAGACTGTGACATCCTCTAAAATAAATGTGGAGAGAAATAAAATGGAAGTGACTCAAATTCTGTAGTGACTAGGGAGTTTTATGTATCAGTTTGCAGTCCGTACCACGGTGTTGCACTAAGGCTGAGCCTGTCACCAGGGAAAATAAGAACATATCGCCTTTGTTTATTTGTGATCCTGTGACAAATATGAAGTAAGACAGTCAATAAAGACAAGAAACATGGATAGCTTTTCATCACATTTTATCATGTATGGTCATGAGTGGAGAGAAAGAGCCAGTAATGCAGCTGTATACAGAGTTCAAATCTTTTTTTTTTCTTTTTTAAAAAAAAGGAGACAAACTTAAAAAAGAGAAAATTGCACTCAGCTTTACAATACCTTTAGAAATTAAGCCATCTAAAATTAACAATAGTAACAACAATAATCATAATAGCAGTCAACATAATAGTCTTACCACTGAAAGCAGAGGATGATTGTTAAGTCTGAATTCTATTATACTCCTTCCGCTAAGGTCAGATGCAGGGCAGCACACTGAATTCCCATTCACATACTTTAGTACCTGGTGAATTTGACAAATTAACCGAGCCACTTCAGTTTCCGAGGAAGAGAACTGCTGCAAAACAGTTATCCTTTGCCAGAGACATAAAATAACCTGCCTTCAGCTGGTAGACGCATATTATTTTTCCACCCTAAACTCAAAACGCACTTAAACCTCCAGCAGGCCAACAAAAGCAGACAACTAATAACTAGCTTCAACTTCAATAAGAACTGATTTGAACTCACATACTATGCCTTTCTTCCCTTAACCCCGAGGTAACTATAATTATGGCCTAGCTCTAACATTATTCGTTATTCTTTCTGAGTGTTTTCAGTAAAGTGTGATCAATTATGACACTAGAAAAAGAACTGGCCACAAGACCACTTAACCCAAGTCGCTTACTGAAAAGAAAAAGAGGAGACAAATACAATTCAGACTGCAGAATAATAAAGACATAAATGGATGGGAGGTGGGTAATGTATGAGGGAGGGTGAAAGTGCATTTGACATATTTACTCTGGGAACTCTAGGCTGCTGAGCTGGATTTAATATTTAAATGAATGAATGGTGGAGGTCTCAGAAAGGTGGGTAGTGGTTGGAGGGGGGGGTGGGGGGGCGTAATAGTGGGATCAGATTTCCCTTTGGCTGCTCCCATACACACTCTCATCACTGTAGGCAATGTAGAGGAAAAAGTCCTCTTCATGATGCTCCTGAGAGGGAGGATAACAAAAGAAAAGATGTTAGCGTGGCATTAAAAATTTAGACGGAGGCTCGCTTAAGTATAAGTTTGGAAAGAACAACGCAACGTGCTGATAACGTCCTTCTTGAGAGCGGGTCAGCGAGGTAGAAAATGAGTACCTGGTACAACAGTCCCATGGTAGCTGAAGTGGGTGGAATGACGTTGTTTACAAAGAAGAAGAGAGCATCCTCAGCTCGCAAGTGGATTCTTTTCCGGATGAGGAAGTAAAACTGGCCCACTGATAAAAGAGAGTGTATAGAATTTACATAATTTCAGAGCTTGCTGTAACAGATGAGTGTTGTTTTTTTAATACGGTTCAGGAAAGGAGCACAAAAATACAATGTTTACCTGTCAGGTCGGAGGGGACAAGGTATTTCTTCTTGTCCAGATCTCCTATTCTGGCTTTTGGGGCTTTCTCCACAATTACCTGAAAAAGAGAAAAACAAGAATTGTCACAAATGAATCAGAGTAAACTTTCCTCTGAACCATAGCTGTGGTTTCATCTTTCTCAGAAAGGGGATGTGCACTAAACTGTCAGTCAAGCGAGGACAGAAATATATTTAGCCCTGATGTATCTGAATTCTAAAACACTTCCCATGAATTGTTTAGTCTGTGCCTTATAAGAAAACAGGTTCATCCACATGTTTATGATCAAGACTGCCGGAAGCCCAGAAATTAAACCATCTGTTACGTTTCTTCCTTTCAGGCTAAAAATACGAGTAAAATACAATCTGCCCACACACCGAGCAGAGGCACTCACTTGCTGTAGAGCTTCAACACATTAACAGGCCACAAATTTAATTATCAAATGTTTATTTAAAAACATCTTATAGCTTCCCTAGTCTTCAGTTAAATCAATCTCCATCAGTGGACTACTGATCAATACATTTAACCATGTCATGGTGGGCTCTGTGACGATTTGATGGCCTATTGTTTACTATATCCTGACAATTCTAAAGACCAACTGAATCTTAGTAAATGAGAAATAAATATCTGATTACTTTGCGATGGAAATTAATAGTTAGTTGCAGTGGTGCCTTCAGTTTATCAACATCTATGACTCAGAAAATTAGAGTATGTGAAACTAAAATGGTATCCTGAGGACAAACAGAGCTTATCACACAGGACAGAAAGCCTAGAGAACATTATCAGCTTCAACCCCGTCAGAGTCAAAAGCCCGTCGACTGCACAACCTGTCTAATAGCCAGAAGACGTAAACAAGCGCCCTGTTTGTGACCCAGCCGAACTATTTTAAGGTGCGCTGCTGTTGGCGTTTCAACACACAGCCTCAACTACACCCAGCCTCCCCTCAGACCTCTCAGTCTGAACACACACCACACTGTCTTTCTCCTATATAACCACCACAGCCGTATTAACAAGAGGGGCAGTATTTTGTTTCATTTAATGGCATTTATCTTATTTATTTAGCAGTATTTGCTTAAATAAATACACACCCGGAAGAATTACACGGAGCTACCACTAGCTGGCCTGTACGGTGCGGCCGAAATCCTTTCTGGATAACCTCTAACGTTAGCTTCATTAGCTAACTGGTGAGCTGTTTACTAACGTGGCAGAAGCATAAGGAGAAAATAAGGATGATTGGGTAAAGCTACAACTGAACCACATCATGATAGTTAGACACTTTGTCCGCACATTAAGTGTCACACACAATTAGCTCGGCAGCGCAAGCTTTCCAACTGGTTGAGCTTGTTGCCACCCGTCAACATGCTAACAACACCATATCGCGCTAGCAAGCTAACGTTAGCTACTTACAGGAACCCTGTCCGGATACTTCTTTCTTATTTTCTCGCCCTCGGACCGCCTTTTCTCAAAAGGGTGTTCTTCTTTGTACTGAAACTTCATGGTTAAGAGAGATGACAGACGACAGGTCGGTCACTCCGGGTTTGTACGATAGCAGTTTTCTCAGGGAACGGCTCGAATCGCTGACACACACGACAAAAACAAACGATGCTAACTAGCTTCTAGCTCGCCACAGCTGTTTTCCTAGTGCGACTGCGGCGGAGGGATACAATAACAATATGACGTAGCGGAGAGGCTAGTTCGATGGGTGGACTTTGCGCTGACCATGACCACGTTACCGTTAATGATAAATCGCCAATCGATGTGTATTCAAGGCAATTTTCTTCGTTTGAAATGAAACAGTTTTGGAATGGTTAAAATCTGAAAGGCAGTTTTCCGCGGAACTATTTTATTTTGAACAACCGCTGCGCGTAAAGACGCAGGGCAGGGCCGTGAAGAGGCAGCTGTCCTTGTCATATGACCGCGGCCCAGCAGTCTGCGGCTACAGGGAAGAAAGTCCAAAATGAGCGGTATTACTCTGCAATGTGGCTGATTTATGCTCTGAATCCGGACCCAACGGCATCCAGCGGGTTCTCATCAACAGTTTTGAATATTGCTTGTCATTGTGTATTCACCCATGGACCAAGACCATCGCTGATAATGACTAAATTGCACTGGAGTTTCTAAATTTCCACTGCTGACACAACAGCAGGTTCATAATGGAGTATGATTACATGAGCTAGGATCCATTCCGGCTTCAGCAGCAGTGTTTTGCACCTGAAGCTGCCACCTCATCACAAATAATTCTCCACCCTTTGGAAGGAAAAAAAAAAGAGCTAATGGACTCCCATTAACACATCCTGGAGCATAAATGGGCCCCTTGAGCTCCGGGTATTTCACTTTTTGTCCCTTCTTAGCAATACAATGTACATTAGTACATGTACATTTCCCACCTAACTTGAAATATTTCATTAAAGAGGTTCATTTTCCACTAGGACACTGCCTATTTTATTGTTGATTTACCATGATGAATACTGATTGAAGATAAAGCACCACCTGAAATATGGTGTGTTTAACGTCAAGAGCCACACTTTGCTGTTCATGTGCTCATTTCCCGAGGCACCGATAGGAAAAGTTGCCAACCTGTCTATTGCGTAAGACATCCACATCTCAGTGACTCACTCTGCTGGCTCATGTGACACAAGAAATCCCCTCTGTGCTTCAGTCTTTTGGTATTGTGTCCTGTCAGACTGCCTATCTGAAGAGTCCCTCCCTGCAGGTACTGTTCGGTCAGTGAAACACAGAATGTGAACTGATCATCACTGTTGTCATTTTCCTCCCAACAGACTGGCTTCATCCAAACAGTGTTCTGGCAGATGTGTGCTTTTTTAATCACAGCACAGTGTTCAACACGCGTCATCATATCTCTCGCCTGTCGGGGACTCTGACAGTGCTGGTGGGTTTTACTCTGGTGCAGGATGTGTTGCGCTGAGTCACTTGTGGACAGGACTGTTTTCCAGGTCCTGGTCCAAGCTTTAAAATAAAACTAGTCTGACTTCACTGTGAGGTGTGTTGTCCTCCTTAGACTTAAACATTTCTTCCACAAAAGCTCTTCATCACCGGTGACACCCTTATCCCTCCACCACAAAGTCTCCCACAAGGCCGACTCAGCAGCTCATTACTTCACACGTCTTGATGACTGTTGTAGCAGTTATTGACACACTGCTGAGTCCTTTTTTGTTGTTGTTACATCTACAAATATTTCTCAGTATGAAACCTTCGCTGTAAAAAAACAGGCCACGTGCTGACAAGAGAAACAGCAAGAACCTCAAGGGAGGTGTCGCCAGAGAGAGAAAATACAGACAGCGGTCTTCCCTCGAAGTCCTCCGTCCTAGGAACTGCCGACAGCCGCTGGCAACAGATGAGGTCGAAATTTAACACGGTGACTTGTTCAAACTCTGCCGGGGAGTCGAGTCACTGCAAACAATAGCAGATGGATGTTTGCGGTTTCCAAATTTTACTTTTAAATCATCATCAGGAAGATGTTGGGAAAGACAACGGCTGTGCACATGACCAGGATCTTACCTGTATTCTACAATTTTGAGGGCTGAAAAGACCACCTCAAAAATTCAGCTGTAATCAAGTTATGATTAAAAAACATGGTACATGGTTTCTTAGAAAAATAGCCTCCACATTTGCACAGGTATCCTTAACTGTGACATCAGGCTTCACACACTCCCACGTTCATCGGGTACACCTGGCTGCAACTATCACCTTCTAACACAACAGTCCTGCAATAAATCCTGTCTGTTCCCCCGCTGATGTGTGTGTCCAGCAAAAACCAACCTTCTCTCTATTAGATCAGTAAGTAATAAACACCCGCCTACTCATTAATACACCTCAGTGTGTAACTCTGCCTGCTCGCAGCGCTGAGGTCAGGGTGTCTCCGTCACATTGGGATTCTTACGGTTGATGTTTGCCGGGCTGCTGATAATGTCTTTGTAGCAACGGTGCCAACATTAACACAGGGAACAGCTGTCTCTTTCTGTTTCGGGTTTCTGTGTGTCCCTTTTAAGAAAGATGAGGGATGTTTCCATGGTTTACATGTAAACAGGGTGGACACACACACACACACACACACACACACAGTCAGTATAAAACAATATGATTCTAAATGATTATACAGCCAAATCAACCCTTATCTCATAACATTCAACCATGAAGGTGGATGTTCGGCTTGACAGTTGTATTAAGGATGCATTAGGTGTACCAGCTGAGTGTATTCACCTACAGACAGCCATTACAAGCTCTCCAGCGATCTTTTATGACATAAGACAGCTTTAAAACAAGCACAAATGTCATCAGGTGCCTTCGTTTGTTCGCAAAGACTTCAGTGGGGGCGATTTATAGTTTGTTGTTCAATAGTATGCACCAAACTATTTTGCAGGAATTCTAAGAGGACCAGTGCAGTTTTCTGTCTCACCACATGATGGCAGCAGATTATTAGCAACAAAACAAACCAAAAAAAAAAAAAACCCCATGGCATCAAGCAGAGAACTGTGCATCCATTTCAGCTTCTCACCCCAGCAAGGGAAGTCAGCTGATCCAAACGTTGTTAAAACCGCAGAGTGAATGGCATGTTAAAAAAAACAAAAACAAGCTGGATAGTAACTGGTCGATACTGACAAGTGTTTTATTAGTAACACAGACCTGGAGACAGAGCCAATAAGAAGCCGCTGTGAGCCTTGACAAGACTGACATTGTTCAGAAGGCATTTTAAAGACGGAGGGTCTAATAGTTGAACCCATACAGAAGCGGAGCGGGTAAAAACTGAACGGGGAAAGGCTGCAAATTTGAATCAAATACAAAACCAACTGCAACAAAAAGAGAAGGGGAGAAAAAAAATAAGTGCAATTCCTATTAGATGAAATCAGGATGGCATCAGATGGCAGATGGGGACGAGCGAAATGTCATGGTATGCAGAAGTCATTTATCGTATATTATAATAGAGAAACAATCAGATATGGAAAGGCGGCACGGCAGTCCACGTATCGTTACAAGCCATTCTTTTCCTCTCACAACGCTTCAGTCGTCTTTATCACCGAGTCCCATGAGGAGCTTTGGGGAAAGAGTGATGTTGTGGCTGGGCAACAAAAAAAAAAAAAAAGAAATATCAGGCTGCTCGGCTATTTGTCCAGAAAAAATGCCTGTGGGTGGTATGTTGCAAGCAAAAGTCCATCGATTACACCAGTTAAACGGATCCATTCTTGTTCAGGGGGAAGAGAAACGTATCTGCAGAAATGAATGAGTCACTGTCGGGGTATGAGGTCGATCTAAAAAGGGGTGGTTCTCTATTTTCCCCTACTCAGTTGCTCCGAGGGGTTAAGACAGTAAATTGATGAGTTGTCTGCTTAAGTGCAATGTCTGGTGGTGATGGAGAAGAAGAAGAAGAAGAAGAAATAATAATGCAGAATTGTCTTTGTTGCTTTGCTGATCCTCCTCTTTTCCCCCCTCCCAATTGTCAAAAAAGTTTAAAAAGGGACTAACGAACTCAGCAAGCATACTCTGACTCATGTACACAAGCTCATCTTCATACGCACACAGTCAGTATCAGGAGCGATAAGGCAGAGAGGCTCCATTTTGTTTTGGAAAAAAAAAAAAAAATACAAATAAAGAATCAAGAAGAAAAAAAATAGAAGGAAAACAAAAAAAAACAAGGTGGCTCCCCCGTCCCTCCTCAGTAGTTCTGGGCTCCGGTGGTCCCGTACTGTTCATCCCGTGTGAGGCGGTCACCCCAACCCTCATCTCCTCAGCACACGTCTGAGAGGCTCAGAGAGGGCTGGTGGGTCGTCTGTGTGGGAACGGAGGGGCAGGATGGAAGCCGGCAAGAGAGGAAGAGGCTGGTCAACAAGCCCCGCCCCCTCTTGATTCATCCAATCACCAGAGCCGGTGCTGGTGGAGGTTTCGACTGAGGACGGAGCGGACATCAGCAGTGAACCTGGGACGAAGAGAATTAAATTACTGACATTGAATGTTCTCTACCAGCTTAGCTTGTCATTAAAGGAATAGTTCAGCTTTAAATTGGGACATTTGCTTTCTTTCTGAGAGTGAGACGACTGCACTGATTTCAACATCACCACTGTGTCTGTGAGGTTCTTATTTTACTCTTAGGAAGAAAACAAATGAGCCAATTTCCCCCAGATAATTAACCATTTTCAAAAACAGCTTATAATCAAAATTTGACCCAAAATAACCTTAAAGATACACAGTTATCAGGTAACAATTCAGTTCATCAATAAGGTTGTACACTGTATCATAGAAATGGAAGTATGATTTTAGTATTAGCAACAATTTAATCAACAGCTGTATTTAAATATTCAGAATAATGTCAATGTTAACTGTTATTTGCTTGCATCTCTTAAATGACCACACTCCCATTTGAATACAGACTGTATGCACAAGAGTTCAAGTGTTTGCACTGTCCATTTGCTTTCAGTCCAACTTTATAATCCCTTTTACCTTAGTGCATCCAGCATAGGCAGCAAGTTAAGAAGTGCTGTGTCACTAGGGTCGCTGAACCAGGACTTGATGGGTATTGCATTGTCTGGAGGGCAGAAAACAGCCAGTGAGTTGTGTCAGAGAAACAGACATGGTTGTGATTTCATGCTGCTGTGTTGAAGAGGCCGCTGAGCGTTAGAGGAGTAGCAGATTTAATGTAGTGTTCCGGCATTAACAATACAGGCCTTGTAGCGAGAACAACACCTCGGCTATTTGTCTTCTTCCTGCCTCGTCACAAGATCGATGTGCATCATTTGGTCTTATATGTTCAAACGTACACAGGAGATGAGCAGTTGAGCCTGAGCGCACTGAGGCTCGATGCTGACCTCGTGATTTCACAAAAGAGTACAAAAAAATCAACAACATAGAAATAAGGAAACCTATTATATTTTCAGGCAGTGCTTGTGGTTTATATGCAATATGGTTAATACTGTTAAAGAGCTTAATAGGCCAGACTGTGATTTTACATCACTTCAAACTGAGAGGTAAAAAAAAAGTGGTCAGTGGTTCCCAAAGGTTTTGATTCATACTGCCCATGAGAAAAAAACACAGAAGACAAACATGTTTTCATTATTTGTGACTGAATCAGAATCAAAAGATGGCTGCAAAATGTTGCTGTCATCGTCTATTCATCTGTTGATTATTTTTGTTTGGAGGAGTTGAGAAATCAGAACATTTCTCCCCTCATAACTCAAACCAATTATTGATTGTCGGAACAGTTGGAGATTAATTGAACAGTTGACAGCTAGGCGATTTATCTCGGCAGCTCTAAATCAAAGCAGACGTATTGAATTGGCTTAGCAGAACAAGCACAGGTGGAACTAATAATGTTAATGAAGATTTGCTGGAACTATTACTGCAACCAGCAGACAATCAGCCGATTCATTACACCTGTGTTCGACACTGACAACGCTGATGCTCTGAGTAAAAAAAAGCATCGACTCAAGTTTGGGAAACGATTTTCACACTGGAAGAGGATGTTTTGAAAAACACATACTGCGATTATTCTCACATATATTTTGATTGCTATGATTAACAATTACTCGAATAAACATTTTTGCATTGCAGCTTTACTCTTCAGAGTGAACACTATAACGATGATGTGACATTTGTAATGTAACACTGCATACAAAACATTTTGCACTTGGTGACATTGTGGGTTTTTTGTCAACATTATGATTAATGGTGTAATACATGAACTCTTACACATACATATAACATGTCTGAGTCTTAGCTGGGTCCATTTCTGTTAGATATGATTATATTTTCAATTGAAAAGGGCAGATTTTCGAGGGATGTTAACACGGCCCTCATCTCTTTGCTGCTGAAAAAAGATAAAGACCCCACTCAGTGTTCCAGCTACCATCCGCTTAGCCTTCTAAACTCTGATCTGAAGATCTTTGCAAAGCTTCTCGCCCACCACCGCGAGTCCCGTATGCCATCATTGGTCAGTTCTGATCAAACAGGCTTCATTAAGTCGAGGCCGGCAGCTGATAATGTGAGCCGTCTTCTTCACATTATTGATGCTCCGACTAACAATAGTGCTCCTATATCGGTGCTTTCGCTTGATGCTCTGAAAGCCTTTGACCGATTAGAGTGGTCATATTTGTGGTCTGTTGTGGAGGTGATGGGCTTTGGCAGCACTTTTATTGGGATGATTAAAACTTTATACTGGAATCCCTCTATGCAAATTCTGACTGGTCAAACCTTTTCTGCTCTCTTTCCATTATCTAGGTCCTCACGCCAGGGCTGTCTGTTGAGTCCTGCTCGGTTCGTGCTGTCCTTGGCGCCGCTCGCTCAAGCGATCGGCTGGTCCACTTTGGTCTCACCCGTTTATGTCCATAACACGCCATACCAATTGTCTTTGTAAGTGGACGACATTTTAGTTTTTTTGGAAAACCCCGCTCAGTCATTACCACCTCTTTTGTCCATAAGTGGGGAATTTGGAAATATGTCCAGCTTTAAAATTGACTGGTCCACATCTGACGTGGAATAGCCTCCCTATTTCTATTAGATCTCAGGTCTGTATTATAGAAATGAACATTCTACCCATGATTAATTCTGTCAGCTCCATGGTCCCTCTTCCTCCTCCATCTGACTACTGGACCAGACTTTGATCTACAACCACCAAATTTATCTGGACTTCAAGTGTCCGCACCTGAAATTGTCCACTCTACAGAGGAGGAGGGAGGATGGCGGTATGGCTGTTCCTAATTTTGAGCTTTACTCCTGCTGTCCTGGTTTGATCCACATTCCTCTGTATCTTGGCGTATGTTAGAAGTTAACACAGTGGATCCTTGGACACTTCAGGATATCTTTTCATTAATATGTCCTAAAAACAATGTCAGTTGCGTTTCGGTCCTATTATTACGGTATGTTTATTCACAGGTTTTGGGACTGCCCTCCTGTTGGTCAATTCTGGAGCAATGTCGCATCAAAACTGTCTGCATTGTTACAAATAACAGTACCTGTATCTGTTTGTGTGTTGGTCCTGAACGACCTGTCAGCTCTTACTCTTTCCAGACTTAATAAGTGTGTCGTTTTTGTTGGTTTGACTGCAGCCAAGAAAATGACTGCTACCCGGTGGAAGCCACCTCATTCTCTTACTGTCAAGGCTTGGATTCCTTCTTTTCTGGACATTATGTATTTGGAGCCCTCCACAGTCCGAATCAGTGGTGCCAGTGAGCGGACTCTTGACTCCTGGCGCTCTGCTGCTGTTTCTTTGAAAGACATGTAACTCTTTTGCTATTGGCTCTCCTATTTTTGTGTTCCTGGTTGTCTAGTTCCCCCTATCTTGTCCTATGCCTTCGTGTATTTTTCATTATTGATAATGTTTGGCGAGCTCCCTCGACACGTTCCCCTGTCTTGGGCTATGTTCGTTGTTTGTCAAGCATAATAATAATAATAATAATAATAATAATAATAATAATAATAGTAATAAAAAAATTGATCACAAAAAAACATGTCTGAGTCTTACCTGGATGGCTACGATAAGCACCAGGCGAGTTGTCCAGGATCACAATACTGGACAGGTCATCGTGTACTACAGACAGGTCTTTAATATAACTACCTAGATCCAATGTACAATGCTAGAAAAAGAAACAGAAAACACAAATGTCACCAACACAATCAAAAAAGGGGACAGAACGATCAGCAGCATCTTTAAAACACAGTGTTTAAATACAGTTAGGATGGTACCTGTCTGTAGTATCTGCGTTTCAGGATGTTCCTGTTGTTGTCCAGCTTGTCTGCCACCGCCGAGCCGTAGATCTCCATACTGGCTGTGAAAACCACCAGCTCATACCACTGGCTCACCTGTGTACACACACAGAGTATAGAGCACACAATGTATAAGTACACAATTCAGAGTGAGTCTCGAAGGATCGTTATCCAAAACAAATACAGATTTATGACATCAGGCTGTGTCAGAGTACAGTACAATGAGAAGTGATGACAAAGATGACAAACAGGATAAAAGCTGATCTGAGCTATGTGCTTCACTGTTCCCCTCCATGTTAATCTAGGATTCAAACACACAACCCTGATCACAGACTGACACTCACCACTTCTAAAAAGAAGTCAACATGTGGCCTTTTATGTACGAAGAATCTGACTGGATGCTTGTCAATGACGACCTGCAGGGACAAACAAACATTTGAACTCCGTTCATGCAGACAGGCAGCGTTTAGGCTTCAGTGAATGTGCGCTCGAACATGTTTATGTGTCTGAATGCTCGTACTTTGAGGATGAAGTCTGGCGGCGTGCCAGGTCGCACTGTGGGTCTGAGGACCCCGTCATGGTGAGAGTGGATCAGCGTCTCGTCCAGGTCCAGAACCAGAATCTTCCTCTTTACTGCATCTGGAGTTCATCACATAATATGGACACGTGTGACACACTGTACATGTACACAAGAAACCACTGGCAGAAATGAGGCTGCACAGGATATTACACAACCTTTACATACACTGTGTAACTGGTTTCTATCAAAGCTGAGTGTACATGCAGCAGCTCAGTAACCAGATTTCTTCCTTATTCCTAACTTTATCTATCGTGACTGATTGTTGACAGGAGGAGACAGAGCTGTCATCTGCAGGTGCACGTGTAAAATGCTCATTGATGCGTGCATATAAACACACTTGATTTTTTCATTCTGTACTCAACGCTCTCTTGAGAGAGATCTTGATCTGAATGCAACATCCTGATCCAATAAAACTATTTAAGTTACAGAAGTCTCCGCTGCCATACCACCAGATTACAGAGCAGCTTCTTTCCTCAGGCTGTGAGACTCTGTTATTCATTCTCAGCCCATTTTCAGAGTCCTGACACAGTGGCAGGCATTGAGCTTAACTATATAGCAATAGCCAATCTTCTCGCTGATGGCCTTGTTTGCATATGTAGGTCATTTAGAGGCATCAGTATAAAACTGAGAATGTTTCATAACCAGTTAAAATGTCCTTGTAGTACATTTGAGTGGGCTTACTAAGAAGATTCTTCTATCACTATGTGAATAATTGTTGGATTATGATTGGGCGAAAGCTTGACTAAGTGGATATCATAGGCTTACGTAATGCTGGCACATCCAGCATATAATAAGCAGCATTCAAGAGAATTTTTTAAGGGAGCTTTTTTGAGCCACAAGGTCTTCCAGGATATGTGAATACAACGTCCTTGGAGCCTTTTCTGCTGATGTTATTCTTTTACACATGTGAGAGCAACGTGATGCACAAATTGAAAGACCACAGTTTAAAAGTCCCTTTAAGCAGCCGTGAATGTAAAGGAATGATTCATGCACTGAGACTGGACCTGGGCCTACAGCTGAGGTCAGTGTCGTGAGTGAGAGACAAGTCAAGTGGAACGGAAACACAATCCTTCCTCGAAGTCAAGAGTGTTCTTCTGAATGAGCTCTGTGCGGCAGAAGGGAAGCTTATTCAGTGCACACACACCCGTCCGAGCTGGTGTAGGTGCTGCCTGCAACATCTAGCGTTTCCTCTCTGCCTCCACATCAGCAACATGTCTCGTCACTGTAGAGTCGGGGCAGGAAGCCCTGACACTGTATGCTTCTTCCTTATTAATAAAGTTTTTTGTGGGTAGTTTAACTTAAAAAATCAAATATTATTCACATTGAAGTATTGTTCCTACCATTCTCTGTATTTTACACAGGCAGTTTGCTTCACACGTCACATTTATAACTGGGAAAAAGATTCTGAAGCACTGATGTCATCCAGGGTAAATTCAGGTATCCTGACTGCAGAACCACTTCCTATTGTTATTCTTGATTGGCTTTAAATTATAATCTATAATACTCTCTCAGATCACACTCATGTGCACACACACTGAGAAGGCTTATATGTTGTACTTTAGTGGTACAGGTAAGTGAAAATCCAACATTTTCAAGGTCCATCATTTCAGTTGCTGATCAACTAGGAAGCGGTGAAATTAAAACAATTCATCAGATTCCCTATATGTACACGACTTTTGACAAAGCATGACATCATTACAGCATTTTCACTTCCCATCATTAGCATGACGTCAGAGGAAAATGGCTTCCATATGAACACAGTCTATTATGGAAGAAACTTCAGCCGAACGCCTTACACACAAAACCACTGTTTGTAAGTATTCACTATTAAAAAGACACAGTTTCCAACCGATGTAGCCAATAAGTTTACTGACACAATTCAGACAGAAACCTAACTGCAGTTAGCTAGAAGTAACAGTGAGCTATGACACACAAGTTTAAAGTTCGTCTGAGTTTCTTTACATTATAATGCTGTCAGGTTCGTCCAAAAATAAATACTAGTGTCCCGAGAAAGGGGTCAAGTTGTGCATCTGTGCACAAGTGTCTGTTGTTATGTTGTTATGCATGTTCTCTGCACAATCACTTCTTACTTGACAGACTGGTTTGACTCTGACTTCAATTTCCAAATTACAAATATGTTGTGACTGACAGTGTTTCTGCTCTACTACTTCTTCTTCTACTCACATAAAAATATAGCCCTAAAGGTACAGTGTAGTTTTAACAGTACTTTATCCAACTTTGTTAAACAATTTTTGACACAAGGGTCCAAAAAATGTTGCCGAGTAGTCGAATCATGAAAACAATCATGTACTCACTGAGTCTGTTTCTGGAGATGGGTGACAGAGGCAAAGTGTCGTATCGCACCGTCTGATACTGGATTATCTGCAAATGAACACAGCAGATAAAACAGTCAGTCAGTCCTGAACAGATGATTACAAACCACATACAATATACTGAGCCATAATGACACAACTACATCGTGGATAGGTTTCAAATGTGTGTTTTAGTTTGGTCTTTTCATTTTCTTTCTAAATCAGACGTAATGCAAATAACTCCATGAAAGTCATAAAGTCGTATATTGAGCCTTTAGATGACAGAGTACTTGTGGAATCAGCCACCTTCTTCTGCTTCACATTAGAGATTGAGCAGTCGAACAGGGGAGGATGACTCCGCTGCTCTCACCTGTGTCTAACTTCTCTCTCTTAACTTCATGCTCCCCTCTGGTCAGTGACTACAGAGAGGATCCTTTCCAGTGCCCCTCTTGACCAGGGGCTCTGCACTTTTCTTCACAGGGCTATTTTTATCCCCCCAGCTGTCGGTGGGTGTCAGCCGAGCATGGGGCACACATAGAAAGGGAGACTTGCAGGGTGACTTTGACTGAGCCTGGGCTGCTTGGTACCTAAGCCTCGGACAGGGCCTCCCTCTGTGTGCCCTCCCGCTGCTGCCTGGCAGAGGAAGCTCGGGGGAAGCCTATCGGTGCCAGCAGCTGCTGGGCACCACGGGGGGACCTCAACCCTCGACTTAGCTCCCTGCACCTCCAAGAGCGTCCATCTGGACCCCAGGCCAGGAGACTCAGGCTGGGTCCTTTGCCACCATGCCAGGGCTGCAATTTTCAATTAATGATGCTCTCTCAACCTGGCAATATCTCAAATTCTTTCATCTATAATAAGTGAGTCAGAAAAGCAGCTAGCTGCAATCAGGATACTGGTAAATGACTTCAACTAAACTATAATCTGCAAACAAATAATTCTTTCAGTTGCATTAACATACGGTAAAGTTCAGGTACAGCCCCGGCTAAAGCCAGATGAATGTGAAGTCAATGTAAAGAGCATTCAAAATCTACTAAATGACTTTTCTATGATCTGATGGTTGGACTTCTTCAGTAAGTGTCGTCTTTCGGCTTTGTGAGTGTTACTTTTCTATCATCTTGTCCAGCTTTGCCAACTTTTTGTGCATGGATATTATATCAATGGTCCAAAATGATGTGAAACGTGGTCGTTTTCTTGAGGGACCCATCGCCAAATAGGATCACCTAAGTCTCCCACAAACAGAAAACTGAATATTGGCCAACCAATATTACAATACCCAAAGATATTAGGTTTACTATCATTGAGGATTAGGACAACCAGCAGATTTTCATTATTGAGAAGCTGAAGAAGCATTTTTTGCCTTAAATAAAAACACATTTATGATACTAATGCTGCTAATTACAATTCTTGCAGATTTATTTCCAGTTGATTAACAAATCAACTAATCATCTTGGAAGTTTTGGGTTAATAAGCGAATGGATTTTATTTAATTTCGATCTTAAGAATACCATTAAAGTTATGATGCACTTGTTCCTGTAAGCTCATGCACCATCCGGCACTACTTGGACTGGCATCTCACCACTGCCCGTAGTGGTCCCTGGGCATTTGTCATAGGAGAGGAACTCATGTGGGAGATAGTAAGTAGAACCATTACGCAACATTGTTGTCACCGGTAAGATTAATAAACAATCACCTCGTCATCTGTTGACACACAGTAGCAGCATGAACAGGATTATGTCCTGGTCATATTATAATAGTCATAATCCAATTGAGCTTTTATTGACCCAGTGTTTTCAGTCGGGTCACTTTACGCACTGTGGTCGTCTCGAACAGAAACCCCTTGAGCCCAAATGTGTATTAATTATAGTTTAACTGTACTAATCGGTGGGTTAAGTCTCCACATCTTCAAACGGTCCTCATCAAATCACCTATCGTGGTTTTAACCCAGTTTCCATCTACAGGCTCACCTGTGTTACGTTGCCTTCTACATTTGGGGTCTGCGGTTCGTGACACTGTCCTGGCGCATTGCATAAAGTAAACAACAGCGCTAAACTGTGAGTGAAAATGAGAGAAACAGAGGGAGGGAGAGAGAACAGAGCGCTCTCTGTGCTGACATAATCCCTCTCACTTCAGCCATAACATGGACTGGACTACTCACTCTCAGGGCCCGTCGACAACCCGCAAGTGTTGCTGCCACACAATAAACTGCAGACGAACCTCGAACAGCGAGATGATTACACCACATGGGGCAGTCCTCCAAGCTTTGTCGGCTTGATACCGAAGCTCGTGTCGAAGTCCACTCGTATTACACCACATGTGTGCGTCTATTAACGACCTGACAACACCTGTGTGCGTGTGTGAGCTACAAGCAGGTGGCCTTGGTCACGTTAAATGCCATGTTTATTGTGGAGGCATTTCGAAGCGATTGAAGGTGACCTGAAGGCTCGTGTTGGCCGCTCTGCTGGGATGTGGAAGGTTTTTCCCTCTCTGCAATGGAGCTGAATGAGCCATTCATTCACACTATCTCATCACAAAACAGACCCCAGATACTCTATTAAAAAGAGCTGAGAACGGTCTGACCCATTAATCAACCATCCAAAAGTTACAATTTGGAGGGCAGACTCATTGTTGAAGTCAAGATACCAAACGTTCTGTGGCTTCAGCTTCACAAATGTGAGGATGAGCTGGTTTTCTCTGTTTTATATTATTTTAATGTCAACGTGATCATTCTTTGGTTTCAAATTGTTGGTAACTAGTTCAGGACCTTATCTTAGATGCTGTGAAAGAGTGTATATTACTTTCGCATACAAACTAACTAAATGTTATCGCCACTTAATACATTCTTTTAAACAGAGTTTTCAGCTGAATGATAGAGCACTGAATGGGAGGTTGGGGCTGCACGGATGGTGGGATCTGATCCCATATTAACAGATTATTTGGTTAAATGGATGCACAGGTGAGAAAGACAGGTAAGTCCAACTCTCAGGGAGCCAGACGAGCATCCGATCCGTACAGGTCGACGTGATCTGAAAAATAATGTTTAAGCACTTGGAAAATACAGCAAGGTAATCATGTTCGCACACATATCACAGAGACACAACAGGATCGACTGCCATACATTTCACAAACTCGTTCTCACCGTTCGTAGGTGCTTCCTGAGGATGTACATGATGAAGCCCCATATTCTCGACGTTACGCCGAGAAAAGTGCGGATGCCAAGTAAACATTGCCGGGTCTTCAGCATGTTGATGAGCACGCAAAGACCCCACAGCAAGTCAACTTCGATTCTCAGCTGCAAACGCGCTCCTGCCCGAAGTTGGTGGGACAATTACTGCAGGAACTTGCTTGCTAGTGATAGTCAAAATCCGTTTTAGCCACAGCCGCCAAACTAGCAATTCAAACTGACTGACAATTGAGGCCAGACAAACGTGTGAGTACCTCGCTCTGCACACTTGTGGCACAATTAACGTTAAATAGAGAACATTTTCATTGTAACGGTGGGAGACAAACGTGGACGTGGTCAAAAGAAAAGCTGCTGCACGACGGCTGCTGCTGTATGGACCTTAGCACGCAGCTCGTTGACAAGCTAGCTCAGGAGCTAGCTGTGTACCAACTAACGTTAGCTAGTAGCCACCAAGCTACCGTTAGCTCGACAGGGTGACCACCTTGAACCTAGGACAAAAATACCCCAAAAAACCTTTGGGGCCGCTCGTTGTCAAGCACCGCTTCAACGTGACTTCACTGTGTGCGGCGTCCGAAGGGAGACAGCTTTACAAAAGTTCACAAAAGTCTAGCCGGCTCCGTTAGATTCGGTTTGTAGTCCAGTGGAAATCCGGAATGAAACTGCGAGCCGCCATCGCCGCCTTGCCGTCACTTCCGCGAGGAATCCTGTGGTTGCGCGCAGCACGTCCACGTGGAAAGAAAATAAACAGACGTGGACGAGCGAGTCTGAGTCTGAGGCCAGTCTGATGAAATCGACCCGTTTATCACCAGTCCGAGCCTTCAGACATGTTTCAGCATCTCTCTTCTTCTGCTGCTGTTTGACACATCAGGTCTGGTGACACGTGTGGGTTTGCAGACTCCTGCTCTCATGGTGCAGTTAAACCTCATGATGTCATTGTGATTCAGCTGTAAGACAATACGAACATTTCGACGGGTGAATACTTTTTATAGGGTTGGGGTTTTATAGGCTTCTTTTATAATATCTGTCAGGAACAGGGAGGCGTGGGTTAGCCAAGTGTCAGTTAGTACAAAGTTTACTATGTCTGTTTAATTACTTCAGTCTCATTTGACACTTATGATTCAGAAATGCCAATAATAATGGGAAATAGAAAGCCAATAAGAAATCCAAGTGCATCAACATCATCTACAATAAAATCAGTTTATGTACAAATCACCTCATGACTTAAGATCACAGTTCAGATTGCCTGTTTACTTTAGAGTGGATTGTTTCATTTGTTTTGCTGGACTGTTGGAGGATCTGTAAAAATGTATAAGCATCCTGTATTTTACAAGAGAGGAGCAACACCTGAGCACCTGCGATACATCGTCCTGTAAAGCATCAGACGACTGTTAGAAGTGACTCACTGGAGAGCAGTCGCAGGGACATGAGTCTGTACATTACATGTACAACATGACTTATTATGAAAATGCAGTGTAGTTTAAATCAACAGTCAGATAAAGTTATTGTTTTATTTTAATAATAATTAAAAAAAACATTTAAAAAGATGAAGGTGATCAATATACAGGTAGAACTACTATGGATAAAACCATTTAATAAACATTATACAGATTTTTACAGAAATATGGAGCATTATATTCTATCTTTAGTGCTCTAATAGATGTCGATAAAGCTTTGGAAACTACTATATTCAGTGGGTTGTACACCCTAATACTACACGTCGAGATCATCATCGGGGTCCTCCTGGTCATAGTCGTCATTGGCATCAGGCTCGTACAGAATTCGTCCTGAACCCGGGCCTGAGTGGAGCAGAGCTGTCTTCCTGCAGGGGAAAAAAGGGGACATTGAGAGAAGGGACATTGAGAATACTGAATGTTATCCATGAAAAAAAGTTGAAAATTAAGGATATGCTTTCTTACTTCTCCCTGCTGAAGACAAAAGGAAGTGCAAGTTTCTCTTTGGCCTCACGCTCAGTATCAGACAGTCGCAGATTGAAGGTCAAGTTGGCTGTTGGGTCCGTCTGTAGAAACCCAAAAATGACACTTTAAACCCTGCTATATCTCTTTATGGTGTGAATGTGTTAAGTGTTTGTTAGTTGTATTGCACCTCTTGTTCCTCTGCTTCATTCTGTCTGCCTCCAACATGACTGGGCCTGCTCTGCACTATGACTGTAAGATCCTCTTTGATGCTGAAAACCTCCTCCTGAGGACCAAAAAAAAAAAGTTATCAACAGTATGTAACAGTGTGGGAACAGAACTGTCATCCCAAAGGATACACTACTTACATCTTGCATAACCTTCCCTGATTTGGAGCGCTTAGTTAGCTTGGCCACTGCTTCGTCTCCCTTCATCCCAGGTGCTACCGTGATGACAGAAGTAGCCAAGTGGCAAACACTTCCCACAGTGCCCCTCTGATGCATGTCTGCATGGAGCAGACCTATAATAGCTCTCACAGCTCCCCCTAATGAAAACACAGAAAAAAAAAACACCCTCGAATGGTGGAATTGCTGCATCACCTTAACGTTCACTCTAAAGTAACTCGGCCCAGATAGTGGTTCATAAAAACTTGTACTTAATTTACAGATAAAAGCTTTATAATGCCTAATACTGCCCTGATGTCACACCTTTCATTCAACACCACAACAAAAAAAAAAACTTAAGACACTGCACCAACACACAGACGTAAGTTACTTTTATCACCTTTTCTAAGTTGCTGCAGAGTGTTGCAGACAGCAGGAGGACTCTGATGTCTCAAAACCCACGACAGAGAGTCGATCACTAAGGTCACTGGTTTGGAGTGCGACGTTTGCTTCATTCGATGTGCTAGTTCCTCCAAATTAAAGTGGTGGACTGTGAAAGCTGGGAGATCAGTCCAGCCCAGCGGGTCCGTATAGGCATTGTGAAAGTGTAGCCTGAAGTGACAAAATGATTAACATTGGATAGTTTAACTTATTGTTACATATTATTTATGTTATACAGTCATTGAGTGATTGTTCTTTCACTTATTTGCTTCATTATAACAATGTCAGGAAAAATATCCATCACATCTTTTGAGAATTACAGCCACATTATTAAAAATTTGCAGAGAATAAAACAAGGAAAAGCAAAACATTCCAACAGTGGCACACTTGAAACCTGTTGATTCAGCTCGAGAAATGACTTTGAATGATTAACCAGTATCACAGTAGGGGGTTAATATGTTTCTCTTGGTGGGCTAAATGCTTAAAGAATAAAAGTTACTTTACCTCTGAATGTGGGATCCTTTAAATCCATCTGTCAGCTCTTCTTCACTCACCTCGAAGTGAAGCACATGGACGACCTCCTCCCTGACACAAGGCATACTTTGTTTATTTACTCGTGTATGTACCAAATACATCACTAAGAGACATTAACACATGACAGTTCCTATAATTAAACAGTCACCAGACGTATTTCTGTAGATACCTGTTCAGGGCAGCACTGATGAAGCTCTTCAGGAGGTGTCGACCACAATAACCAGCAGAATCTACCGGTGCAAGAAGACAGTACACGACTCTACTGTGTCATTACTGCACTAAACATCGACAGCTATGTCACCGTTCAGACTTGTTATTTAAATTATAGTACATTTAAAGCATTTACCTTGTATTAACAGAAACCCTCCGGCATCTGTGCCTTGCAATAACTCTGTCAACATGGTTCACTGTGTGTAAACTGTACAAGGCAGCTAAAACGAGCTAGCATGCTACTGATTTACGTCCCTTTTAAATGTGAATACCAGAATAAAATTGCGGGAAACGCGATAATTCAACAGCAGAAAAAACGACTTCCCTCAAAGTTCAAAACGACGAGCGGCCTACAGTCACAGAGACTTAATGTGTAACAGAAAATTAAACTTCCCCTGTCGTATTCAAGTACAGCATGCATCGCTAGGTAGCATGTTTAGTCTGTACATACTCAAAAACTTCATTTCCCACAATTCCCGACACTTCACTATCTAAATATATCTGGGAAATGTAGTCCAGAGCGTGCGCAACCCGTGCGCTGGACTGGGTGAATGGCTTCGCGGTAAACCACGTTACCCAGCATACACCGCGGGCAACACTGCGCTGGCAGCCTCAAGAGGTTTCTGCCGCGCACGGACGGAGAAGACCGTGCGGAATAAAGTCAAAACTCCAGGCGTTTTGTGTTCACACAGCGAAGAAACGAAAAAAAAAAACTTCATCGGAGAAGTTCCCATAATGGAGCTACATTTACCAGCGCTCGCGTTGATCTAAGGAGTTCTTGCAGTTCTGTCGCATTTCGAGACCGATTGTTATATAAATGCAGTGACGAAGAAAAAGCAGCTATAAGTGGTGGACGTTAATCGACAGAGGAATTAGTATTTTGTCCTGCTAATAACGTTAGTGTGGCGACGGTTCAGAGGCGGGTTGCTTCTGGTACGTCAACGCTAGCTGCTGTAACGGATCCCCTGCGAGGAAATAATTCAACCTCGACCCACAGCGGAGTGTTTTTACGGAGAGTCTCTTCGGGTCTTCCGCGCCCTTGGGTTGCTTACCCGGCGGTAAGGTGCAGCCACGCCGGGGAAAGGCACAGCGCGACGGCCGCTACTCCGGCTAGCTCGCCTGCTGCTTCTGTTTCTTGGATCGAGGCCTTGTCGGTGAGGCGACAATGCTTGACATAATGTCTGAGCACCAAGGTATGTTTGACCAGCATCAGCTGCGAGCTATTAAACAAACTGTCCCCGTGTGATGTTAATCTGTTCGCTGTTGTAATCTGCTGTGTTTTGCGGACATTAAGATGCCGAATCCACAACGCTAATGTTACGTTGGGTTGCGTATGCTGTATTAACAAAACGACTTGTGATAGGAAAACTTGATACTTTGCAGTCAAAATGCGATGAAAGTTGTGTTAAAGTAGACATATTTTATGCATTGTTACAGTTGATTTAGCTAACGTAATGTTAACGTACTTAACGGTTAAGTTAGCTTGCTTGTTACTTAACGCGCCGATCTAGCTTAACGCTAATGTTAATAGCTAATAGCTGCACCGCTAACGTTACCCTCCCACCAGACTGAATACACTATAACGTAAGTTAAATTAGCTCACTTGTCAGCCACTAAAAACACCATTTTTAACCTGAGCTCAAACTTGAAAGCAGACAACACGACCGATTTGATGATACACATTGCTAACACCAAGCTAACTTGGCTAATGATCCCCCTACTTCCATTTCAAGAAAGCTAGCGTGATTAGCTAGCTGACCAAGTGACTGATGGCATACGTTAACTCTCAAAGGAATCGAAATTAAGCCATCAGCAATGTCGAGTTTTAAATGCAAGTTGTCAAATATCAGACATTACTGAACACACACTAGTGGAAACCCTCGCTGCAAACGGCGTAACGTGTTATGTTAGCCTCTCCTCTAAATGTCAGCTAACGTTAGCAGGTAGCTCCAAGACAATACAAAACGAGAAGTTTAAAGCTTGGCACACAGCAGTCCGAGCTTCATTGGCTTTGCGCTTACAGCAGCAATCCATTGTTTACACGTCGATGTTAAATCGATTAACAATTATCAATGGCTGATAACGAAATAACCCGACTTTCTAAAGTTTAGATGGTGACCAAGTGACACCGGTTGCGGTTCTGTGCAGCCGACTCGCGTTTATCCGATGACCGATTGGCTTAAAGACCACTTAAACGGTTATCAGTAATGTGTATCGGTTATTGTGTTGTACCTCCAACAAACACGGCTCTTCATAAGCTCAGTGTGCTCGTCACTAAAATCCCCGATTAAGTTATAGAGCCGTGTTAGCAAGCTAATGCTAGCCTTAGTCCACATGTGTCACATTACACCAAGGCAACAGTGTGCTTACTAATTCTGTCTATAAGCTGTTTGCTTGATCATGACAAACGAATCGAGATTTCTTCACTGGTTAATCACACATTGGTTTCTCTTCTCTTCCAACAGATTCACTGTTGACGTGCAAAACTGAACCTCTGGTGAGTACTTTGTAATGTTACTTTGAATACTAGTTCATTCAGCTGCTTTCTCTTGTTGGATCATGTTTGGATTAGCTTCAGATTCTAACACAAAGGCTGTGCTCTCTTTCCTGCAGCCCCCAGAGAGGAAAAAGAGGACTGTGGAGGACTTTAACAAGTTCTGCAGCTTTGTCCTGGCATATGCTGGCTACATCCCCAGTCCAAAAGAGGTAAGCTGCCATTAATGTCACTGTGATTGTGGAAGAAGGCATTGCTAAAGTTGTGAAGGAACACCAACGTCTTCTTCTTTTTGTCTTGCAGGAAAGTTCATGGTCCCCAACATCATCCAGCTCTGCGCACAGTTCAGGGCTATCAGCAGATGGAGGCGGTGGAGGCAGCAGCTCCACGGGCAATGCTTGGGCAGACGGGAGCTCAGACATCCACACCATCCACACATTTGTCCGCAAAGCTCGCGCAAACAAGGGCAAAAACATCCGACGCATGCACTCTGATAGCACGCTGCTGGACAAGATGCGCCTTAAAGACTCCTTGTACGACAGCCAGGCCAGCAGTAAGGCGGAGCGCAAGAAGGACAAAAAACTGAAAAAGCTGTCGCTGGGTTCTGCCATGACGGCGGCGGACAGCGGCAGCAGCGAAGGCGAGAAAAGAGCCCGCATTAAGCGCAGCAAAAACTCAAAACAGCCAAAAGTGAAGAAGCTCAAAAGCTCGGCTCAAAGCGAGACAGACTCTGAGGCGCGGCACACGCTCGCAGAGGTACGACCCATGAGAGAGGAGATGGCGACGCACGGGGGCTCCACCCCGACCATGCAGGGCCTGGGGAAGATGCAGCCAGACGAGTCCATGAGGGAAGCGGAGATGAGCTCCAGTGAGGGTGAGACGTGGATCGCCGATGAAGACATTATGGTGGAGTCAGGTATGACATTATAACTTCTTATACTAAAACTCGGTCTAGTCCACACTCTCAATATGCATCAGTTGACAACTTATTTATTGCCAACTACGTTCTGTTTGTCAACACAGGGGATGACTCGTGGGACTTGATCACCTGTTACTGTGGGAAGCCATTCGCAGGACGGCCGATGATCGAGTGCAATCAGTGCGGCATATGGGTGCACTTGTCGTGTGCAAAGATCAAGAAATCCAACGTTCCCGACATCTTTTACTGCCACAAGTGCAGGGACGTGCGGCGGTCGGGACACAAAAAGGACCCCTAGGCACGAGGAGGACGGGTGGGACCCCCAGGAGCACCCGCCCTGTTTTTTTTCTTTTTGCTGTCCTCTTGACTCTTGTTTTCTTTGATGCCTACAGCCAAAACAGCCTAAACTATCACCTGGATGGCAAATGTATTGTCACTTTGTAGGATTTCTTTTTGACAATCACAACCATTCTTATTTATCCCTCACTTATTTTGTTTTGTTTGTTTCTTACGGTTTTTATTTTCTTTGGCTACTGTGAAGAGGTGGACAGAAGGCTACGTGACAGTGGAGAATCATTTATTTGTTACTAATTAATTCCTTTATTAATTGGCTTTAATGTTGTATTCTGTGCTGGTGATGTGCACAAAAATTGTCACACTTGGTCTCAGAAACTGAAGGTGCTTTTTTTTTTTTTTCCTTTTTGGACATGTAAATTATTTTGAGGAAAATCGACAAATCAATGAAAAATTTCCTTTAGTGTCTCGAGGAGTCTCATTTTCAGTTCAGTAGCCATTTCATCAACTTTTAAATCAGTGCGAGTTTTACACATTAACATTAAATCTACAGCTGAAGAGATGAAAAACGTAACTCCTGTTATTTGTTTAGAAGCGTGTGATAAAGTGGGCAGCTCCTCCTTAATTTCTGATCTTTTTTTTTTTTGCGGTTTTCGTTTTTTCCGTCGTCAGTGGTGATCACTGAACATTGACCTTTAGAGATCGCACTCCTCTTAGAATAAGTGATCTTTTGAGTTCATACAATCTGTTGACATTTACTGTTTTGCATACTGAAATTGCATTGAAAAATTGCTACATTTCAAATTGCACACTTTGGGCAGTGCACTTTTTAAAAAAATAGAAACCCAGATACCGTTTCTGCCACGTATACCGGCGGTATTTGGAACATGATGAGCTACGGCTGATTTAAAACTGTACTTAGCATGTAGCTGTGTACTTTGATGACTGAGCGCTTAATGTTTCTCCCTGTCTGGTTTGGTAATCATCGATAGCCATTAACCATGAACAACATTTACATTGAAAGCTGTTCGAATTTTGATGTTTTTGTTTCATGTGTGTTTTTTTTTTTTTTCCATTTCTTCTTCTTCTTTTTTTTTTTTTTTTTTTTTAAATAGTTTTTCATGTTAAAAACTGATCCGAGGGGGTAATGTTGCTGTAAGACGAATGGTTCGGCAGTGCTTTACGATATCAACAGTGGCTCTGAGGCTCGTTTATGAATGGTTGTAAAATATTTGTTCTTCTGTTTCATTGTAATTGTTTTATTTCTTAGCTTTCTGAGCAAGCGGGATTTAGAGAAGCGCCCCGCATCAGAGAATGGACATAAGATTGTCTCACATGGAGAACAAAGTTGTAGTGTACAGAAAAATAAGTTGATGCCGCGTAGGTTTGTGGCATTTGTTTTATGTTGTTTGGTTTTACCACGTGCTTTTTCTTTTGTTGGTGGGAGTGTGTTGGTAAGTCTCCAGTAGCAGTTGCACTCTCTCTACAAACTTCAATTCTGTGTACATATCCTGTTCTTTGACAACTGTACATATGTGAAAGCGAAGAGAGAAAATACCCAAGCAAAATCTATATTTTCTGCAGTCTGATATTGTTTTCTTTAATTGTAGCTTGAAAAATAAAAGTCTTTGGGAACATAAAGGTAAGATGATGCTTTTAAAATCATTTTTATTGATCGAACACATAAAAAAAAAAATACATTTAAAACATTTAGGTAATGTTGGATTAGATGTTGGCACACAGCAGTGTTTGTCAAGTGTCTGTTTCACCACTAGAGGGAGTCAGTCGACAGGTGTCTCACTTGTTAGTATGGCAGTGAGTTAAATAATGAATAAATATCATGGAAGACATATTAAACAGAATACAATAGAAAGGGCTCAGTTGTTGGCGCTGCTCTTCACTCCCTGAATTCTTCCCACTGGACGTCTGGTTCATCCTGTCACACAAACATCAAAATGCTCCTTTTAAAACCCACAAAAGTCTTCAGGAGTCATGGAACCAATGTCATGGAAAAGGTAACAGATAATGAATCGATTTAGAAATAAGTGGCAAAAAGGAATGCAGAGTAAAAATGAATCCAAAAGATGTGTCAGTTCTCCCGCAGTGTGTTTCTCCCATTACTCACTTTTCGGCTTCGGGAACTGGACATTTGAAAGCGGCCGATGGAGTCGAGAGGAGCAACTTTCCTCCTGCAGACACATCAGGAGAAGAACAACAGGCTCAGTCCAAAACAGTTCATCTCTGCAGGGTTGTAAACTGCCTGAGAGTCGTCCATGGCAATCCTTACAGTAAAGAATGGTGTTTAATATGACTTTGGTAAATACTAATTGTACTTCTTGACAAGTCTTTAAGTATCTGATATGAAATCAGAAGTACAGGTAAAAGTAATATAGAAATATTTACATGAGTGTATCCTGCAAACTTTTGGTCAGCAGGTAGATTATCCTGATCAGTGCTGTACCGATTATTGATCAAATGGAATAATTTACAAATGCAGTACTTCGGCTCTGATGCAGGCTGTAATCTGAAGTAGCATGTAACTAAAGTTATCCACAAAGTATAGTGGAGTGGAAGTAAAGTGTATGTAAAGTAAATATTCAGTACAAGTACCTCAAAATTGTACTCAAGTAAATGTACTTTACATTCCATCACTGGATTTCTGTGATGTATATATGTACTTCTCTCTTACGTTCTGCGTTCACAGTGTTTTCCGTCTTCACAAGAACAGTTTAAACTTTAAATTAATAAAATTATTTACTTTACAATTAGTGTATGAAAATACACAAAACAGCCATAATGTATTAAAATCAAATAGTCTTTGTCATCCTTAACTACATGATGATGAATTTGCATTACCTCTTTTCATTGGCTTTGCGTTGGTACTGGAACTGGTTCTGGTTCTGGTTCTGGTGTTGGACAGTGAGGTGCTCTGAATGAGCGGGACGGCCGTCCACATCCCTGCCCACGTCCCCAGCGTCGCCCACGGACAGGTCCCTCTGGTCCGAGGGATCGTGCAGCTGGAGGAAGAGCTCCTGCTCCAGCCAGCTGACTTCCTGAGGACGGTGATCGGATTATAAAACAGACTGAACAGGGTTTAATGCCTGCAGGTATTTGATCTGACTAAAACAGAGACCTACCCTTTTGTTTCTGGGTGAACTTGGCAGCACAGCAGCAGATATCTCCTCCAACGACACGTACAGAGCCAGGAGAGGCAGCACACACCTGCAGCAAAGCATCTGAGCAGAGGGAGACGTCTGAGTTAGTAACAGTCACAGTCACACACAAGAAAGTGAATGTAAAAGGAACCGCACACTCACCTTAAACCTGCGTTGTTTTGGTGTTTTTTTTATGGAGTTCTGATCTCGAAGCTGATGATGGTTGGAACTCAACGTCCTCTGAGCTGTGGACCAGCGCGGAGGGTATTTGTAGACCTGCATCTAGGGTGGGTTTATATCATGGGAACAGCATCGAGGGCTGTTTAGGCTAAGTCACTGTGTGTGTGTGTGTGTGTGTGTCTGTGACCTCAGACATGCCAATTACATCTGCCGCCTGCCATTGTCATCATCAGAGTCAAACCTCCACAGCAACTCTTGAGAGATTCAAGTGCTGACAACATGCCTGGACACACGTACAGACACACACACACACACACACACACACACTGTCCCACCCTGGAGCCCTCGTTCACTCTCCCCGCCGCCGATATGAGCGAAGATAAGGTCATTGTTCAGCAGCTTCACGTTTACAGGCTGGTTTCAACTGGATTGCTCTCATTGGTATTCATTACTACAAACTGTTGGGGCGCCAAATCGCGAAAAAATACCCCTTACTACATCATTCTAGTCCAACAAGTTGCATTATTCAGTTTTTCTTTAAGACAGAGACCCTGAAATCTGTTTAACTTAGTAGAATTTTACAGATCTGAAAACTTATCTTTCTGTATTTGGAGATTTTTTTGTTGTTTTATCAGAAAAGAACTAGTAAGTTCAGTAAAATTACTTGACACAATACAATTCCATTAAAAGCACATGTTCTGTGATATTCCATCATCTGTATCTGTCTGTAGATTTGGCAATAAGTTTGTACTTTTTCTATAAAGTCTATAAAATGCCATCTAAAGTGTGTCAGTGCTTAACAATAAACATGAAACTAATAAAAGCAACTATTTGGCATTTATCCTTAATATGAAATATTACAGATTAGACTGATCAGACAAACAATCAGAAACAGTATCAGGATCCTGGTGTGTGTGTGGTAATCTGGAACACTTGATCACTTTGCTTCGCCTGACTTCACCGGCGGATGGCCACCCAATCCAGACCACACACACAACAGTCTCCACCCCTCCTCCGCCCGCCGGCCCGCCCGCTGCCTCCGTCTACACAAAACAAAACAGAGAGGAGACATGTAGCAGGGATGGATGGAGAGATTGGAGGAGGACGGGCGGCGGCGAAGGGGGTCCGCTCGGAGCCTATGCACATTCGGACACGTTTTCACTTTTCCTCTTTTCCCGCCCTGTCCTAATTATTTCTATTTTGGGACGCTGAGGCCCACCAAACATAGAGCTGGTGCTGACAGATCAGCCACGTATAAATAAACCAAGGCAAGGCTGGCAGCATGTCAGCAGGGGCAGAGGCCAGATAGGCTGCACTGATTACCTCCATTATCAGGGACAGGCCTCATTAGGAGCCTCTGGCTGTTTGTGTGTGTGTGTGTGTGTGTGTGTGTGTGTGTGTGTGTGTGTGTGTGTGTGTGTATGTGTATGTGTTCTTTTATTGCAATACAGGACCAACTGTTCTCCCAAAGATGTCAAATTAATGGAGAATCCTTATAAATAGTGACATTTTGTTGGCCTTCATATCTGTAAGTGTTATTCTGGGGCTCAGGCTTCAGGTTTAGGTAAAGGTGCGACTCAGTCACATGGACGGTATTACAACTTGTGGCCGTCCAAGATTGCTCAAACTGAATTTTCAGGTGTCTCATTATATACGGTTTTTGGTCTTACTCAAAGGTGTGACATGATTTCTCGTTGAACATTACTGTTTTTGTCATAATGATTTTACATTGATTTTTCTAAATAAAGATACTAAAATGAAAAAAAAATAAATATATTTAGCTGCTGCAAAAGGTAACACAAAATAAACAATACCACTCTTTAGTCTGTATAAATACAAAGCTTCATCCGGCAGATGGTTAGCTTAGCGTAGCATATAGACAGAAAACTATCTATCTAATCCTTTGTGAGAAAAGGATTAAGCAATGTTATAAAAGGACATATTGAAATAATTTTGTTTGTACTTAATATAAGCATACTTACAAAGGCTGCTGCACACTTAGATGACTGTTTCATCTATGATATTTACAGGTTTGAGATATATTAAAGCAGCTCCAAGAATCTTTCAGTTTCGCTGATTCTGGCGGCCCATGTGGACAAAAGTGGTACAAGCGCAGCAACTCCCCAGACCCTGTGGTGAAGACGATTTGTTTTGGAAGTGAGAGATAGAAAGGGGCAACATATGCTTTTAAATATTGTTTGTCCTTTTAATGCATCTATACATGGTCATGTATTTTAACACCTGTAATATGACGATGATGAAACAAAGCTGTTTTAGAAACTTATCAAAAGACTACGAAGAGGCTTCTTTCCTCAGGTTATGACTCAATTCATCCACAGCCCTCTGACATAAGAATAGTTTTGATTACTCCGACTTGTCCAACTCCAATAAACTGGAATCAAACCCAGTGACAGTCGTTAAGAACAATTATGATAACTGTACAGAAAATGCCTTTTTTCTTGATGTTATTGTGCGCTTACGCGGGTCAGAGAAAGGCATTAGAAGTGTACTGAAACTTGTTCATAATTATATATAATATATATAGTTATTGCATGAAGGGCAACGTTTGTACTTGTACAAGGACTCCTTGAGTCGGCTACATTAATCATAGAAAGGATAAAAGTATCTAACTATATGAAATGAATGTTGTCATTGAAGCACTTCAAGAGTTCAGTAACATGAAAGTGTGTTTCTGTGAGATAAATCTATCTCACTCTGTGTGTGTCTGGGTGTGTGTGTGCGCGCACGCACGTGTGTGTGTGTGTGTGTGTGTGTGTGTGTGTGTGTGTTAAATAACTTCTGTCACACCCCGCCCCGCTCCAGTGCCCTATAAGTACGAGGCACTGCAGCAGGTGCCAAATATAGACTCAGCAGAGACTTCACCGTGGGCAACTTTACAGAAGATTAACATGAAGAAAATGTAAAAATATAAAGCGATAAATTCATTCAAAGTACAAAACTGCACTCCAAGACACAAACTCATAAGATAGGCAAGGGTTAAAGTCCATTTCAGGCTTGTATAAAGTTATATACAATGAGAAGTTAGGGCTGTAGCTAGTAATAATCTCCTCTCGTCAGATGTATAATATCCAACCAGGCAGTTTGTTTGATCAGTTAATCAGTCGCACTGCCCGTCTTAGATGAATCTACCAACCAGCTCCAGCATAAAAACAAAATAATGTGACAGTGACAGTTTCCAGTAATGCTCACTACATTTTATTGCTAATCCATCTGTTCCTCTTCCTTGAAAAAAACAAAAGTTAAGAATTTAAACTTTTTAATGGTCCGGTCAATACGCCCTCATTAAGAGGGCACTATGTATATTTGGAGAAGAAATACACAGTCAAAATGTTAATATTTACAATATTTATGAGGTAATAAATCAAACTCAGAAATATATGTTTTTTCCATCACTGAATTAACAAGCTGTTCTTAGAACACTGTTTGAAGCTACAAAGATGGCAGGGTCCGCCAAATATAAACAAAGTAAAACAGTATGAAGTTGTGTTTAAGGTCACTTTGTTTATTCAGTTTATTGAGTCATGACAACAAAAAGTTTGTTAATTTAGATTGTTTAGGCTGATCTTTCTCTTCTTATTACTCATAAGCTGACACTTAAGTGCACCTTGAAATATAAAGATCCAACAACTGGAAAACAGCACGCAATGAATTCAAAAAAGCATTCAAAATGATCATGATTTTGATTCATTTCATTTAAAAATCCTTGATTGTGTGGCACGTTTTCTTAAAAAATGCAATGGAACGTGTGGGGTATTTATGCAATTTTATGCAATGAAATTGTGGGAATTTGCAAAAAAAAAAAAGTGATTCCCCCAACACTCTGTTCTCACTCGGCTACTACCTTAATGTAAAGAGTCATTTCTAATGACTTCCTATGATAAGCAAGCATACTACATCACAGAAAGTGCTGAGAATAACCAATTTCTCGTTTTGTTTTATTTCAGACCTTAATAAACACATGGCTCAAACTTAAAAACGTTGATGATTCAAACTAGTTCCATAGCTTTACAAAAAGAATACTCTACAACTTCTGTAAAAATGAATACATCTGATGGATTATGACAGCAATGAGTTGTATTTAGAACCAGTGAGTGCAGTCGTTGTCTCACGCTACATGTCATAAACTCTAGTAAACGCTGCAGTCGTAATAAAGTCATTCCCCCAGTGACAGATGCTAATTATGCTAGTCAATCTCCACAGCAGCACACCATGCTTTACTCTATGAAGGTCCTCCAAACTCAGTCAGTGTGATGTGCAAACTTCGGGCACTGATCAGATCCTAGCATGGTAGCACTGAACCATCTGCATAATCTGTGGTAGGGTTGCAATGAATATGAGTGAATCATTAATGTAGTCTGAGTCAAATAAAACTTCAATAAAGAATCAGTTATCTAACATTTTTTATATATAAATGTTTGACTCATCGACTCAGTTCTCAGTTCACACTGCCACTGTGATAGTCTCTTATTGCTTTTCAGTTAAACGCAACAAACCTAATGGCTCTATTAGCTGTAGCCAATATTATGATTGGGCTGGCCATGTAGTGTAATGTCCATAATTATGCGACCATTATGAAATGTGCTGCTTTATACAGTTGCTGCTATGTCTTTTTTTTGTTTACCTGCCCAACAGGTGAAAATTAGCTGCTGGCTAACTCTGGTACACTTACTTTTAATTGTCTCTGTTAAAATGAACAATTAAATAAGCAAAACATAGATAATAAAATTCTGAGGTAACACACACATACAGACACACAGACACACACGCACACACACACACACACACACACACACACACACACACACACACACACACAAGACTGATTGTCAGATGAAAAAAGGACTTTGAAGATTCCATCTTGGGTTTATAGCTATTATAGTGTCACACTATTTTCTTACATTCTATGGACAAAGCTGTTAATCACTTGGCCAAGAAAGAAACTGGCAGATGAACAGATAAAGAAGATGTGTCTCACCAACTCTCAGCAGCAAACCTGCCCCCACTTTAACTTCCCTTGGTATAAAACAGCACCCTCTTCTGGTCAAGTCTGGAAGTGCAGAAAAGTGAGGCTGGAGTTCCATTCTGAGTATAAAAAATCATTTCCATACAGCATGTAGTGGGACAGAAACAGTAATCCTTGAAATTTTATGCAATGTCATAAATGGAAATTATAGGCCAGTAAATCTGACATCTGTGGTATGCAAATGAATTAAAAATCTAAAATAGGACATATATCGTTCAAATCATATCAAATCAATTTTATTCATATAGTCCAAAATAACAATCACATCGCCTCAGTGGGATTTACAGTCTGTACAGTGAACAACATCTGCAGGCTGCTCCGTCAGTCGGCTCATCTGTATCTATATCACACCAAATAAAAACTGAAGAAAGAGACAAGTGATAAAAATACAATATAAATAAGGCATAGTGCAAACTTATTATCTCTCTGTTAGGTCACACTCTGGGATTGACACTTTTTGTCTGCCATGATGGTGACGCGCAGGAGATCCTGCTCCTACAGTAAGTTATTCAAAAAACTCCTTTTTTAGTAAACTCTGCGTACACAAACCATGTTCTCAATGCTGGTGTTCATGTGTAGAGACCCTGGTGATACTACGAGCAAAGTTTCATGTTGTGTTGAGCCTTCTTAGTGTTTTAAAAATGGCGATTTTGATGCTAGTGCAAAAGTGCCCGTATCACTCCCATTGAAAATTAGCTTGCCCGAAAACAAAACTATGGTAAATCTTAAAAGTGCCTCTTTCGTCATAATTATGCTTTTACACGAAAGTTTGACTCAGATTCAATCACAAATAAAGCCTTGGTTGCTTTTTGGTGAGAGTTTCACTTTAACAGTAACTAAAATACTAAAACAATCAAACATATTTGATAATCTTCCAACAGCATATCAAACTGTAGAACATGTGTATTTGTCTAACTTCTTGTCAAAGATTTAATTAATTAAAGATACAGTGACAGAGAAAGTGGGGCTATTTTTCAGGCCATTTCAGTTGTTCCATTGACAGATATTATTTTAGCCTACTTATTCAACCAAGAAAAACCCTGTTCATGTTGTTTTAAACCTATTTTTACTTCAGATACTTCGAGTACATTGAGCTGATAAGACTCTGACAACATAAAAAGGGGGTTTAACTTGTAACAGGGTGATAAATCACTGTTATTTCATGTATTAAACGTAGGTTTGTTGACCCAGGACGTCGTAATCAAACCGACATTACGTGCCTGCCGTTACTGAGGTATTGGCGCCATCTGGTGCTCGTCGCCGCCGCCATGTTGAACCGAGCAGCCCCTCCCTCCTCCTCCTCCTCCTGCTGCATGAACACACTAATAACATGTTTCCATGTTAACGATCCGAGCCTGTGACACCGAGCCCAGAACGAGCTGAAACTACGAACCTTTATTTAAAACACCATATTATAACCGGGTGGTGAACGTCATGTTCAGTTGTCTCTCTGAGGCATCATGGCAGCTCACTGAAGCCTGGCTAATGGAGGTCGTGTGAGACTGGAAGGGGAGGAGAATATCTCACAGGGAGGAGAGGAGTGACGGCTGCAGCTCAGCGACGAGGAACAGACAGACGACGATAGAAAACGAAAAGCTGAAGGAAACCACCGTGGATCCGTCTGTTCTCTGAGTATCACTTCTCTCACCTCCGCTGTCACTTCTGTCTGGAGCCCAGCGGCCACACAGGTGAGACTCCTCTACATGTTTTTACTTTGTGATTGTGGTGAAGATGTGAGGGTTTACTATCAGTGCTGTACACTGTGTGTGTGAGCGTGTTAGTGTGTGTGTGTGTGTGTGAGGCAGAGATATCCTCGCCTGTGAAAGTTACTGAAAGTTTAACGACCTCGTGAGAAGATTTTTTTCCTCTTCTGCTTTGTGTCTAAACCGGAAATGCCTCATTAATATATTGACTCCTGATGTCTGTTGATGTTAAAAAATAAAAGCATGAGGAGCAGCAGTGGAAAACTTGATGACCCGCCTCTGTTCACACCTGGCACACCCACAGTGTCACAGGTCTCAGCTCTCAAACATGCTTCACCTGCAACAAAAGTCTTTAGTCCTCACTGTCACATGCATCTTTCTTCAGAATGGACAGCCTTTTGACTTCTGGACCTTTTGTAAAGGTGAACCAGGAACATTATGTAATGGTTACAGACAGTAAGACATGATTGTGTGACTGAACAAGCTGAATACACAGCGATGCTGGACTGGTTCTGTTGTGGTCACTCTCTGTTTCAGTAAAAGTTCCCCTCCTCCCCTCTGATTCATGTCAGGCTCCTCCTCCCGCTCCTGTTTTCCTTCCCTTCGTCTCTCCTCCAGTTTGCCACAGAGACCCTGGGAGTGGACTGGGAAGTGTGACCTCCTTTCACTGCGTGAACAGAACCAGCGCCTCGCCATGTCCGCCCCTGGTAGGTAGCTCAGCACAACCAGCTGAGAGGTGGAACTTCTTTCTTTCTTTTTCTTTACACACTTAGTTGGACTTTTAGAGAGAAGATTACAGATTATAGATGGGATTTAAGAGCAGTAATGTGAGTTGTGCCTCTGTCATAACACTTTTCATTCCTTCCTCATTGGCTTCTTTCCTGGCTGCGTTGTGAAATGATTGCATCTCAGAGTTTCCATCACTCTTTCCTCTGATCATCATTGAGTAGTGAGTCAAAACCCAGTCCTGCCCCCAGATTCCTCCAGTGACCTTTAGTAATGTAACCCTGCCCAAACGTGTTGAAAGTTTAGATGAATTCCCAGAATGGCTGCATGAAAACGAGAAACGAGAAAACCTGTCCTGAGTTTGGCCCCAGTTCACTCCTCCCTCCCAGTGGAAAGGATCCGTTCAGGAGGTGAAAGGCACCGTTGTGTGGTCACGTCCGTTCCGTGTACGTGAGGGCAGCTTTCCTGCAGGCACGCTAGTTCAATTTTTTGATTTTCTGTTTCCTGCAAGTGGAGAAAGGAATGTGAGGAGAGGTGGAGCAACAACAAGCCTCAAAAAACTCACTCAAGGCAGAAGTGGAGGCAGTTTTTCTGGCTTTAATCCAGATTTGATCTGAGATTTAGAGTGACCGAAGACCTCAGTCATGAAGGAGTGTCAGCAGAAGATAATCCTATGACATTTAAAAAATGTGTATCACGTTTGCTTAAAGGTCATGTTGCTCTGTATTGCCATGTAAATAAAAACCTGTTCGGCGAGCTATGGAGAGAATGTGAGGCCAGAACACAGCACACAAGTCACCACCAGTGACACGGTGTGTGATAATGGCACCATGTTTCTGCTAAAGTCAAGGAAAAAAAACAGTTCATTTGTTTATCAAATTTCACTTGAAGTAAACACACAGAGGCGATAAGAACAGGAACTGAAACCACACACCCCACACACTCACAAAAAACAATCATCACTAATGCTCATTACAAAGACCAGTACCAGTGCTGCTGTGTAAAGGATGGCTTAAGTGATCAGTGATCATGCCCCTTCCTGTCACACCCACTTCTGTCAGACTGGGACTGGATCTCTTCTCCTCCCTGTTATTTTTGGCTCTTTTAAACTACACCCAGGTGTCTGTGTCAGTGATGCAGTATTACCCACTCACTCACTCTGGACTCCATTACTGATGCAGCTCACACAGAAAAATGAGCAGAAACTAAAACATCTATTCAAATATTAGAAAAATGTCTGCTTGTGATATGATGTGAAGCTTCAGGCTGATGAGCATTTATAGCAAAATACAAGTCAAAACCACAGAGACCATTGGTGTGAAACACAGCTCAGTGCTAGATGTTTATTGCTCACTAATGAGCGCTCTCAGTGGGCGCTGTGGCTCAGCTAATAAGTAGCTTATTGGCTGTGCAGGGAAAGTAGGATGATCCACAGTAAACACACACCCTCTGACACACTTCCAAGCAAAGAGCAGCCGCTATCAGCCAGTCACAGACAGATCACTGCTTCCTCTGTACGAGTCAGTGTGGTGCCACGATGGTCTGAGTGATCGTTTCACGAGTATTTTATTGTCTTACTGAACAGTGAGAGGCAGCTTTATGGGCTTTCTGTGACTTGTTTATGTTTGTGATTATCTTCTTAAAGTAAGTTATGTTTCAGGTTTTTTGATGGAAATGTGTGGTTTCATACATGTTAACTTATGTTGAGATAGACAAGTGAAAGAATAAATCTGCAGCTGATGATGTTTTGCCTCATATTGTTTTTCCAGGTTATCCGAACCAGGCTCCCTACCCCATGGCTCAGCCCGGCGGCTCCGTTGCTCCTTATCCAACCGCTCCAGGCGGGTATGGAGACCCCAGTCAAGCCCCCCCACCAGGCTTCAACATGGGCTACAATCAAGGCCCACCTCCTGTCATGTATCAGCCTGGTCCGATGGGCCCAGGACCAGTTCCAGGACCAGAGTATGGTGGCCATCCTGGAGGGATCTCCCCGGCTCCGGCCATGGCTCCGGCCATGGCTCCGGCTGCGGCTGCAGTTGCTGTTGGGGTACCCCCAGGACTCGAGTACCTCACACAGGTAGGACAGAGACAGCTGGCTTTGTTTCTCGATAGGCCAGAGCTTTTAAGGGAGCTCCACCTGTTCTAAGTATTGTTAGCTTGAGGTCAGATCAATGATCCATGCACCACTCCTTCAGCCTGCTGACAATGACTGTGGTCAAAGTGATTAATGATAAGAAACACTGAAAGGCTTGTGTGGGTTTGAAGCACTCCTTTAAGGTTCTCTATGTTTATCGATCAAACACCTTAAGTCAAATAAAGGTCACATCAGAAATAGGAAAAAAGTGGTAGTCTAATTCCTGTCACCACAACCATTTAGCCTTCCAACATTTTTCTCTATATATGTGTAACTGAATTTGTTCAAAGGTTTACACACAGTTTAGACTTTATCTTGCCTTTATGGCTCTCCAGCAACTAACTGTGGTCACCTGGTCAGATACTGTAAACACAGCAGACTGTATCAAGATTGTCAGTGGAAGAAGCAGCTTTGCATTGCAAACAAGTTAAATGTTCCTCTGTTGTGTTCGGTCTCTAAATGGTTCCTCTCTTGATTTTAGATTGACCAGATCCTGATCCACCAAAAAGTTGAACTCCTAGAAGGTAAAAGCAGGTTCACATTCTCACTTGTCTCTTTGTAAGCTGCACCACGTGAGACTCAACCTTGACCTTTAAACCTCTCAGTATGAATCAAATTGATAAAATGACAACTGTCCTTGGAGTACTTTACTTATCTGTATTTTGTTATATGATCTTTTGCACTCATTTCCCTTTCTCCCATCCGCTTTGACCCGTCCAGCATTCATCGGTTTCGAGACCAACAACCAGTACGAGATAAAGAACAGTCTGGGCCAAAAAATCTACAAGGCTAAAGAGAAGAACGACTGCTGCACCAGGAACTGCTGCGGCTCGCTGCGCAGCTTCGACATGAAGATCAAGGACAACATGGACAGGGAGGTGATCCGTCTCATACGGCCTCTTCGCTGCGTCTCCTGCTGGTGTCCCTGCTGCCTGCAAGAGGTCTGTATGTCACTGAGTCGCCGCTCTGCATTCATTTACCAGACCAAGACCAGCACTGCACCAGAGTCATAGTTAATATGTGACCAGTCTCTCACTTCATTTAGTGATACAAGCTCTGTGATATGTTGTGTACTGTTACCAAGATAACCTGTATTACTGATGCTAGTATGTCACACCTGTGAACAGATTACTTTGTAAAGCAACTGATTCATAGTTTAGCTTTACTGGCTAACGCATAATACCGTTAATCATCGTTTGTAGGGGTGCTTATGGAAAAATAGTCAACAGAGTGCTTTCCAGAACAAAACAAAACAGGAAACATAAGCAAAAAGTGAAGTCTTATGAGAAAGCAATAAAAAAGTTACACTGAATAATATCAAGTAAAAGGATATTTTGGGTCACTTGTAAATACTCGGCCCTGAAATATGTATTAATCCACAGCTGAACAATATTCCACAATAAATGCAGTATTAACTACTGTTTAATGCTGATGTAAGAAGTGACTGAGCCTCTTTTTAAAGTCAAACTGCCCTCCAGTCATGAAACGTGTTTCTCTCCTTGCTCCTGCTGTTAATGTTTGAGTTTCACTGTGTGTTCTACACAGATCATGTACAGGGACCAAAAGTGCACGTTTTCTCTGAGCTCACTGATAATATGATCTAATGGGTGGGCCCATTAGTAACACCACGAATAGTGTGGAAGCCAATATCCAGCATGTGTGCAAGTGTGATATGGATACTTGAAGCCTCCAGTGCACATGCAGTGTTCCCCCTCATAGACTTTACCTGGGTGAGCTACTTATTAGTACCGTCTGAGAGAACTACTCCATATGAGATCAACTAACTAGTGGACAGTCGGAGAAAAGAAGTCTATACCTACTAGCTTGGATTTTAGCTGGCAGTGTGTGTGCAGGTTTTCACTCCAGCTGAGGATTAAAGTTGCCAATTTCTCAGATCCAGCCACTTTCATTTAGATTTGAGCAGCTGTTGGCATCAAAAATCTGCAGCCTCACAGCTCTCTCGCGCTCATATTCAGAGGCTTCTGTCTTCTCTGAGTTTGTCTTGTGTTACCGTTGAGTTGCTGACTGAGGGGCCCTTCGACGTCTTTGTGCTCTGCTCCTCTCTGCTCAGCCAGGGATTTGTTAGGAACATGAATGGCCCTTTGTTCACACCAGCTATCTCCTAGACTCCCCCGATCCTCTGCCATCCACCTCTTCTCTCGCCGTCTCTAATCACATCGTCGGTGATCTGGCTACAGTACGTTCCCATTGGCCTGAACCCAAGCTGCTGCACTGGCATACTGCAGGTCTGTTTACTGGCCAGACAGCAGACATGTGAAACGTATTACCTTTGTTATGTGGAGCCACAATGGAGCAGTCAGGGGCTCACTTATCATTCCTGCTATCCCGTGTGACAAGTGTGACATGCAAACCCCGTGAAGTTTTATTTATAGCTGTTGGTGTCATGGGACGAGAACAGATTTGAAGATCTCTGGGATAACGTTCTAATTTTGTGTGATGCTAGAATGTGTTTGTAATTGAATGTTTGACCCACAGATGGAAGTCCAGGCACCGCCCGGCACCACAGTGGGCTACGTCAAACAGGACTGGCACCCTTTCCTGCCACGGTTTTCCATCCAGGGAGAAAACAAGGAGACTGTGATGAAACTGGAGGGGCCCTGCTTCGCCTGCAACTGCTGTGGGGACGTCAACTTCGAGGTGAGGCTGCTGTAAATCTGTGTGAAACTCAACTTTTGATAATTTGATTCCGCGTGGTTCAGCGAGCAAATTTCTTCAGGCATTTTTGGGTAAAACACCTATTATGTTATTGAGTTAGATGAGAAGATTATCGAAGATCATTAAATTAAATTAACCAGATACAACATTTTATCAGTGAGCCCGAGAGCTAGTTTAGACAAATTAAGTTATCTAGACAGAGCCAGGCTAGCTGCTAAGCTTAGCTAACTGGCTGTAGCTTGATTTTATCCTATAGACATGACGGTGGTTTCAAACTTCCCATGAACAAACAGTTGAGCTTATTTTCCAAAATGTCACCTGAACATTTGGATACATAAACAGATTCCAGCTCTCCTCACCATAACATCACAGTGTAAAATACTTAAAAACGTCTCCTCAACGTTGTTGTTCTCGATGCTGTCCAGCTCAAGGCCAAAGACAGTGACAAGTCCATTGGCCGCATCAGCAAGCAGTGGAGCGGCCTGCTGAAGGAAGTCTTCACTGATACCGACAACTTTGGCATCCAGTTCCCTCTGGACCTGGACGTGAAGATGAAAGCTGTGCTCATGGGAGCCTGCTTCCTCATTGTAAGGCCACATCCTTAGTTTATTCCTGTAGTTTTGCACACATTTGATTTGTTTGACTTATCAGAAGGATTCATTCTTTTTCTTTGCTGTTTGTTTGCAGGATTTCATGTTCTTTGAGAAAGTTGGGGAAGCCAACCAGCGCAGCACCGTGTTCTCATAACGGCGAGGAACACATCAGCATGAGAGCCAGAACTTTCTCCACGTATGCCTTTTCTCTGCTCATGTAATCTGATTTTCTATTTCTTTTTTTTTACATCCACCCGTCATCAGATTCCAGCCAACATGGTGCCATCCTTTTATACACACAGACCAAAGTGAACTCTTTCACCACGGATTGTTTTTCAAATCTATACAAACCCTGTGAGTGACACCAGCTGCCATGTTCCTTACACTCCATACAGTCTGTAGATGTTTATCTACTTTTTAGTGAGCGAGCAAACCATCAGCTGATCCTGCCAAAGAAAGTCAACCTTGCCCTCAATGTCGTTTTAAACCCCAATACACAGAAATATGAATGAATATAAACATGTATGTTTGAATGTGCTTTATACTACTCTGGAATTAACATTTCATATTCATGCCGTATGTTTACCTATTATCATTACACGCATAAGTCATGTTTTGAAGAAATAGATCTAGTTTTAGTGCAATACTTAGTTGGATGTAGAGGCTGTATTCATTGCTTTGTTGGTTTGTCAAGCAGCATTTCCTCTTGGGCCACCACTTCCCTGAATGGTAAAGATAGTGACAGCTCATTGATTGTTCTTCAACATTTAGTCTCCCTGATTCCTGATTTAATATTTCTAAAGATTTAAATGTGCAACATGTACAATTACTGTTGAAAACATTAAAAAAACGGAATAGATAAGATAAATGGAATGAGAAGAAATAGGTTTTGACATTGTTTTGCATTGCAAAGATATCTGCTTAAGATAGCATGCTAACCAGCTAGCCACAGCTGTCCTAGTTCAAAGCTCATGTGCTAGCATTGCGAACACTGGTACTTTCCCAGTGCTCCAAGCTCCCAGCCCAGACCACTAGCTGCACAGCTAATTAAGCTAACTAGCAAATGGAAGCTACAGTTGGCAGCAGTTACTCTGGTGATTTGCTGCATGTACCTCAAAGGACTGCTGTGCCTTCAGCATGGCTGCTTACATTCAGTCTTATAAACTAAAACTAAAGCGTGAAACGTGAACATTAGCCACAGTCAACAGGCGGTCATTACAAGGGGAAGTGGTGGTTGTGTTAGCAAGAGAAGCATGAAGATGTTCAGCTGAAGTTGTGAACACAGGAGTTGACACATGCTGACATTATTTACCAAAGTGCTCTTTCTCTACCTCTCAGCTGCCTTTCTCCTCTGTGTCTGTGTCTTAAGTGTACATAATCTAACAAAGCTGTAGCACAGGCTGCAGTGCAGACGCTCTCATGCTCCCCTGTGGCTCTGTGGTTACCATGGAGGACGATGGCGCTGCCAAACCTCGCCCTCCGATTTCTCCAGATACCACTGAACATGTGCCAGTGTGATGATACGGTAGAGAGAGAATGTAGGGGGAGAAGTCTGAATAGAAATATAGTAGAAGAAGAAAAGCAGAAGTTGAGGTTAATGAATCCTCAGTCTGACCTCTGAGTGATTGAGTCCATCAGCGACGGGTTTAAGGAAACAGATTAACTATCTGTATCTGTGAATATGATCTGTTATCAGCTCTGTGCTTTCGAATGACAAAATGTCAGGTTAATGTTTGTGGATGCAAATCTGTTCTGTATTATTCATTCTGGTTTTGATCGTTCTTGTGACATAACACATGGGTGTTGCCACTAGTTTACCCTGATCCAGACTGCAGCTCTCTTTTATGGTCACTAACTGTGTCTTGTTGCATATACACTAAATACTACTAACCCTAACGTTAAAGGAAAGAAAGTAATCCAAAAGATGTACAGAACATTTTAACACAGTTATTTGTTCAGTGTGTTTCATGTTAATTTGCAAGGTTTTCAAACATATTATGTTCAGTATGTTATATATAACTCTTGTATCTTGTGATTGTGAATGACATTTTTTTACAGAATCAAAATAAATACCCTGTAGTTGTTCAGAAATAAAACAACTGTCATACAAAGCCGTTTGTTGAAGTGTTGTTGCCTTCTGCTTCAGTGTCCAGGAAAGTTCTGGGGAAGCCCCAGTGAAACATAAAGCTAAATGTGGAACATCTGGTTTCACTTGGAAAAAATGATCTTGGCCTCACAGGGAACTCCAGGATTCCGTGTCCACCTTCATCAAAACTCTTTTATACTAACTGTAAAACTTTCTAAATACAGTGTGCACTTAATTGACTGCACTGTTGTCAATGAGTGTTCTTCATTTATCTGCATTCAGTTATCAAAAACATGATATCCATCCAGCAGGAAGCCAGTCCTCTCTCCTGATCAAACTCCTCCACCTCCTGGGAGCATGTGGGAAATACAGCCATGGTACTTTGGAACATGTCGGCACATGTTCATGAATGTCTCAATGCTCCTCAGAAATAAACTAGACCCATAATCTGTAATTCTGTAGTTCTTATTAGACATGAATCAGCATTTCAGCAGCTAGTTTTACAAGTTAACTAGATATTAAGCCTGCTGCTGCTGTGTACATATATACAGCAGTGTGTCAATGTACACAGATTTAATAAGTCATCCCATTATGAAGAACACAACAGGAAATATGTTGTTAAGTAAATATGGAAAATGACAAATCAAACACAACGCTGTATCTCCAAGGTGTGACCGGTCCATGACTCAGCAGCACAAGAGTTCACGACCTCCCTGTTAAAAGCTCTGATCCTGCGTTCAGCGTAGTGTTGGCCTTTGAATTTAAATAATATACATTTAAAGACACTAAATATGTACAAAACGGAGTCTTTCTTTCTCTTTTCAATGCAACTCAGTCACCGACAGCTCCCCGGAGTCTTTGCCGGGAGCCTTTACCTCCAAAAAACCAGAGAGAGTGCCTTTTGTTTTTCTACACCAGGTATTCCTTCTTTTCTTTTCAGAACCTGCTGCCTACATCACCCACAATGCAACTCAACCGTCAACGCTTCATCAGAGCTTCAGATGTAAAATGTGGTCTAGTAGCAGCTGATGTAGCCTCGAGTCTCTAGCGTCCATAATATTTACAGATGAAACAAAATTGATAAAGTAGCATAAAAGGAGATGTTAATCATTATTTTTCTCTTCTTCCTTGGCAAAATATAGTATCAATATTACCCACAATGCACCTAAACTGGCCACAGCTCAGGTGTGTAATATTGCCATAAGCAGAGATGAGATGCTCCTCTGAGATTTAAAAAAAAAAGAAAAAAAGAATTAAGTCTGAGAATGATCTGTTATTGATGGTTATATAAAATAAAGGCAGTAATCATGTCACACTTAAAATTAACCAACTGAACAAACAGCTCATATTGTCACAGGGAAGCTCAGCATCAACACCAGATCATCAATTTTATTCAACAAAAATGCAATTTCTAAAAACGATATGTACAATTTCATTAAGGTACAAAAACTATTTGCAAAACATCATGTGTTGGTCTCGTTCAAAAGGGGACATTTGGCCTTTTTGCTAAATTCATGTGTTTCTACACATTTTTTCCCCTTTGTTACATTCAACCATTTTCACTTTTCTACTTTCATCATCACCGGACCTCCATCTCTTCCACGTCGAGGTGTACTGGGCAGCTTCCAGAGTCAGAGCGCGCCAGTGCTAGAAAAGCCGACCATCCATACATTCAAAGTCAGCCAGAAAAATCCCTTCAGACTCGTCTTTCTGCGCTGACTTGAGGTCGCTCCCTCTCGCTGGAGCCTTCCCGCGACCACCGGATCACGTAGCGGCTTGCCAGCTCCAGGTTCCACTGGTACCTGGAGAGGATCCTCATACAGTCTTCTTTGGAGCAGAGGCCCAGCCTGTACAGCTGCTCAAACTGAGAGGACACACAATGAGAAGACGGGGATCAGAAGCAGCAACTCATGAAAACATAAAGCCACGAACACATCCCGCATGTCTGGAGAAGCAAACCGAGACGCAAACAGTGTTGCGTTAAGAAAACTGTGGCTTATTTGCACTTTTTGGGAGTGGAAATGTTCAGGCCACCACACAAAGCAGGTGTTTTCCTTCAGCATTCAAATGCAAAACACCTGCTGTGAAGTCAGAGTTGAGTCAAACACGCTACAGAATCACATACAGCAGACTTCTGAAGTGTAACTCAGTGATGAATGAGCTTTAGACGTTTTTAAAAACTACATCAAATCACTGTTAGTTGATTCAATTCAAGCTTATGCTTTTTCTCAGTCAAGACAATTAAAACAAGTGACACAGTTTGACAACTTTGCCAGGCAGCATGGGATCATGGGAGTTGCTGTGAAGTTCATCCAACATGACTCTGGATTACATGTTCAGCTTTTAGTCACGTTACGTTAGCTGACTCCCCGTCTCGCTCGCTGACGTTTCACTGGAAGTTACAGCGATCAAACGAGACGCAGACAGACGTCCAGGGGTCTGAACATTGTTGGGATAATGTGAACTCAAAATATATTTAAAAATATATGTTACACAGAATCATATACATTAGACGGTTCAGGGTCATTTATTGGGCATTAAACAAAACAGGGAGGCGTAACACAAGTGTATAAACTCAGACAACAATAGAACGTGTATACAGTTATTTAGATAAATACATATACGTAAACAGTCCATTTTTTGCATTTGTGTAGGTGTGAATGTGACCAATAGACGCTGATGATAATGCGGTTGGCATCTTAATATCAGAAGTTCGACATCAAGAGTCCAGTTCTCCTCGTCCAGGGTTCTGAACCCGGTCCATCCCTCGAGTGCAACAGCTTGATCCTGGATGTTGTGGTGGAGACAGGTCTCTGTAAAGGTGTGGGCGTAACAGTCTCTCATCCTCACTTCCTCCACGGCCTCTCCCTTCCACCAGACGTTATCCGGGAGCAGCCTTGAATCCAAACTTGACGAGCACGTCTCCCATCCTCGACCTCCTCCGTCTCCTCCCCGGGACGGTCTGGCAGAACAGGCTGGAGGGTTGAAAGATGCCGTGGGCGGGGATCATCTCAAGGTCAAAGCTCTTACTCCAAAACCCGAGCTTTCTTCTCCCATGCTGATGATTATAAGTGATACTTCATCATCAGTAACTGGTAACAGTCACGAAAAAAAAAAAAATGCAGCGAACTTTTAAAGAGCTACTGGTCGCAGGATTTGCTGCAGGATGAGCATCTAACTTCTTGACCCTTTATAGAATTGATCAAATGATCCAAATGGAGAGGTTCAAATCAACCTGATCGCTGGAATAAAAAGACTTCAAGTATCAGTATCAGTGGCAGCATCATGCTAAACGACCCGGTCCACAGGAGAACAGCGTGACCGGACTTACCTGTTGGTGCACACCGCCCCCACCTACCCACCACACCGAAGCTCCCAGGTTTGCTTTTAGTACAGTGGACACAACAGCTTCACTGTGAAGCTACATCAACTCAATCTGGCCTCAGGTTTCCTATATGTCAGTGTAGTTTGGGGTGGTTTGATTGAACATTAGTTATATATATTATATATATTATAACATATATTAGGTTATATGCAAAATGTAACAGTACAAGTCCTGCCTTTGCTGATATTTTACATTTTTGGGGTCACTAACTTATTTTTCATTTTTTATTTTTATTTTTATTCAAG